>NW_028322248.1:2942500-3255000 GCF_059928025.1 Delphinapterus leucas
AGATGCATTTGAAAACGTTTCGCAATCACATGGTGGAATATACTCTGCGTTTCTCATGCATGTTTTAGCTGAAAGAAGAATCCCTTAAACCTGGAGAGTTGGGACCCATGGAATGGGTACCATGCAGTATGCCTTCAAACGGTCTGCATTTGCTCACCGAGCCTCACCAATGGTATCAGCGCGAAGGGTCCAGCCTTATGTCTCACCCAGCTCTGGGTGTAGATGTGGTAAATCCAGGTTGCATCACAAGCCCTGAATGAATTATTTAAGAATTGCTCTCTATTTCACTGTCCTTGGGTTTTGTTTGTGTAATTCATTTTGATAATGGGATTTATCGGATTTTCTCTGCTGCATTCATGCCGCTGTACACACGCTTCATTCTCTTACGGAGACATATAAATCCATGGGTTTGAAGATTCTTACTAGTCAGGTGTATTCCTAGGCGTTGAATATGGGGTGTTTCGTCCATTTCGTTGAGCAAGAGGTAGGTCTTGACTATTACATATTTGGCTTAAGGAAAGGTATCTGTGCTAATTTCTATCTCTGGTTTTATGCAGCACCGCAACTCACCTTTCCCCTTAAGCAAGCATAAGTTGGTTTTCTAAATTTGAGACCCTGTTCTGTTTTGTAATTCAGTTCATGTGTAGCCAAGTTTACATTCCATGTATTAGTGATATCTTATGATGTTTCATTTTCTGTGTGACTTATTTCACTTAGAATCATCGTACCTGAATCCACTCATTATGCCGTGACAGGCCTGATGACATAGATTTCATTGCTGCGTGATATTCCATTGTACGTACGTACCACAACTTCTTTATCCATTTTTCACATTCTGGGATATTTAACTTGTACCGTAGACGAGGTTCTTGTAAACAGAGCCGCCCGAGACTTTTGGGTGGCTGTGTGTTTTTGATTTTAATTTTCCTAAGCTATAGGACCATAAGGGGAATTGCCGTAGGCTCCGTTGCTTTGTTTTTTAGATGTTCCGGGAAACACCATACATTTTTCCAGACTGGCTGTTGGCAATTTACATCCCGCCCATCAGCATAACAAGGCTCCCTGTTCTCCATGGCCTGTGCTGCCTTTCTGGATTTTACACTTTTTTCAGATGGCCCTTTTGACCAGGGGGCAGTGAGACTTCATTGTAGTGCAGATTTCTTTAACATGCTTGCTTGGTTGGCCAAAAAGGGCGTATGCGTTTTTTCCTGAATATATTCAGGAAAAAACGCATACGCCCTTTCTGGCCAAGAGCATCGTTGTCGACGTTCTGCCTCTTTTCCTATGCCTTAAATGCAATTCCCGTCTACCCCCTGAAATCGTTTTCCTGCAAATCTGTCCCGCTTACAAGTCGTCTTCGCAGCCTTCCTTCAATATATTTTTGGACGATATCTGTCATTTATAACTCTGCAGGTTTGTGAGTTACAGTGCCCCTGAGCTCATTTCTTCAACTTGCTATCTTGTGAGCTGGCCGCAAACCCACAGGATTGCCTCAGGCCCTAATCTGGTTCCGGCACGGCATGCTGAGCCTTTGGTTAATTCCTCTTCCTGGTGGGAAATGAGCGTTAAATTTGCCCGTGCAGACACCTAGAGCTAGTCTCTCATTGGTTCTCCATATTCCTTTTCATCTTGCGCAGAAATTGCAAACTGTGCCCAACAGGAGGTTAAAGGCACTGACTCTCCAAGTGGGGAGAGTGTTCGTAAAGGGTCTGGAATGGTGAACCCGAGTAAAAGGGCACGAAAACTGAGATGCATTTGAAAACGTTTGCCAGTCACACGGTGCACCATACTGTGGGTTTCCCATGCATGTTTTAGCTGAAGGAAGAATCCCTTAAACTTGGAGAGTTGGGACCCATGGAATGGGTACCATGCTGTATGACTTCAAAGGGTCTGCATTTGCTCATCGAACCTCACCAATTCTATCAGCCCGAAGTGCCCAACCTTATGTCTCACTCAGCTCTGGGTGTAGATGTGGTAAATCCAGGTTGCATCACAAGCCCTGAATGAATTATTTAAGAATTGCTCTCTATTTCACTGTCCTTGGGTTTTGTTTGTTTAATTCATTTTGATAATGGGATTTATCGGATTTTCTCTGCTGCATTCATGCCGCTGTACACACGCTTCATTCTCTTACGGAGACATATAAATCCATGGGTTTGAAGATTCTTACTACTCAGGTGTATTCCTAGGCGTTGAATATGGGGTGTTTAGTCCATTTCGTTGAGCAAGGGGTAGGTCTTGACTATTACATATTTGGCTTATGGAAAGGTATCTGTGCTAATTTCTATCTCTGGTTTTATGCAGCACCCCAACTCACCTTTCCCCTTAAGCAAGCATAAGTTGGTTTTCTAAATTTGAGACCCTGTTCTGTTTTGTAATTCAGTTCATGTGTAGCCAAGTTTACATTCCGTGTATTAGTGATATCTTATGATGTTTCATTTTCTGTGTGACTTATTTCACTTAGAATCATCGTACCTGAATCCACTCATTATGCCGCGACGGGCCTGATGACATAGATTTCATTGCTGAGTGATATTCCATTGTACGTACGTACCACAACTTCTTTCTCCATTTTTCACATTCTGGGATATTTAACTTGTACCGTAGACGAGGTTCTTGTAAACAGAGCCGTCCGACACTTTGGGGTAGCTGTGTGTTTTTGATTTTAATTTCCCTAAGCTATAGGACCATAAGTGGAAGTGCCGTAGGATCCGTAGCTTTGTTTTTTCGGTGTTCCGGGAAACACCATACACTTCTCCAGAGTGGCTGTTGGCAATTTACATCCCGCCCATCAGCATAACAAGGCTCCCTGTTCTCCATGGCCTGTGCTGCCTTTCTGGATTTTACACTTTTTTCAGATGGCCCTTTTGACCGGGGGGCAGTGAGACTTCATTGTAGTGCAGATTTCTTTAACATGCTTGCTTGGTTGGCCAAAAAGGGCGTATGCTTTTTTTCCTGAATATATTCAGGAAAAAAGGCATACGCCCTTTTTGGCCAAGAGCATCATTGTCGACGTTCTGCCTCTTTTCCTATGCTTTAAATGCAATTCCCGTCTACCCCCTGAAATCGTTTTCCTGCAATTCTGCCCCACTTACAAGTCGTCTTCGCAGCCTTCCTTCAATATATTTTTGGACGATAGCTGTCATTTATAACTCTGCAGGTTTGTGAGTTACAGTGCCCCTGAGCTCATTTCTTCAACTCGCTATCTTGTGAGCTGGCCGCAAACCCACAGGATTGCCTCAGGCCCTAATCTGGTTCCTGCACGGCATGCTGAGCCTTTGGTTAATTCCTCTTCCTGGTGGGAAATGAGCGTTAAATTTGCCCGTGCAGACACCTAGAGCTAGTCTCTCATTCGTTCTCCCTATTCCTTTTCATTTTGCGCAGAAATTGCAAACTGTGCCCAACAGGAAGTTAAAGGCACTGACTCTCCAGGTGGGGAGAGTGTTCGTAAAGGGTCTGGAATGGTGAACCCGAGTAAAAGGGGACGAAAACTGAGATGCATTTGAAAACGTTTGCCAGTCACACGGTGCACCATACTGTGGGTTTCCCATGCATGTTTAGCTGAAGCAAGAATCCCTTAAACTTGGAGAGTTGGGACCCATGGAATGGGTACCAGGCTGTATGACTTCAAAGGGTCTGCATTTGCTCATCGAACCTCACCAATGCTATCAGCCCGAAGTGCCCAACCTTATGTCCCACTCAGCTGTGGGTGTAGATGTTGTAAATCCAGGTTGCATCACAAGCCCTGAATGAATTATTTAAGAATTGCTCTCTATTTCACTGTCCTTGGGTTTTGTTTGTGTAATTCATTTTGATAATGGGATTTATCGGATTTTCTCTGCTGCATTCATGCCGCTGTACACACGCTTCATTCTCTTACGGAGACATATAAATCCATGGGTTTGAAGATTCTTACTAGTCAGGTGTATTCCTAGGCGTTGAATATGGGGTGTTTAGTCCATTTCGTTGAGCAAGGGGTAGGTCTTGACTATTACATATTTGGCTTATGGAAAGGTATCTGTGCTAATTTCTATTTCTGGTTTTATGCAGCACCCCAACTCACCTTTCCCCTTAAGCAAGCATAAGTTTGTTTTCTAAATTTGAGACCCTGTTCTGTTTTGTAATTCAGTTCATGTGTAGCCAAGTTTACATTCCGTGTATTAGTGATATCTTATGATGTTTCATTTTCTGTGTGACTTATTTCACTTAGAATCATCGTACCTGAATCCACTCATTATGCCGCGACGGGCCTGATGACCTAGATTTCATTGCTGAGTGATATTACATTGCACGTACGTACCACAACTTCTTTATCCATTTTTAACGTTCTGGGATATTTAACTTGTTCCGCAGACCGTGTTCTTGTAAACAGAGCCGTCCGAAACTTTGGGGTGGCTGTGTGTTTTTGATTTTAATTCCGTAAGCTATAGGACCATAAGTGGAAGTGCCGTAGGCTCCGTTGCTTTGCTTTTAAGGTGTTTCAGGAAACACCATACACTTCTCCAGTGTGGCTGTTGGCAATTTACATCCTGTCCATCAGCATAACAAGTCTCCCTGTTCTCCATGGCCTGTCCTGCCTTTCTGGATTTTACACTTTTTTCAGAAGGCCCTTTTGACCGGGGGGCAGTGAGACTTCATTGTAGTGCAGATTTCCTTTACACGCTTGCTTGGTTGGCCAAAAAGTGCGTATGCGTTATTTCCTGAATATATTCAGTTAAAAACGCATACGCCCTTTTTGGCCAAGTGCATCATTGTCGACGTTATGACTCTTTTCTATGCTTTAAATGCAATTCCAGTCTACCCCCTGAAATCGTTTTCCAGCAATTCTGCCCCGCTGTCAAGTCCTCTTCGCAGCCTTCTTCAATGTATTTCTGGACGATAGTTGGCATTTATAACTCTGCAGGTTTGTGAATGACAGTGCCCCTGAGCTCCTTTCTTCAACTCGTTTCCTTGTGAGCTGGCCGCAAAACCGCAGGATTGCTTCAGGCCCTAATCTGGTTCCGGCCCGGCATGCTGAGCCTTTGGTTAATTCCACTTCCTGGAGGGAAATGAGCATAAATTTGCCCGTGCAGACACCTACAGCTAGTCTCTCATTGTTTCTCCCTATTCCTTTTCATCTTGCGCAGAAATTGCATACTGTGTCAAACAGGAGGTTAAAGGCACTGACTCTCCAAGCGGGGAGAGTGTTATTATACCGTCCAGAATGGTCAACCCGAGTATCAGGGGACGAAAACTTACATGCATTTAAAAATGTTGCGCAGTCACAGGGACCATACTCTGGGTTTCCCATGCATGTTTTAGCTAAAGGAAGAATCCCTTAAACCTGGAGAGTTGGGACCCATGGAATGGGTATCATGCAGTATGACTTCAAAGGGTCTGCATTTGCTCACCGAACCTCACCAATGCTATCAGCTCAAAGTGTCCAGCCTTATGTCTCACCCAGCTCTGTGTGTAGATATGGTAAATCCAGGTTGCATCACAAGTCCTGAATGAATTATTTAAGAATTGCTTTCTATTTCACTGTCATTGTGTTTTGTTTTATAATTCATTTTGATAATGGGATTTATCAGATTTTCACTGCTGCGTTTATACCGCTGTACACACGCTTGATTGTCTTATGGAGACATATAAATCCATGGGTTTTAAGATTCTTACTAGTCAGGTATATTCCTAGACGTTGAATTTGGGGTGTTGAGTCCATTTTATTGAGCAAGGAGTAGGTCTTGACTATTGCATATTTGACTTATGGAACGGTATCTGTGCTAATTTCAATCTCTGGTTTTATGTAGCACCCCAACTCACCTTTCGCCTTAAGCAAGCATTGGTTGGTTTGCTAAATTTGAGACCCTGTTCTGTTTTGTAATTCAGTTCATGTGTAGCCAAGTTTACATTCCGTGTATTAGTGGTATCTTATGATGTTTCTTTCTCTGTGTGACTAATTTCACTTAGAGTCTTCATACCTGAATCCACTCGTTATGCCGCGACGGGCCTGAAGACATAGATTTCATTGCTGTGTGATATTCCATTGTACGTTCGTAGCACAACTTCTTTATCCATTTTCCGCTTTCTGGGATATTTAACTTGTACCATAGATGAGTATATTGTAAACAGAGCCATTCGAAAATTTGGGGTGGCTGCGTCTTTTTTATTTTAATTTCCCTAAACTATAGGACCATAAGTGGAAGTGCCGTAGGCGCCGTTGCTTTTTTTTTTAGGTGTTTGAGGAAACACCATACACTTCTCCAGAGTGGCTGTTGGCAATTTACATCCCGCCCATCAGCATAAGAAGGCTTCCTGTTCTCCATGGCCTGTGCTGCCTTTCTGGATTTTACACTTTTTTCAGATGGCCCTTTTGACCATGGGGGAGATGAGACTTCATTGTAGTGCAGATTACTTTAACATGCTTGCTTGGTTGGCCAAAAAGGGCGTATGCGTTTTTTCCTGAATATATTCAGGAAAAAACGCACACGCTCTTTTTGCCCAAGAGCATCATTGTCGACGTTCTGCCTCTTTTCCTATGCTTTAAATGCAATTCCAGTCTACCACCTGAAATCGTTTTCCTGCAATTCTGCCCCGCTTTCAAGTATCTTCGCAGCCTAACTTCAATATATTTTTGGACGATAGCTGTCAATTATAACTCTGCAGGTTTGTGAATTATAGTGTCCCTGAGCTCCTTTCTTCAACTCGCTTTCTTGTGAGCTGGCCACAAACCCGGAGGATTGCTTCAGGCCCTAATCTGATTCCGGAACGGCATGCTGAGCCTTTGGTTAATTCCTCTTCCTGGTGGGAAATGAGCGTTAAATTTGCCCCTGCAGACACCTACAGCTAGTCTCTCATTGGTTCTCCCTATTCCTGTACATCTTGCGCAGAAATTGCAAACTGTGCCAAACAGGAGGTTAAAGGCACTGACTCTCCAAGTGGGGAGAGTGTTAGTAAAGGGTCTGGAATGGTGAACCCGAGTAAAAGGGGACGAAAACTGAGATTCATTTGAAAACGTTTTCTGGTCACACGGTGCACCATACTGTGGGTTTCCCATGCATGTTTTAGCTGAAGGAAGAATCCCTTAAACCTGGAGAGTTGGGACCCATGGAATGGGTACTATGCAGTATGACTACAAACGGTCTGCATTTGCTCATCGAACCTCATCCATGCTGTCAGCCCGAAGTGTCCAACCTTATGTCTCACTCAGCTCTGGGTGTAGATGAGGTAAATCCAGGTTGCATCACAAGCCCTGAATGAATTATTTAAGAATTGCTCTCTATTTCACTGTCATTTTTTTTGTTTTTGAAATTTATTTTGATAATGGGATTTAGCTGATTTTCACTGCTGCGTTTTTGTCACTGTACACACGCTTGATTCTCTTATGGAGACATATAAATCCATAGGTATTAAGACTCTTACTCATCCTGTATATTCCTAGGCACTGAATATGGGGTGTTGAGTCCATTTCGTTGACCAGGAAGTAGGTTTTTTCTATTACATATTTGGCTTATGGAACGGTATCTGTGCTAATTTCAATCTCTGGTTTTATGCAGCACCCCAACTCTCCTTGATCCTTAAGCAAGCATAAGTTGGTTTTCTAAATTTGAGACCCCGTTCTCTTTTGTAATTCAGTTCATTTGTAGCCACGTTTACATTCCATGTATTAGTAATATCGTATGTCTTTGTCTTTTTGAATTATGTGACTTCAAATGATCATACGTAACTCCTCTGGGGTTGTTACAACTGGCCATGTTTCATTGATTTTCAGGCTGAGTAATATTCCACTCTACATAAGTGCCACACCTCTGTCCATTTTTTCCCTCCAGAGACATATAAATTATATCCTAATCGAGGATATATTAAACAGAGAGGCGGTAAACATTGGGGTGCCTGTGTCCTCTCGATTTTTCTTTTTCCCAAGATATACGTCCATGAGTGCAAGTGCCCTGTGCTCTGTAGCTCATTTTTTAGATGCTTTAGTAATCACAATACACTTTTCCAGAGTGACCGTTGGCAATATACATTTCCACTATAAGCCTCACAGGGCTCCCTTTTCTCCTTGCCCTGTCCTGCATTTCTGGTGTTTACACTTTATGAGGAAGGCTCTTCTGACTGATGCGAAGTGATATGTTTTGTAGTATTGATTTCCAGTGCCCACCTGTTTGGTTGGCTAAAAAAGTGTATGCCCTTTTCTTGAATATATACAGAAAAAGATGCATACACCCTTTTTGGCCAACTGCAATGTTGGCAATGTTCAGCCCCTTTTCTTGTGCTTAATGGCGAGTCCTTTCTACCTCATCCAATCCCTTTCCTGCCATTCTCCGTTGCTTACAAGTCCTTTTCTCTGACTTTCCTCAAGACATTTTTCAGTGATAGATATTTTCAACTCTGCAGTTTCGTGAATTTTAGTGTCCCTGAGTTCCATTTTTCAACTTGTGTTTATGGGAACTGGCCACAAAGCAGCGGGATTTCCTCAAGCCCTATTCTGTTTCCATGGGCAACCCTAGCCTTTGGTCAATTCGTCTTCCTGATTGGAAATTAGAGTGACATATGTCTGTCCGAAAACCTAGGACTTGTCTCTCATTGTTCCTCCTCCTTCTGCTTCATCCTTGGACAAATTCCAAACTGTGTGCAACAGGATGTTGACAGTGCTGACATCTCCAAGTGGGGAGACTGTTAGTAAAGACGCCGGAGTGGTGAACCCGAGCACCAGGAGATGAGGAGATGAGATGCCTTTTCCAAACTCTTCCCGATCAGACGATATACCATCCTCTGGGTGTGACAGGCATGTTTTAGCTGTAGGAAGTGTCCCGTTCATGTGAGGAGAACACCAGGGCTTTTTCAAAATCAGTGTCTCTCCGCTACCCAAACTGGGGAATTTTTTAAGCTACGGCTACACATATGTTCATTAAGGGCCTTGGGAAGTAGGCAGAGTCCAAACTTTAGATGATTGAAGTCTTCAGGGTCAGAAGCACTGACCACCGGCTTCCCTTAGGTTCCATTTTAACTGTCATTGATAGATGATGTCAATAAAAATATCTATTCTTTTCAGATTATTTCCCCTTATAGGTTATTGCAAAATATTGAGTGTAGTTCCCTGTGCTATAGAGTAGTTCCTTGTTGACGATCTATTTTATACATAGCAGTGTGTATGTGTTAATCCCAAACTGTTAATTTATCCCTCCTCCCACCTTTCCACTTTGGTAATAATAAATTATAAGATTTTATACTTCTCAGAAATGGGGGAGCTGAATGAGAGGTATCATTTTCAATGGAAAAGCATTTAAAACAAGATTGAAGATTTAACCAAGATTATTAGATGTACATCCTTGGAAAGAAATCACTTCGCTTCTCTAATATTGACCTGACAAATAAGACAAACCTTTTCACTGAACTTGCTTGTAATAAAGTGATGGAAATATCAAATGGAAGTGTTAGAAACATCTTATTTTACCCGAGCCTTATACACTGTTCTATGTTAATTATAGTTTGGCTCACACATCTGTTCATTGAAGTTACAACGTTCTCAATTTCTGTTACTGATCCTCCAGAGTGGACCCCAACAAGTGTCCCCATGCCCAGTGTCATTGGAGCCAAAAGATCGAGACTGAGTTTGGTTCAGAAGCAAAGGAAACTTTATATTTTGATCAGAGAATGGAGAGGTGAGAGCATGTGCTACCCCGTGGGCTGTGGGCTGGGCTGCTGTGTAGAGATCCTGTCAGATTCAGTGGGAGGGAGGGGGCAGAGCTCTCGAGGGCCCTGTTGGCTGCAGCTCAGGCTCTATATCGCGGAGTCTGCACTGGGCCCCAGGACCTGATGTGTCGACCCAGCCATTCTGTACTAGGAAATCTGGTCTGAAGTGCCGGGTGTGGAACCTCTGTATGCGGGACCCTAGGAGCACATGAAATTAGACAAAGCACAAAGGATAAAAAAGTTAGACTTTATTTTATTGCCCAGATTCTATTTTTATCTCCCAGGGATTTTTAATGGGCTTTGCCTGGGACAAACCCCTCTTCTGCCTTTTGTCCTCTTCCTCATTCTTGGAGTGCTGAGGGTGCAGACCCTTCTTCTGTAACTGCTGAGTGCTGAGTTAGGAGCCCTTATACCCGTGGGCGAGGGTCAGAACTTCTCCCCAGCAGCCTCTAGGTGACGTTGATTGTCCCCAGGCCTCCAGCCTCCCTGTTCATCTGCCTGAGCATGAGCATTGGAAGTGTTATAGATTCTAATGACCTTTAAGGGTCCGGGAAGGAAATGTGCAGTGACGCTGTGAGGTCCACTTTCACCCCGCCACACATTTGTTCAGACACTTTAGGCTGACCGTTTCTGCCAGCCTAGATGCTCTGACTAGTAGTCTGCACTTTCTTCAATTAGGCCTCTGAATTAACGTAAAAACAGCACCAGGTGTCAGGACCCTGCCTGCTCAACTCCCGGACAGTCCAGGGTCAGTTGTGATGAAGGACCATGATGGCCACTGAGTCAACAGCCTTTTGAAGTAAACAGGAGTCCAGCCGGTCTTACTGGTCACCATCATCACGGTGTCTGTAGGCTTTTCTATGGTGACAGCGTGATATACGGTTCCCCTGCCAAGATTATTACCTCCCCTCTGGGTGCAGTAAGTCCTGCAAGCAGTAGTCTACTCTTTTGTGACACACTCTTGTTGTTTTATGAGAGAAACTCGAGGTCAAGTGATGGTCACATGTGTCGTCATGGTGCCCCGTTGCCCCCGGATATCTCTCTGGATGTTGGAGTAGGAGGGCTTCCTCACTGGAGGTCAGTGTGCCCACGGAGCAAACCCTGCAACTTCAGGGCATGGTTGGGGGTTAGGAACACCACGTGGGGTCCTTTTCCCTTAGGAGGGAGGTGGCCTTTTGAGCTGCTGATTTCCAGGTTTTTAGATACCGCCAGTATGTTGGCCAGATGTTGCAGTGGGCCAAGCCCCTTGGTGACTATAGTTTATCCTACCTGGATGGCATTCTTGCATTGTTCCATTTCAAGTGGTCCCAGGTTTTGCACTAATACTCCAATGGCAATTCACCTTTCACCAGGAATGTAAAGGTCAAAGGGTTTAGCTAAATTAGGGAGTTCCAGGGCAAGGGTCTGAATTGACTGCTCTTTCCATTCTTGAAAGGCCACTTCTGGATTCTATTCAAAAGGATCATCATCTTTTCCTTTCAGTGTTTCATATAGAGGCCCAGCTAGTAGACTGTAGTTAGGGATCCAGAAGCAGCAAACTCTGGCCTCCCCAGGAACCCCTAAGCTGTCTTCTAGTTTTAGAAAGGGGTAAGGCTGTAAATTGTTTCTTCCCTTTCCTGGGATGAGCTTCTCCGACCTTCTGTGAGAATGAAGCCCAGGCAGGTCACCGTAGTCTGTGATATTTGAGCTTTTTCTTGGACAACTTCTATCCTTTATTGGCTTGGTAGTTCAGAGGCCTCCTTAGTAGGGCTGGTGATCAGAATGTCGTCAGCATATTGAAGGAG
Source organism: Delphinapterus leucas (assembly GCF_059928025.1). NCBI lineage: Eukaryota > Metazoa > Chordata > Mammalia > Artiodactyla > Monodontidae > Delphinapterus > Delphinapterus leucas. Next base: position 2,953,960 of record NW_028322248.1, read on the forward strand.
TGTTTCCTTTTCCAGAGGTAGAACTTTTACGTCTTTAGCTAAGCTTTCCCCAAAGATGGTGTGGGAATTTTTGAACACTTGGGGCAAGACGGCCTGGATGTATTGTTTTAGTTGTATGTTGAGTCCTGCCACTTACAAGCCAAAATTTCTTGTGACTCTGGGACTAATGGCATACAAAAGAAGGCATCATTGAAGACTAATACAGAATACCGTCTCCTGGTGGTTGGTAGAATGACCAGCAGGGTGTAGGAATTAGGAACTACTGGAGGTATATACTCGGTGGCTTCACTGACGATCCTGACATCTTTACCAGGCCCCTGGCAGCCCATGGGGCTCTCGTGGTCAGGCCAATCTCAGGATATGGAGCTCACCTGGGCAGGTACCCCACCTCCACACCAGCCCATGGGGCTCTCATGGTCAGGCCCATCCCAGGATATGGGGTTCCCTGGGCAGGTCCCCTGCAGCCCATGGGGCTCTCGTGGTCAGCTCCCTCCCAGGATACAGAGCTACACTTGCAGGTACTGTGGCAGGGCAGGGCACACAGGAACCGTGCACATTGCCCTCATTGCAGAGCACTCTCAGCTCACCTGTCACTCAGATCTGACACAGAGCACCTCAGAGCAGGACTTGAACTAACAAATAGCAACTCCGACAGGTCTGTGACCCTGGGCATCACTCTGTACGGCCTGCCACCACCTGGTCTTCCAGAGACTTCCACTGCACCCGGGGCACCAGGCCTCTGTCTCCACCCACCACCCACCACCCACCCCTCCTCTCCCTGACTCCTGGGGTCCTCTTATTAGGCCAGGGTTTTCTTGAAGCTGTCTCCCACTCATGGGCCAGATAAAATGATTAGAATACAAGCCAGAGCTGCAGCCCATTGTCTATCCTGACTCTCAAGAGCCCACACCTGTTCCTTGGACCTGGCCGATTCAGCAAGTTCCATTTTCTGCAACTGTGAGACCCTGAGGGGTGATGATTGGCTGACCTGGGCAGCCTGACCATGCCGGCCAGCCCTCCCCAGGTGTGCCTGTTTTGAGATCAATATAAACACCGCTCCAGGCAGCAAGAACCCCTGCAGCTGTGCCTGACGCCATTTTCTCTGCCCTGTCAGCAGTCTCGGGGCTGGGCTGGTGGGAGGGAGTGACAGGTCACGGCGTTGTGGGTGGCCCAGTGTGAGTGGGGCTCTGCTGGACTTTCTGCAGCAGTTGTCAAGATGCCACCTGCTAAAGAAGAGGATGTGTCACCCATACCTGGCGCTGGAATTTCTCCCTGGGCAGACGTGAGGAAGGAAGAAATCAGTGGGGGCCGGGACAGGAGGGGTATCTCAGGCAGGGAAATGGAAAGCTTCCAGAAGAGCACCCAGGGCCAGGACCATCCTGGCTGGCCTGCAGGCACCAAGTTGGCTGGCATGCAATCACTCGTGTGGCTCCATTGCCCTTCCTCTAGGCTTTCAAGTCCTTGAACATATTCAGGTGTTTTATCTGGGAAGGGTGGGAACATTTCAGCAGCAGCTGGCCTGGGGCTCGGACCACGTTTACTCACAGATGCCTCAGCACGGTCCCCCAGCTTTGCAATGAGGACGCTTGTTGCGTGGGGCCTGCTGGCTGTATGGGAGATGATTCCCCACCACTGACCAACTTCAGAATTGTTTACAACTGGAGCAAGTGTCCTGATACGGTTTTCCTCTGTGTAACTTGTGGATTCTGTTTGTTTTTTCTATTTTTCGTTTTTGGTTCAAGGTAGATTTCATTCCTCTTTTTTGCATTTACAAATATAAGCATAGAAATAATTTATTCATATAAATACATGTATGTGGAGGGAAGAATATTTTTTCTGTTTTACTTTTTAATTTTATTTTTTTTAATTTTTAATCTTATTTTTTATACAGCAGGTTCTTATTGGTTATCTATTTTATACATATAAATGTATACATGTCAATCCCAATCTCTCAACTCTTCACACCACCATCCCCCCAACAGCTTTCTGCCCTTGGTGCAGATTTCCTTTACAGGCTTGCTTGGTTGGCCATCAAGGGTGTATGCGTTTTTTCCTGAATATATTCAGGAAAAAATGCATACGCCCTTTTTGGCAAAGTGCATCATTGTCGACATTCTGCCTCATTTCCTATGCTTTAAGTGCAATTCCAGTCTACCCCCTGAAATAGTTTTCCTCAAATGCTGGCCCCCTTTCCAGTCCTCTTCGCAGACTTACTTCAATATATTTTTGGACGATAGCTGTCATTCATAACTCTGCAGGTTTGTGAATTAGAGTGCCCCTGAGCTCCTTTCTTCAACTCGCTTTCTTGTGAGCTGGCCGAAAACCGCAGGAATGCTTCAGGTGCTAATCTGTTTCTGGCAGGGCACGCTGACCCTTTGGTTAATTCCTCTTCCTGGTGGGAAATGGTCGTTACACTTGCCCGTGCAGGCACCTACAGCTAGTCTCTCATTGGTTCTCCCTATTCCTGTTCATCTTGCTCAGAAATTGCAAACTGTGCTGAACAGGATGTTAAAGGCATTGACTCTCCAAGTGGGGAGAGTGTTAGTAAAGCGTCTGGAATGGTGAACCCGAGTACCAGGGCACAAAAACTGAGATGCATTTGAAAACGTTTCGCAATCACATGGTGGAATATACTCTGCGTTTCTCATGCATGTTTTAGCTGAAAGAAGAATCCCTTAAACCTGGAGAGTTGGGACCCATGGAATGGGTACCATGCAGTATGCCTTCAAACGGTCTGCATTTGCTCACCGAGCCTCACCAATGGTATCAGCGCGAAGGGTCCAGCCTTATGTCTCACCCAGCTCTGGGTGTAGATGTGGTAAATCCAGGTTGCATCACAAGCCCTGAATGAATTATTTAAGAATTGCTCTCTATTTCACTGTCCTTGGGTTTTGTTTGTGTAATTCATTTTGATAATGGGATTTATCGGATTTTCTCTGCTGCATTCATGCCGCTGTACACACGCTTCATTCTCTTACGGAGACATATAAATCCATGGGTTTGAAGATTCTTACTAGTCAGGTGTATTCCTAGGCGTTGAATATGGGGTGTTTCGTCCATTTCGTTGAGCAAGAGGTAGGTCTTGACTATTACATATTTGGCTTAAGGAAAGGTATCTGTGCTAATTTCTATCTCTGGTTTTATGCAGCACCGCAACTCACCTTTCCCCTTAAGCAAGCATAAGTTGGTTTTCTAAATTTGAGACCCTGTTCTGTTTTGTAATTCAGTTCATGTGTAGCCAAGTTTACATTCCATGTATTAGTGATATCTTATGATGTTTCATTTTCTGTGTGACTTATTTCACTTAGAATCATCGTACCTGAATCCACTCATTATGCCGTGACAGGCCTGATGACATAGATTTCATTGCTGCGTGATATTCCATTGTACGTACGTACCACAACTTCTTTATCCATTTTTCACATTCTGGGATATTTAACTTGTACCGTAGACGAGGTTCTTGTAAACAGAGCCGCCCGAGACTTTTGGGTGGCTGTGTGTTTTTGATTTTAATTTTCCTAAGCTATAGGACCATAAGGGGAATTGCCGTAGGCTCCGTTGCTTTGTTTTTTAGATGTTCCGGGAAACACCATACATTTTTCCAGACTGGCTGTTGGCAATTTACATCCCGCCCATCAGCATAACAAGGCTCCCTGTTCTCCATGGCCTGTGCTGCCTTTCTGGATTTTACACTTTTTTCAGATGGCCCTTTTGACCAGGGGGCAGTGAGACTTCATTGTAGTGCAGATTTCTTTAACATGCTTGCTTGGTTGGCCAAAAAGGGCGTATGCGTTTTTTCCTGAATATATTCAGGAAAAAACGCATACGCCCTTTCTGGCCAAGAGCATCGTTGTCGACGTTCTGCCTCTTTTCCTATGCCTTAAATGCAATTCCCGTCTACCCCCTGAAATCGTTTTCCTGCAAATCTGTCCCGCTTACAAGTCGTCTTCGCAGCCTTCCTTCAATATATTTTTGGACGATATCTGTCATTTATAACTCTGCAGGTTTGTGAGTTACAGTGCCCCTGAGCTCATTTCTTCAACTTGCTATCTTGTGAGCTGGCCGCAAACCCACAGGATTGCCTCAGGCCCTAATCTGGTTCCGGCACGGCATGCTGAGCCTTTGGTTAATTCCTCTTCCTGGTGGGAAATGAGCGTTAAATTTGCCCGTGCAGACACCTAGAGCTAGTCTCTCATTGGTTCTCCATATTCCTTTTCATCTTGCGCAGAAATTGCAAACTGTGCCCAACAGGAGGTTAAAGGCACTGACTCTCCAAGTGGGGAGAGTGTTCGTAAAGGGTCTGGAATGGTGAACCCGAGTAAAAGGGCACGAAAACTGAGATGCATTTGAAAACGTTTGCCAGTCACACGGTGCACCATACTGTGGGTTTCCCATGCATGTTTTAGCTGAAGGAAGAATCCCTTAAACTTGGAGAGTTGGGACCCATGGAATGGGTACCATGCTGTATGACTTCAAAGGGTCTGCATTTGCTCATCGAACCTCACCAATTCTATCAGCCCGAAGTGCCCAACCTTATGTCTCACTCAGCTCTGGGTGTAGATGTGGTAAATCCAGGTTGCATCACAAGCCCTGAATGAATTATTTAAGAATTGCTCTCTATTTCACTGTCCTTGGGTTTTGTTTGTTTAATTCATTTTGATAATGGGATTTATCGGATTTTCTCTGCTGCATTCATGCCGCTGTACACACGCTTCATTCTCTTACGGAGACATATAAATCCATGGGTTTGAAGATTCTTACTACTCAGGTGTATTCCTAGGCGTTGAATATGGGGTGTTTAGTCCATTTCGTTGAGCAAGGGGTAGGTCTTGACTATTACATATTTGGCTTATGGAAAGGTATCTGTGCTAATTTCTATCTCTGGTTTTATGCAGCACCCCAACTCACCTTTCCCCTTAAGCAAGCATAAGTTGGTTTTCTAAATTTGAGACCCTGTTCTGTTTTGTAATTCAGTTCATGTGTAGCCAAGTTTACATTCCGTGTATTAGTGATATCTTATGATGTTTCATTTTCTGTGTGACTTATTTCACTTAGAATCATCGTACCTGAATCCACTCATTATGCCGCGACGGGCCTGATGACATAGATTTCATTGCTGAGTGATATTCCATTGTACGTACGTACCACAACTTCTTTCTCCATTTTTCACATTCTGGGATATTTAACTTGTACCGTAGACGAGGTTCTTGTAAACAGAGCCGTCCGACACTTTGGGGTAGCTGTGTGTTTTTGATTTTAATTTCCCTAAGCTATAGGACCATAAGTGGAAGTGCCGTAGGATCCGTAGCTTTGTTTTTTCGGTGTTCCGGGAAACACCATACACTTCTCCAGAGTGGCTGTTGGCAATTTACATCCCGCCCATCAGCATAACAAGGCTCCCTGTTCTCCATGGCCTGTGCTGCCTTTCTGGATTTTACACTTTTTTCAGATGGCCCTTTTGACCGGGGGGCAGTGAGACTTCATTGTAGTGCAGATTTCTTTAACATGCTTGCTTGGTTGGCCAAAAAGGGCGTATGCTTTTTTTCCTGAATATATTCAGGAAAAAAGGCATACGCCCTTTTTGGCCAAGAGCATCATTGTCGACGTTCTGCCTCTTTTCCTATGCTTTAAATGCAATTCCCGTCTACCCCCTGAAATCGTTTTCCTGCAATTCTGCCCCACTTACAAGTCGTCTTCGCAGCCTTCCTTCAATATATTTTTGGACGATAGCTGTCATTTATAACTCTGCAGGTTTGTGAGTTACAGTGCCCCTGAGCTCATTTCTTCAACTCGCTATCTTGTGAGCTGGCCGCAAACCCACAGGATTGCCTCAGGCCCTAATCTGGTTCCTGCACGGCATGCTGAGCCTTTGGTTAATTCCTCTTCCTGGTGGGAAATGAGCGTTAAATTTGCCCGTGCAGACACCTAGAGCTAGTCTCTCATTCGTTCTCCCTATTCCTTTTCATTTTGCGCAGAAATTGCAAACTGTGCCCAACAGGAAGTTAAAGGCACTGACTCTCCAGGTGGGGAGAGTGTTCGTAAAGGGTCTGGAATGGTGAACCCGAGTAAAAGGGGACGAAAACTGAGATGCATTTGAAAACGTTTGCCAGTCACACGGTGCACCATACTGTGGGTTTCCCATGCATGTTTTAGCTGAAGCAAGAATCCCTTAAACTTGGAGAGTTGGGACCCATGGAATGGGTACCAGGCTGTATGACTTCAAAGGGTCTGCATTTGCTCATCGAACCTCACCAATGCTATCAGCCCGAAGTGCCCAACCTTATGTCTCACTCAGCTGTGGGTGTAGATGTTGTAAATCCAGGTTGCATCACAAGCCCTGAATGAATTATTTAAGAATTGCTCTCTATTTCACTGTCCTTGGGTTTTGTTTGTGTAATTCATTTTGATAATGGGATTTATCGGATTTTCTCTGCTGCATTCATGCCGCTGTACACACGCTTCATTCTCTTACGGAGACATATAAATCCATGGGTTTGAAGATTCTTACTAGTCAGGTGTATTCCTAGGCGTTGAATATGGGGTGTTTAGTCCATTTCGTTGAGCAAGGGGTAGGTCTTGACTATTACATATTTGGCTTATGGAAAGGTATCTGTGCTAATTTCTATTTCTGGTTTTATGCAGCACCCCAACTCACCTTTCCCCTTAAGCAAGCATAAGTTTGTTTTCTAAATTTGAGACCCTGTTCTGTTTTGTAATTCAGTTCATGTGTAGCCAAGTTTACATTCCGTGTATTAGTGATATCTTATGATGTTTCATTTTCTGTGTGACTTATTTCACTTAGAATCATCGTACCTGAATCCACTCATTATGCCGCGACGGGCCTGATGACCTAGATTTCATTGCTGAGTGATATTACATTGCACGTACGTACCACAACTTCTTTATCCATTTTTAACGTTCTGGGATATTTAACTTGTTCCGCAGACCGTGTTCTTGTAAACAGAGCCGTCCGAAACTTTGGGGTGGCTGTGTGTTTTTGATTTTAATTCCGTAAGCTATAGGACCATAAGTGGAAGTGCCGTAGGCTCCGTTGCTTTGCTTTTAAGGTGTTTCAGGAAACACCATACACTTCTCCAGTGTGGCTGTTGGCAATTTACATCCTGTCCATCAGCATAACAAGTCTCCCTGTTCTCCATGGCCTGTCCTGCCTTTCTGGATTTTACACTTTTTTCAGAAGGCCCTTTTGACCGGGGGGCAGTGAGACTTCATTGTAGTGCAGATTTCCTTTACACGCTTGCTTGGTTGGCCAAAAAGTGCGTATGCGTTATTTCCTGAATATATTCAGTTAAAAACGCATATGCCCTTTTTGGCCAAGTGCATCATTGTCGACGTTATGACTCTTTTCTATGCTTTAAATGCAATTCCAGTCTACCCCCTGAAATCGTTTTCCAGCAATTCTGCCCCGCTGTCAAGTCCTCTTCGCAGCCTTCTTCAATGTATTTCTGGACGATAGTTGGCATTTATAACTCTGCAGGTTTGTGAATGACAGTGCCCCTGAGCTCCTTTCTTCAACTCGTTTCCTTGTGAGCTGGCCGCAAAACCGCAGGATTGCTTCAGGCCCTAATCTGGTTCCGGCCCGGCATGCTGAGCCTTTGGTTAATTCCACTTCCTGGAGGGAAATGAGCATAAATTTGCCCGTGCAGACACCTACAGCTAGTCTCTCATTGTTTCTCCCTATTCCTTTTCATCTTGCGCAGAAATTGCATACTGTGTCAAACAGGAGGTTAAAGGCACTGACTCTCCAAGCGGGGAGAGTGTTATTATACCGTCCAGAATGGTCAACCCGAGTATCAGGGGACGAAAACTTACATGCATTTAAAAATGTTGCGCAGTCACAGGGACCATACTCTGGGTTTCCCATGCATGTTTTAGCTAAAGGAAGAATCCCTTAAACCTGGAGAGTTGGGACCCATGGAATGGGTATCATGCAGTATGACTTCAAAGGGTCTGCATTTGCTCACCGAACCTCACCAATGCTATCAGCTCAAAGTGTCCAGCCTTATGTCTCACCCAGCTCTGTGTGTAGATATGGTAAATCCAGGTTGCATCACAAGTCCTGAATGAATTATTTAAGAATTGCTTTCTATTTCACTGTCATTGTGTTTTGTTTTATAATTCATTTTGATAATGGGATTTATCGGATTTTCACTGCTGCGTTTATACCGCTGTACACACGCTTGATTGTCTTATGGAGACATATAAATCCATGGGTTTTAAGATTCTTACTAGTCAGGTATATTCCTAGACGTTGAATTTGGGGTGTTGAGTCCATTTTATTGAGCAAGGAGTAGGTCTTGACTATTGCATATTTGACTTATGGAACGGTATCTGTGCTAATTTCAATCTCTGGTTTTATGTAGCACCCCAACTCACCTTTCGCCTTAAGCAAGCATTGGTTGGTTTGCTAAATTTGAGACCCTGTTCTGTTTTGTAATTCAGTTCATGTGTAGCCAAGTTTACATTCCGTGTATTAGTGGTATCTTATGATGTTTCTTTCTCTGTGTGACTAATTTCACTTAGAGTCTTCATACCTGAATCCACTCGTTATGCCGCGACGGGCCTGAAGACATAGATTTCATTGCTGTGTGATATTCCATTGTACGTTCGTAGCACAACTTCTTTATCCATTTTCCGCTTTCTGGGATATTTAACTTGTACCATAGATGAGTATATTGTAAACAGAGCCATTCGAAAATTTGGGGTGGCTGCGTCTTTTTTATTTTAATTTCCCTAAACTATAGGACCATAAGTGGAAGTGCCGTAGGCGCCGTTGCTTTTTTTTTTAGGTGTTTGAGGAAACACCATACACTTCTCCAGAGTGGCTGTTGGCAATTTACATCCCGCCCATCAGCATAAGAAGGCTTCCTGTTCTCCATGGCCTGTGCTGCCTTTCTGGATTTTACACTTTTTTCAGATGGCCCTTTTGACCATGGGGGAGATGAGACTTCATTGTAGTGCAGATTACTTTAACATGCTTGCTTGGTTGGCCAAAAAGGGCGTATGCGTTTTTTCCTGAATATATTCAGGAAAAAACGCACACGCTCTTTTTGCCCAAGAGCATCATTGTCGACGTTCTGCCTCTTTTCCTATGCTTTAAATGCAATTCCAGTCTACCACCTGAAATCGTTTTCCTGCAATTCTGCCCCGCTTTCAAGTATCTTCGCAGCCTAACTTCAATATATTTTTGGACGATAGCTGTCAATTATAACTCTGCAGGTTTGTGAATTATAGTGTCCCTGAGCTCCTTTCTTCAACTCGCTTTCTTGTGAGCTGGCCACAAACCCGGAGGATTGCTTCAGGCCCTAATCTGATTCCGGAACGGCATGCTGAGCCTTTGGTTAATTCCTCTTCCTGGTGGGAAATGAGCGTTAAATTTGCCCCTGCAGACACCTACAGCTAGTCTCTCATTGGTTCTCCCTATTCCTGTACATCTTGCGCAGAAATTGCAAACTGTGCCAAACAGGAGGTTAAAGGCACTGACTCTCCAAGTGGGGAGAGTGTTAGTAAAGGGTCTGGAATGGTGAACCCGAGTAAAAGGGGACGAAAACTGAGATTCATTTGAAAACGTTTTCTGGTCACACGGTGCACCATACTGTGGGTTTCCCATGCATGTTTTAGCTGAAGGAAGAATCCCTTAAACCTGGAGAGTTGGGACCCATGGAATGGGTACTATGCAGTATGACTACAAACGGTCTGCATTTGCTCATCGAACCTCATCCATGCTGTCAGCCCGAAGTGTCCAACCTTATGTCTCACTCAGCTCTGGGTGTAGATGAGGTAAATCCAGGTTGCATCACAAGCCCTGAATGAATTATTTAAGAATTGCTCTCTATTTCACTGTCATTTTTTTTGTTTTTGAAATTTATTTTGATAATGGGATTTAGCTGATTTTCACTGCTGCGTTTTTGTCACTGTACACACGCTTGATTCTCTTATGGAGACATATAAATCCATAGGTATTAAGACTCTTACTCATCCTGTATATTCCTAGGCACTGAATATGGGGTGTTGAGTCCATTTCGTTGACCAGGAAGTAGGTTTTTTCTATTACATATTTGGCTTATGGAACGGTATCTGTGCTAATTTCAATCTCTGGTTTTATGCAGCACCCCAACTCTCCTTGATCCTTAAGCAAGCATAAGTTGGTTTTCTAAATTTGAGACCCCGTTCTCTTTTGTAATTCAGTTCATTTGTAGCCACGTTTACATTCCATGTATTAGTAATATCGTATGTCTTTGTCTTTTTGAATTATGTGACTTCAAATGATCATACGTAACTCCTCTGGGGTTGTTACAACTGGCCATGTTTCATTGATTTTCAGGCTGAGTAATATTCCACTCTACATAAGTGCCACACCTCTGTCCATTTTTTCCCTCCAGAGACATATAAATTATATCCTAATCGAGGATATATTAAACAGAGAGGCGGTAAACATTGGGGTGCCTGTGTCCTCTCGATTTTTCTTTTTCCCAAGATATACGTCCATGAGTGCAAGTGCCCTGTGCTCTGTAGCTCATTTTTTAGATGCTTTAGTAATCACAATACACTTTTCCAGAGTGACCGTTGGCAATATACATTTCCACTATAAGCCTCACAGGGCTCCCTTTTCTCCTTGCCCTGTCCTGCATTTCTGGTGTTTACACTTTATGAGGAAGGCTCTTCTGACTGATGCGAAGTGATATGTTTTGTAGTATTGATTTCCAGTGCCCACCTGTTTGGTTGGCTAAAAAAGTGTATGCCCTTTTCTTGAATATATACAGAAAAAGATGCATACACCCTTTTTGGCCAACTGCAATGTTGGCAATGTTCAGCCCCTTTTCTTGTGCTTAATGGCGAGTCCTTTCTACCTCATCCAATCCCTTTCCTGCCATTCTCCGTTGCTTACAAGTCCTTTTCTCTGACTTTCCTCAAGACATTTTTCAGTGATAGATATTTTCAACTCTGCAGTTTCGTGAATTTTAGTGTCCCTGAGTTCCATTTTTCAACTTGTGTTTATGGGAACTGGCCACAAAGCAGCGGGATTTCCTCAAGCCCTATTCTGTTTCCATGGGCAACCCTAGCCTTTGGTCAATTCGTCTTCCTGATTGGAAATTAGAGTGACATATGTCTGTCCGAAAACCTAGGACTTGTCTCTCATTGTTCCTCCTCCTTCTGCTTCATCCTTGGACAAATTCCAAACTGTGTGCAACAGGATGTTGACAGTGCTGACATCTCCAAGTGGGGAGACTGTTAGTAAAGACGCCGGAGTGGTGAACCCGAGCACCAGGAGATGAGGAGATGAGATGCCTTTTCCAAACTCTTCCCGATCAGACGATATACCATCCTCTGGGTGTGACAGGCATGTTTTAGCTGTAGGAAGTGTCCCGTTCATGTGAGGAGAACACCAGGGCTTTTTCAAAATCAGTGTCTCTCCGCTACCCAAACTGGGGAATTTTTTAAGCTACGGCTACACATATGTTCATTAAGGGCCTTGGGAAGTAGGCAGAGTCCAAACTTTAGATGATTGAAGTCTTCAGGGTCAGAAGCACTGACCACCGGCTTCCCTTAGGTTCCATTTTAACTGTCATTGATAGATGATGTCAATAAAAATATCTATTCTTTTCAGATTATTTCCCCTTATAGGTTATTGCAAAATATTGAGTGTAGTTCCCTGTGCTATAGAGTAGTTCCTTGTTGACGATCTATTTTATACATAGCAGTGTGTATGTGTTAATCCCAAACTGTTAATTTATCCCTCCTCCCACCTTTCCACTTTGGTAATAATAAATTATAAGATTTTATACTTCTCAGAAATGGGGGAGCTGAATGAGAGGTATCATTTTCAATGGAAAAGCATTTAAAACAAGATTGAAGATTTAACCAAGATTATTAGATGTACATCCTTGGAAAGAAATCACTTCGCTTCTCTAATATTGACCTGACAAATAAGACAAACCTTTTCACTGAACTTGCTTGTAATAAAGTGATGGAAATATCAAATGGAAGTGTTAGAAACATCTTATTTTACCCGAGCCTTATACACTGTTCTATGTTAATTATAGTTTGGCTCACACATCTGTTCATTGAAGTTACAACGTTCTCAATTTCTGTTACTGATCCTCCAGAGTGGACCCCAACAAGTGTCCCCATGCCCAGTGTCATTGGAGCCAAAAGATCGAGACTGAGTTTGGTTCAGAAGCAAAGGAAACTTTATATTTTGATCAGAGAATGGAGAGGTGAGAGCATGTGCTACCCCGTGGGCTGTGGGCTGGGCTGCTGTGTAGAGATCCTGTCAGATTCAGTGGGAGGGAGGGGGCAGAGCTCTCGAGGGCCCTGTTGGCTGCAGCTCAGGCTCTATATCGCGGAGTCTGCACTGGGCCCCAGGACCTGATGTGTCGACCCAGCCATTCTGTACTAGGAAATCTGGTCTGAAGTGCCGGGTGTGGAACCTCTGTATGCGGGACCCTAGGAGCACATGAAATTAGACAAAGCACAAAGGATAAAAAAGTTAGACTTTATTTTATTGCCCAGATTCTATTTTTATCTCCCAGGGATTTTTAATGGGCTTTGCCTGGGACAAACCCCTCTTCTGCCTTTTGTCCTCTTCCTCATTCTTGGAGTGCTGAGGGTGCAGACCCTTCTTCTGTAACTGCTGAGTGCTGAGTTAGGAGCCCTTATACCCGTGGGCGAGGGTCAGAACTTCTCCCCAGCAGCCTCTAGGTGACGTTGATTGTCCCCAGGCCTCCAGCCTCCCTGTTCATCTGCCTGAGCATGAGCATTGGAAGTGTTATAGATTCTAATGACCTTTAAGGGTCCGGGAAGGAAATGTGCAGTGACGCTGTGAGGTCCACTTTCACCCCGCCACACATTTGTTCAGACACTTTAGGCTGACCGTTTCTGCCAGCCTAGATGCTCTGACTAGTAGTCTGCACTTTCTTCAATTAGGCCTCTGAATTAACGTAAAAACAGCACCAGGTGTCAGGACCCTGCCTGCTCAACTCCCGGACAGTCCAGGGTCAGTTGTGATGAAGGACCATGATGGCCACTGAGTCAACAGCCTTTTGAAGTAAACAGGAGTCCAGCCGGTCTTACTGGTCACCATCATCACGGTGTCTGTAGGCTTTTCTATGGTGACAGCGTGATATACGGTTCCCCTGCCAAGATTATTACCTCCCCTCTGGGTGCAGTAAGTCCTGCAAGCAGTAGTCTACTCTTTTGTGACACACTCTTGTTGTTTTATGAGAGAAACTCGAGGTCAAGTGATGGTCACATGTGTCGTCATGGTGCCCCGTTGCCCCCGGATATCTCTCTGGATGTTGGAGTAGGAGGGCTTCCTCACTGGAGGTCAGTGTGCCCACGGAGCAAACCCTGCAACTTCAGGGCATGGTTGGGGGTTAGGAACACCACGTGGGGTCCTTTTCCCTTAGGAGGGAGGTGGCCTTTTGAGCTGCTGATTTCCAGGTTTTTAGATACCGCCAGTATGTTGGCCAGATGTTGCAGTGGGCCAAGCCCCTTGGTGACTATAGTTTATCCTACCTGGATGGCATTCTTGCATTGTTCCATTTCAAGTGGTCCCAGGTTTTGCACTAATACTCCAATGGCAATTCACCTTTCACCAGGAATGTAAAGGTCAAAGGGTTTAGCTAAATTAGGGAGTTCCAGGGCAAGGGTCTGAATTGACTGCTCTTTCCATTCTTGAAAGGCCACTTCTGGATTCTATTCAAAAGGATCATCATCTTTTCCTTTCAGTGTTTCATATAGAGGCCCAGCTAGTAGACTGTAGTTAGGGATCCAGAAGCAGCAAACTCTGGCCTCCCCAGGAACCCCTAAGCTGTCTTCTAGTTTTAGAAAGGGGTAAGGCTGTAAATTGTTTCTTCCCTTTCCTGGGATGAGCTTCTCCGACCTTCTGTGAGAATGAAGCCCAGGCAGGTCACCGTAGTCTGTGATATTTGAGCTTTTTCTTGGACAACTTCTATCCTTTATTGGCTTGGTAGTTCAGAGGCCTCCTTAGTAGGGCTGGTGATCAGAATGTCGTCAGCATATTGAAGGAGTGTTTCCTTTTCCAGAGGTAGAACTTTTACGTCTTTAGCTAAGCTTTCCCCAAAGATGGTGTGGGAATTTTTGAACACTTGGGGCAAGACGGCCTGGATGTATTGTTTTAGTTGTATGTTGAGTCCTGCCACTTACAAGCCAAAATTTCTTGTGACTCTGGGACTAATGGCATACAAAAGAAGGCATCATTGAAGACTAATACAGAATACCGTCTCCTGGTGGTTGGTAGAATGACCAGCAGGGTGTAGGAATTAGGAACTACTGGAGGTATATACTCGGTGGCTTCACTGACGATCCTGACATCTTTACCAGGCCCCTGGCAGCCCATGGGGCTCTCGTGGTCAGGCCAATCTCAGGATATGGAGCTCACCTGGGCAGGTACCCCACCTCCACACCAGCCCATGGGGCTCTCATGGTCAGGCCCATCCCAGGATATGGGGTTCCCTGGGCAGGTCCCCTGCAGCCCATGGGGCTCTCGTGGTCAGCTCCCTCCCAGGATACAGAGCTACACTTGCAGGTACTGTGGCAGGGCAGGGCACACAGGAACCGTGCACATTGCCCTCATTGCAGAGCACTCTCAGCTCACCTGTCACTCAGATCTGACACAGAGCACCTCAGAGCAGGACTTGAACTAACAAATAGCAACTCCGACAGGTCTGTGACCCTGGGCATCACTCTGTACGGCCTGCCACCACCTGGTCTTCCAGAGACTTCCACTGCACCCGGGGCACCAGGCCTCTGTCTCCACCCACCACCCACCACCCACCCCTCCTCTCCCTGACTCCTGGGGTCCTCTTATTAGGCCAGGGTTTTCTTGAAGCTGTCTCCCACTCATGGGCCAGATAAAATGATTAGAATACAAGCCAGAGCTGCAGCCCATTGTCTATCCTGACTCTCAAGAGCCCACACCTGTTCCTTGGACCTGGCCGATTCAGCAAGTTCCATTTTCTGCAACTGTGAGACCCTGAGGGGTGATGATTGGCTGACCTGGGCAGCCTGACCATGCCGGCCAGCCCTCCCCAGGTGTGCCTGTTTTGAGATCAATATAAACACCGCTCCAGGCAGCAAGAACCCCTGCAGCTGTGCCTGACGCCATTTTCTCTGCCCTGTCAGCAGTCTCGGGGCTGGGCTGGTGGGAGGGAGTGACAGGTCACGGCGTTGTGGGTGGCCCAGTGTGAGTGGGGCTCTGCTGGACTTTCTGCAGCAGTTGTCAAGATGCCACCTGCTAAAGAAGAGGATGTGTCACCCATACCTGGCGCTGGAATTTCTCCCTGGGCAGACGTGAGGAAGGAAGAAATCAGTGGGGGCCGGGACAGGAGGGGTATCTCAGGCAGGGAAATGGAAAGCTTCCAGAAGAGCACCCAGGGCCAGGACCATCCTGGCTGGCCTGCAGGCACCAAGTTGGCTGGCATGCAATCACTCGTGTGGCTCCATTGCCCTTCCTCTAGGCTTTCAAGTCCTTGAACATATTCAGGTGTTTTATCTGGGAAGGGTGGGAACATTTCAGCAGCAGCTGGCCTGGGGCTCGGACCACGTTTACTCACAGATGCCTCAGCACGGTCCCCCAGCTTTGCAATGAGGACGCTTGTTGCGTGGGGCCTGCTGGCTGTATGGGAGATGATTCCCCACCACTGACCAACTTCAGAATTGTTTACAACTGGAGCAAGTGTCCTGATACGGTTTTCCTCTGTGTAACTTGTGGATTCTGTTTGTTTTTTCTATTTTTCGTTTTTGGTTCAAGGTAGATTTCATTCCTCTTTTTTGCATTTACAAATATAAGCATAGAAATAATTTATTCATATAAATACATGTATGTGGAGGGAAGAATATTTTTTCTGTTTTACTTTTTAATTTTATTTTTTTTAATTTTTAATCTTATTTTTTATACAGCAGGTTCTTATTGGTTATCTATTTTATACATATAAATGTATACATGTCAATCCCAATCTCTCAACTCTTCACACCACCATCCCCCCAACAGCTTTCTGCCCTTGGTGCAGATTTCCTTTACAGGCTTGCTTGGTTGGCCATCAAGGGTGTATGCGTTTTTTCCTGAATATATTCAGGAAAAAATGCATACGCCCTTTTTGGCAAAGTGCATCATTGTCGACATTCTGCCTCATTTCCTATGCTTTAAGTGCAATTCCAGTCTACCCCCTGAAATAGTTTTCCTCAAATGCTGGCCCCCTTTCCAGTCCTCTTCGCAGACTTACTTCAATATATTTTTGGACGATAGCTGTCATTCATAACTCTGCAGGTTTGTGAATTAGAGTGCCCCTGAGCTCCTTTCTTCAACTCGCTTTCTTGTGAGCTGGCCGAAAACCGCAGGAATGCTTCAGGTGCTAATCTGTTTCTGGCAGGGCACGCTGACCCTTTGGTTAATTCCTCTTCCTGGTGGGAAATGGTCGTTACACTTGCCCGTGCAGGCACCTACAGCTAGTCTCTCATTGGTTCTCCCTATTCCTGTTCATCTTGCTCAGAAATTGCAAACTGTGCTGAACAGGATGTTAAAGGCATTGACTCTCCAAGTGGGGAGAGTGTTAGTAAAGCGTCTGGAATGGTGAACCCGAGTACCAGGGCACAAAAACTGAGATGCATTTGAAAACGTTTCGCAATCACATGGTGGAATATACTCTGCGTTTCTCATGCATGTTTTAGCTGAAAGAAGAATCCCTTAAACCTGGAGAGTTGGGACCCATGGAATGGGTACCATGCAGTATGCCTTCAAACGGTCTGCATTTGCTCACCGAGCCTCACCAATGGTATCAGCGCGAAGGGTCCAGCCTTATGTCTCACCCAGCTCTGGGTGTAGATGTGGTAAATCCAGGTTGCATCACAAGCCCTGAATGAATTATTTAAGAATTGCTCTCTATTTCACTGTCCTTGGGTTTTGTTTGTGTAATTCATTTTGATAATGGGATTTATCGGATTTTCTCTGCTGCATTCATGCCGCTGTACACACGCTTCATTCTCTTACGGAGACATATAAATCCATGGGTTTGAAGATTCTTACTAGTCAGGTGTATTCCTAGGCGTTGAATATGGGGTGTTTCGTCCATTTCGTTGAGCAAGAGGTAGGTCTTGACTATTACATATTTGGCTTAAGGAAAGGTATCTGTGCTAATTTCTATCTCTGGTTTTATGCAGCACCGCAACTCACCTTTCCCCTTAAGCAAGCATAAGTTGGTTTTCTAAATTTGAGACCCTGTTCTGTTTTGTAATTCAGTTCATGTGTAGCCAAGTTTACATTCCATGTATTAGTGATATCTTATGATGTTTCATTTTCTGTGTGACTTATTTCACTTAGAATCATCGTACCTGAATCCACTCATTATGCCGTGACAGGCCTGATGACATAGATTTCATTGCTGCGTGATATTCCATTGTACGTACGTACCACAACTTCTTTATCCATTTTTCACATTCTGGGATATTTAACTTGTACCGTAGACGAGGTTCTTGTAAACAGAGCCGCCCGAGACTTTTGGGTGGCTGTGTGTTTTTGATTTTAATTTTCCTAAGCTATAGGACCATAAGGGGAATTGCCGTAGGCTCCGTTGCTTTGTTTTTTAGATGTTCCGGGAAACACCATACATTTTTCCAGACTGGCTGTTGGCAATTTACATCCCGCCCATCAGCATAACAAGGCTCCCTGTTCTCCATGGCCTGTGCTGCCTTTCTGGATTTTACACTTTTTTCAGATGGCCCTTTTGACCAGGGGGCAGTGAGACTTCATTGTAGTGCAGATTTCTTTAACATGCTTGCTTGGTTGGCCAAAAAGGGCGTATGCGTTTTTTCCTGAATATATTCAGGAAAAAACGCATACGCCCTTTCTGGCCAAGAGCATCGTTGTCGACGTTCTGCCTCTTTTCCTATGCCTTAAATGCAATTCCCGTCTACCCCCTGAAATCGTTTTCCTGCAAATCTGTCCCGCTTACAAGTCGTCTTCGCAGCCTTCCTTCAATATATTTTTGGACGATATCTGTCATTTATAACTCTGCAGGTTTGTGAGTTACAGTGCCCCTGAGCTCATTTCTTCAACTTGCTATCTTGTGAGCTGGCCGCAAACCCACAGGATTGCCTCAGGCCCTAATCTGGTTCCGGCACGGCATGCTGAGCCTTTGGTTAATTCCTCTTCCTGGTGGGAAATGAGCGTTAAATTTGCCCGTGCAGACACCTAGAGCTAGTCTCTCATTGGTTCTCCATATTCCTTTTCATCTTGCGCAGAAATTGCAAACTGTGCCCAACAGGAGGTTAAAGGCACTGACTCTCCAAGTGGGGAGAGTGTTCGTAAAGGGTCTGGAATGGTGAACCCGAGTAAAAGGGCACGAAAACTGAGATGCATTTGAAAACGTTTGCCAGTCACACGGTGCACCATACTGTGGGTTTCCCATGCATGTTTTAGCTGAAGGAAGAATCCCTTAAACTTGGAGAGTTGGGACCCATGGAATGGGTACCATGCTGTATGACTTCAAAGGGTCTGCATTTGCTCATCGAACCTCACCAATTCTATCAGCCCGAAGTGCCCAACCTTATGTCTCACTCAGCTCTGGGTGTAGATGTGGTAAATCCAGGTTGCATCACAAGCCCTGAATGAATTATTTAAGAATTGCTCTCTATTTCACTGTCCTTGGGTTTTGTTTGTTTAATTCATTTTGATAATGGGATTTATCGGATTTTCTCTGCTGCATTCATGCCGCTGTACACACGCTTCATTCTCTTACGGAGACATATAAATCCATGGGTTTGAAGATTCTTACTACTCAGGTGTATTCCTAGGCGTTGAATATGGGGTGTTTAGTCCATTTCGTTGAGCAAGGGGTAGGTCTTGACTATTACATATTTGGCTTATGGAAAGGTATCTGTGCTAATTTCTATCTCTGGTTTTATGCAGCACCCCAACTCACCTTTCCCCTTAAGCAAGCATAAGTTGGTTTTCTAAATTTGAGACCCTGTTCTGTTTTGTAATTCAGTTCATGTGTAGCCAAGTTTACATTCCGTGTATTAGTGATATCTTATGATGTTTCATTTTCTGTGTGACTTATTTCACTTAGAATCATCGTACCTGAATCCACTCATTATGCCGCGACGGGCCTGATGACATAGATTTCATTGCTGAGTGATATTCCATTGTACGTACGTACCACAACTTCTTTCTCCATTTTTCACATTCTGGGATATTTAACTTGTACCGTAGACGAGGTTCTTGTAAACAGAGCCGTCCGACACTTTGGGGTAGCTGTGTGTTTTTGATTTTAATTTCCCTAAGCTATAGGACCATAAGTGGAAGTGCCGTAGTATCCGTAGCTTTGTTTTTTCGGTGTTCCGGGAAACACCATACACTTCTCCAGAGTGGCTGTTGGCAATTTACATCCCGCCCATCAGCATAACAAGGCTCCCTGTTCTCCATGGCCTGTGCTGCCTTTCTGGATTTTACACTTTTTTCAGATGGCCCTTTTGACCGGGGGGCAGTGAGACTTCATTGTAGTGCAGATTTCTTTAACATGCTTGCTTGGTTGGCCAAAAAGGGCGTATGCTTTTTTTCCTGAATATATTCATGAAAAAAGGCATACGCCCTTTTTGGCCAAGAGCATCATTGTCGACGTTCTGCCTCTTTTCCTATGCTTTAAATGCAATTCCCGTCTACCCCCTGAAATCGTTTTCCTGCAATTCTGCCCCACTTACAAGTCGTCTTCGCAGCCTTCCTTCAATATATTTTTGGACGATAGCTGTCATTTATAACTCTGCAGGTTTGTGAGTTACAGTGCCCCTGAGCTCCTTTCTTCAACTCGCTATCTTGTGAGCTGGCCGCAAACCCACAGGATTGCCTCAGGCCCTAATCTGGTTCCTGCACGGCATGCTGAGCCTTTGGTTAATTCCTCTTCCTGGTGGGAAATGAGCGTTAAATTTGCCCGTGCAGACCCCTAGAGCTAGTCTCTCATTCGTTCTCCCTATTCCTTTTCATTTTGCGCAGAAATTGCAAACTGTGCCCAACAGGAAGTTAAAGGCACTGACTCTCCAGGTGGGGAGAGTGTTCGTAAAGGGTCTGGAATGGTGAACCCGAGTAAAAGGGGACGAAAACTGAGATGCATTTGAAAACGTTTGCCAGTCACACGGTGCACCATACTGTGGGTTTCCCATGCATGTTTTAGCTGAAGCAAGAATCCCTTAAACTTGGAGAGTTGGGACCCATGGAATGGGTACCAGGCTGTATGACTTCAAAGGGTCTGCATTTGCTCATCGAACCTCACCAATGCTATCAGCCTGAAGTGCCCAACCTTATGTCTCACTCAGCTGTGGGTGTAGATGTTGTAAATCCAGGTTGCATCACAAGCCCTGAATGAATTATTTAAGAATTGCTCTCTATTTCACTGTCCTTGGGTTTTGTTTGTGTAATTCATTTTGATAATGGGATTTATCGGATTTTCTCTGCTGCATTCATGCCGCTGTACACACGCTTCATTCTCTTACGGAGACATATAAATCCATGGGTTTGAAGATTCTTACTAGTCAGGTGTATTCCTAGGCGTTGAATATGGGGTGTTTAGTCCATTTCGTTGAGCAAGGGGTAGGTCTTGACTATTACATATTTGGCTTATGGAAAGGTATCTGTGCTAATTTCTATTTCTGGTTTTATGCAGCACCCCAACTCACCTTTCCCCTTAAGCAAGCATAAGTTGGTTTTCTAAATTTGAGACCCTGTTCTGTTTTGTAATTCAGTTCATGTGTAGCCAAGTTTACATTCCGTGTATTAGTGATATCTTATGATGTTTCATTTTCTGTGTGACTTATTTCACTTAGAATCATCGTACCTGAATCCACTCATTATGCCGCGACGGGCCTGATTACATGGATTTCATTGCTGAAATATATTCCATTGTACGTACGTACCACAACTTCTTTATCCATTTTTCACATTCTGGGATATTTAACTTGTACCGTAGACGAGGTTCTTGTAAACACAGCCGTCCGACACTTTGGGGTGGCTGTGTGTTTTTGATTTTAATTTCCCTAAGCTATAGGACCATAAGTGGAAGTGCCGTAGGCTCCGTAGCTTTGTTTTTTCGGTGTTCCGGGAAACACCATACACTTCTCCAGAGTGGCTGTTGGCAATTTACATCCCGCCCATCAGCATAACAAGGCTCCCTGTTCTCCATGGCCTGTGCTGCCTTTCTGGATTTTACACTTTTTTCAGATGGCCCTTTTGACCGGGGGGCAGTGAGACTTCATTGTAGTGCAGATTTCTTTAACATGCTTGCTTGGTTGGCCAAAAAGGGCGTATGCGTTTTTTCCTGAATATATTCAGGAAAAAACGCATACGCCCTTTTTGGCCAAGAGCATCATTGTCGACGTTCTGTCTCTTTTCCTATGCTTTAAATGCAATTCCCGTCTACCCCCTGAAATCGTTTTCCTGCAAATCTGTCCCGCTTACAAGTCATCTTCGCAGCCTTCCTTCAATATATTTTTGGACGATAGCTGTCATTTATAACTCTGCAGGTTTGTGAGTTACAGTGCCCCTGAGCTCATTTCTTCAACTCGCTATCTTGTGAGCTGGCCGCAAACCCACAGGATTGCTTCAGGCCCTAATCTGGTTCCGGCACGGCATGCTGAGCCTTTGGTTAATTCCTCTTCCTGGTGGGAAATGAGCGTTAAATTTGCCCTTGCAGACACCTAGAGCTAGTCTCTCATTCGTTCTCCCTATTCCTTTTCATCTTGCGCAGAAATTGCAAACTGTGCCCAACAGGAGGTTAAAGGCACTGACTCTCCAAGTGGGGAGAGTGTTCGTAAAGGGTCTGGAATGGTGAACCCGAGTAAAAGGGGACGAAAACTGAGATGCATTTGAAAACGTTTGCCAGTCACATGGTGCACCATACTGTGGGTTTCCCATGCATGTTTTAGCTGAAGGAAGAATCCCTTAAACTTGGAGAGTTGGGAACCATGGAATGGGTACCATGCTGTATGACTTCAAAGGGTCTGCATTTGCTCATCGAACCTCACCAATGCTATCAGCCCGAAGTGCCCAACCTTATGTCTCACTCAGCTCTGGGTGTAGATGTGGTAAATCCAGGTTGCATCACAAGCCCTGAATGAATTATTTAAGAATTGCTCTCTATCTCACTGTCCCTGGGTTTTGTTTGTGTAATTCATTTTGATAATGGGATTTATCGGATTTTCTCTGCTGCATTCATGCCGCTGTACACATGCTTCATTCTCTTACGGAGACATATAAACCCATGGGTTTGAAGATTCTTACTAGTCAGGTGTATTCCTAGGCGTTGTATATGGGGTGTTTAGTCCATTTCGTTGAGCAAGGGGTAGGTCTTGACTATTACATATTTGGCTTATGGAAAGGTATCTGTGCTAATTTCTATCTCTGGTTTTATGCAGCACCCCAACTCACCTTTCCCCTTAAGCAAGCATAAGTTGGTTTTCTAAATTTGAGACCCTGTTCTGTTTTGTAATTCAGTTCATGTGTAGCCAAGTTTACATTCCGTGTAGTAGTGATATCTTATGATGTTTCATTTTCTGTGTGACTTATTTCACTTAGAATCATCGTACCTGAATCCACTCATTATGCCGCGACGGGCCTGATGACATAGATTTCATTGCTGAGTGATATTCCATTGTACGTATGTACCACAACTTCTTTATCCATTTTTCACATTCTGGGATATTTAACTTGTACCGTAGACGAGGTTCTTGTAAACAGAGCCGTCCGACACATTGGGGTGGCTGTGTGTTTTTGATTTTAATTTCCCTAAGCTATAGGACCATAAGTGGAAGTGCCGTAGGCTCCGTAGCTTTGTTTTTTCGGTGTTCCGGGAAACACCATACACTTCTCCAGGGTGGCTGTTTGCAATTTACATCCCGCCCATCAGCATAACAAGGCTCCCTGTTCTCCATGGCCTGTGCTGCCTTTCTGGATTTTACACTTTTTTCAGATGGCCCTTTTGACCGGGGGGCAGTGAGACTTCATTGTAGTGCAGATTTCTTTAACATGCTTGCTTGGTTGGCCAAAAAGGGCGTATGCGTTTTTTCCTGAATATATTCAGGAAAAAACGCATACGCCCTTTTTGGCCAAGAGCATCATTGTCGACGTTCTGCCTCTTTTCCTATGCTTTAAATGCAATTCCCGTCTACCCCCTGAAATCGTTTTCCTGCAAATCTGTCCCGCTTACAAGTCATCTTCGCAGCCTTCCTTCAATATATTTTTGGACGATAGCTGTCATTTATAACTCTGCAGGTTTGTGAGTTACAGTGCCCCTGAGCTCATTTCTTCAACTCGCTATCTTGTGAGCTGGCCGCAAACCCACAGGATTGCTTCAGGCCCTAATCTGGTTCCGGCACGGCATGCTGAGCCTTTGGTTAATTCCTCTTCCTGGTGGGAAATGAGCGTTAAATTTGCCCTTGCAGACACCTAGAGCTAGTCTCTCATTCGTTCTCCCTATTCCTTTTCATCTTGCGCAGAAATTGCAAACTGTGCCCAACAGGAGGTTAAAGGCACTGACTCTCCAAGTGGGGAGAGTGTTCGTAAAGGGTCTGGAATGGTGAACCCGAGTAAAAGGGGACGAAAACTGAGATGCATTTGAAAACGTTTGCCAGTCACACGGTGCACCATACTGTGGGTTTCCCATGCATGTTTTAGCTGAAGGAAGAATCCCTTAAACTTGGAGAGTTGGGACCCATGGAATGGGTACCATGCTGTATGACTTCAAAGGGTCTGCATTTGCTCATCGAACCTCACCAATGCTATCAGCCCGAAGTGCCCAACCTTATGTCTCACTCAGCTCTGGGTGTAGATGTGGTAAATCCAGGTTGCATCACAAGCCCTGAATGAATTATTTAAGAATTGCTCTCTATTTCACTGTCCTTGGGTTTTGTTTGTGTAATTCATTTTGATAATGGGATTTATCGGATTTTCTCTGGTGCCTTCATGCCGCTGTACACACGCTTCATTCTCTTACGGAGACATATAAATCCATGGGTTTGAAGATTCTTACTAGTCAGGTGTATTCCTAGGCATTGAATATGGGGTGTTTAGTCCATTTCGTTGAGCAAGGGGTAGGTCTTGACTATTACATATTTGGCTTATGGAAAGGTATCTGTGCTAATTTCTATCTCTGGTTTTATGCAGCACCCCAACTCACCTTTCCCCTTAAGCAAGAATAAGTTGGTTTTCTAAATTTGAGACCCTGTTCTGTTTTGTAATTCAGTTCATGTGTAGCCAAGTTTACATTCCGTGTAGTAGTGATATCTTATGATGTTTCATTTTCTGTGTGACTTATTTCACTTAGAATATCGTACCTGAATCCACTCATTATGCCGCGACGGGCCTGATGACATAGATTTCATTGCTGAGTGATATTCCATTGTACGTACGTACCACAACTTCTTTATCCATTTTTCACATTCTGGGATATTTAACTTGTACCGTAGACGAGGTTCTTGTAAACAGAGCCGTCCGACACTTTGGGGTGGCTGTGTGTTTTTGATTTTAATTTCCCTAAGCTATAGGACCATAAGTGGAAGTGCCGTAGGCTCCGTAGCTTTGTTTTTTCGGTGTTCCGGGAAACACCATACACTTCTCCAGAGTGGCTGTTGGCAATTTACATCCCGCCCATCAGCATAACAAGGCTCGCTGTTCTCCATGGCCTGTGCTGCCTTTCTGGATTTTACACTTTTTTCAGATGGCCCTTTTGACCGGGGGGCAGTGAGACTTCATTGTAGTGCAGATTTCTTTAACATGCTTGCTTGGTTGGCCAAAAAGGGCGTATGCGTTTTTTCCTGAATATATTCAGGAAAAAACTCATACGCCCTTTTTGGCCAAGAGCATCATTGTCGACGTTCTGCCTCTTTTCCTATGCTTTAAATGCAATTCCCGTCTACCCCCTGAAATCGTTTTCCTGCAAATCTGTCCCGCTTACAAGTCGTCTTCGCAGCCTTCCTTTAATATATTTTTGGACGATAGCTGTCATTTATAACTCTGCAGATTTGTGAGTTACAGTGCCCCTGAGCTCCTTTCTTCAACTTGCTATCTTGTGAGCTGGCCGCAAACCCACAGGATTGCTTCAGGCCCTAATCTGGTTCCGGCACGGCATGCTGAGCCTTTGGTTAATTCCTCTTCCTGGTGGGAAATGAGCGTTAAAGTTGCCCGTGCAGACACCTAGAGCTAGTCTCTCATTGGTTCTCCCTATTCCTTTACATCTTGCGCAGAAATTGCAAACTGTGCCCAACAGGAGGTTAAAGGCACTGACTCTCCAAGTGGGGAGAGTGTTCGTAAAGGGTCTGGAATGGTGAACCCGAGTAAAAGGGGACGAAAACTGAGATGCATTTGAAAACGTTTGTCGGTCACACGGTGCACCATACTGTGGGTTTCCCATGCATGTTTTAGCTGAAGGAAGATTCCCTTAAATCTGGAGAGGTGGGAACCATGGAATGGGTACCATGCAGTATGACTTCAAAGGGTCTGCATTTGCTCATCGAGCCTCACCAATGCTATCAGCCCGAAGTGCCCAACCTTATGTCTCACTCAGCTCTGGGTGTAGATGTGGTAAATCCAGGTTGCATCACAAGCCCTGAATGAAGTATTTAAGAATTGCTCTCTATTTCACTGTCCTTGGGTTTTGTTTGTGTAATTAATTTTGATAATGGGATTTATCGGATTTTCTCTGCTGCATTCATGGCGCTGTACACACGCTTCATTCTCTTATGGAGACATATAAATCCATGGGTTTGAAGATTCTTACTAGTCAGGTGTATTCCTAGTCATTGAATATGGGGTGTTTAGTCCATTTCGTTGAGCAAGGGGTAGGTCTTGACTATTACATATTTGGCTTATGGAAAGGTATCTGTGCTAATTTCTATCTCTGGTTTTATGCAGCACCCCAACTCACCTTTCCCCTTAAGCAAGCATAAGTTGGTTTTCTAAATTTGAGACCCTCTTCTGTTTTGTAATTCAGTTCATGTGTAGCCAACTTTACATTCCGTGTATTAGTGATATCTTATGATGTTTCATTTTCTGTGTGACTTATTTCACTTAGAATCATCGTACCTGAATCCACTCATTATGCCGCGACGGGCCTGATGACATAGATTTCATTGCTGAGTGATATTCCATTGTACGAATGTACCACAAGTTCTTAACCATTTTTCGCTTTCTGGGATATTTAACTTGTACTGTAGAGGAGGTTCTTGTAAACAGAGCCGTCTAAAACTTTGGGGTGGCTGTGTGTTTTTGATTTTAATTTCCCTAAGCTATAGGACCATAAGGGGAAGTGCCGTAGGCTCCGTAGCTTTGTTTTTTAGATGTTCCGGGAAACACCATACACTTCTCCAGAGTGGCTGTTGGCAATTTACATCCCGCCCATCAGCATAACAAGGCTCCCTGTTCTCCATGGCCTGTGCTGCCTTTCTGGATTTTACACTTTTTTCAGATGGCCCTTTTGACCGGGGGGCAGTGAGACTTCATTGTAGTGCAGATTTCTTTAACATGCTTGCTTGGTTGGCCAAAAAGGGCGTATGCTTTTTTTCCTGAATATATTCAGGAAAAAACGCATACGCCCTTTTTGGCCAAGAGCATCATTGTCGACGTTCTGCCTCTTTTCCTATGCTTTAAATGCAATTCCCGTCTACCCCCTGAAATCGTTTTCCTGCAATTCTGCCCCACTTACAAGTCGTCTTCGCAGCCTTCCTTCAATATATTTTTGGACGATAGCTGTCATTTATAACTCTGCAGGTTTGTGAGTTACAGTGCCCCTGAGCTCATTTCTTCAACTCGCTATCTTGTGAGCTGGCCGCAAACCCACAGGATTGCCTCAGGCCCTAATCTGGTTCCTGCACGGCATGCTGAGCCTTTGGTTAATTCCTCTTCCTGGTGGGAAATGAGCGTTAAATTTGCCCGTGCAGACACCTAGAGCTAGTCTCTCATTCGTTCTCCCTATTCCTTTTCATTTTGCGCAGAAATTGCAAACTGTGCCCAACAGGAAGTTAAAGGCACTGACTCTCCAGGTGGGGAGAGTGTTCGTAAAGGGTCTGGAATGGTGAACCCGAGTAAAAGGGGACGAAAACTGAGATGCATTTGAAAACGTTTGCCAGTCACACGGTGCACCATACTGTGGGTTTCCCATGCATGTTTTAGCTGAAGCAAGAATCCCTTAAACTTGGAGAGTTGGGACCCATGGAATGGGTACCAGGCTGTATGACTTCAAAGGGTCTGCATTTGCTCATCGAACCTCACCAATGCTATCAGCCTGAAGTGCCCAACCTTATGTCTCACTCAGCTGTGGGTGTAGATGTTGTAAATCCAGGTTGCATCACAAGCCCTGAATGAATTATTTAAGAATTGCTCTCTATTTCACTGTCCTTGGGTTTTGTTTGTGTAATTCATTTTGATAATGGGATTTATCGGATTTTCTCTGCTGCATTCATGCCGCTGTACACACGCTTCATTCTCTTACGGAGACATATAAATCCATGGGTTTGAAGATTCTTACTAGTCAGGTGTATTCCTAGGCGTTGAATATGGGGTGTTTAGTCCATTTCGTTGAGCAAGGGGTAGGTCTTGACTATTACATATTTGGCTTATGGAAAGGTATCTGTGCTAATTTCTATTTCTGGTTTTATGCAGCACCCCAACTCACCTTTCCCCTTAAGCAAGCATAAGTTGGTTTTCTAAATTTGAGACCCTGTTCTGTTTTGTAATTCAGTTCATGTGTAGCCAAGTTTACATTCCGTGTATTAGTGATATCTTATGATGTTTCATTTTCTGTGTGACTTATTTCACTTAGAATCATCGTACCTGAATCCACTCATTATGCCGCGACGGGCCTGATTACATGGATTTCATTGCTGAAATATATTCCATTGTACGTACGTACCACAACTTCTTTATCCATTTTTCACATTCTGGGATATTTAACTTGTACCGTAGACGAGGTTCTTGTAAACAGAGCCGTCCGACACATTGGGGTGGCTGTGTGTTTTTGATTTTAATTTCCCTAAGCTATAGGACCATAAGTGGAAGTGCCGTAGGCTCCGTAGCTTTGTTTTTTCGGTGTTCGGGGAAACACCATACACTTCTCCAGGGTGGCTGTTTGCAATTTACATCCCGCCCATCAGCATAACAAGGCTCCCTGTTCTCCATGGCCTGTGCTGCCTTTCTGGATTTTACACTTTTTTCAGATGGCCCTTTTGACCGGGGGGCAGTGAGACTTCATTGTAGTGCAGATTTCTTTAACATGCTTGCTTGGTTGGCCAAAAAGGGCGTATGCGTTTTTTCCTGAATATATTCAGGAAAAAACGCATACGCCCTTTTTGGCCAAGAGCATCATTGTCGACGTTCTGCCTCTTTTCCTATGCTTTAAATGCAATTCCCGTCTACCCCCTGAAATCGTTTTCCTGCAAATCTGTCCCGCTTACAAGTCATCTTCGCAGCCTTCCTTCAATATATTTTTGGACGATAGCTGTCATTTATAACTCTGCAGGTTTGTGAGTTACAGTGCCCCTGAGCTCATTTCTTCAACTCGCTATCTTGTGAGCTGGCCGCAAACCCACAGGATTGCTTCAGGCCCTAATCTGGTTCCGGCACGGCATGCTGAGCCTTTGGTTAATTCCTCTTCCTGGTGGGAAATGAGCGTTAAATTTGCCCTTGCAGACACCTAGAGCTAGTCTCTCATTCGTTCTCCCTATTCCTTTTCATCTTGCGCAGAAATTGCAAACTGTGCCCAACAGGAGGTTAAAGGCACTGACTCTCCAAGTGGGGAGAGTGTTCGTAAAGGGTCTGGAATGGTGAACCCGAGTAAAAGGGGACGAAAACTGAGATGCATTTGAAAACGTTTGCCAGTCACACGGTGCACCATACTGTGGGTTTCCCATGCATGTTTTAGCTGAAGGAAGAATCCCTTAAACTTGGAGAGTTGGGACCCATGGAATGGGTACCATGCTGTATGACTTCAAAGGGTCTGCATTTGCTCATCGAACCTCACCAATGCTATCAGCCCGAAGTGCCCAACCTTATGTCTCACTCAGCTCTGGGTGTAGATGTGGTAAATCCAGGTTGCATCACAAGCCCTGAATGAATTATTTAAGAATTGCTCTCTATTTGACTGTCCCTGGGTTTTGTTTGTGTAATTCATTTTGATAATGGGATTTATCGGATTTTCTCTGCTGCATTCATGCCGCTGTACACATGCTTCATTCTCTTACGGAGACATATAAATCCATGGGTTTGAAGATTCTTACTAGTCAGGTGTATTCCTAGGCGTTGAATATGGGGTGTTTAGTCCATTTCGTTGAGCAAGGGGTAGGTCTTGACTATTACATATTTGGCTTATGGAAAGGTATCTGTGCTAATTTCTATCTCTGGTTTTATGCAGCACCCCAACTCACCTTTCCCCTTAAGCAAGCATAAGTTGGTTTTCTAAATTTGAGACCCTGTTCTGTTTTGTAATTCAGTTCATGTGTAGCCAAGTTTACATTCCGTGTAGTAGTGATATCTTATGATGTTTCATTTTCTGTGTGACTTATTTCCCTTAGAATCATCGTACCTGAATCCACTCATTATGCCGCGACGGGCCTGATGACATAGATTTCATTGCTGAGTGATATTCCATTGTACGTACGTACCACAACTTCTTTATCCATTTTATACATTCTGGGATATTTAACTTGTGCCGTAGACGAGGTTCTTGTAAACAGAGCCGTCCGACACTTTGGGGTGGCTGTGTGTTTTTGATTTTAATTTCCCTAAGCTATAGGACCATAAGTGGAAGTGCCGTAGGCTCCGTAGCTTTGTTTTTTCGGTGGTCCGGGAAACACCATACACTTCTCCAGAGTGGCTGTTGTTAATTTACATCCCGCCCATCAGCATAACAAGGCTCGCTGTTCTCCATGGCCTGTGCTGCCTTTCTGGATTTTACACTTTTTTCAGATGGCCGTTTTGACCGGGGGGCAGTGACACTTCATTGTAGTGCAGATTTCTTTAACGTGCTTGCTTGGTTGGCCAAAAAGGGCGTATGCGTTTTTTCCTGAATATATTCAGGAAAAAACGCATACGCCCTTTTTGGCCAAGAGCATCATTGTCGATGTTCTGCCTCTTTTCCTATGCTTTAAATGCAATTCCCGTCTACCCCCTGAAATCGTTTTCCTGCAAATCTGTCCCGCTTACAAGTCGTCTTCGCAGCCTTCCTTCAATATATTTTTGGACGATAGCTGTCATTTATAACTCTGCAGGTTTGTGAGTTACAGTGCCCCTGAGCTCCTTTCTTCAACTCGCTATC
The DNA here is from genome assembly GCF_059928025.1 of Delphinapterus leucas. Lineage (NCBI taxonomy): Eukaryota > Metazoa > Chordata > Mammalia > Artiodactyla > Monodontidae > Delphinapterus > Delphinapterus leucas. The sequence goes on from NW_028322248.1 coordinate 2,984,289, forward strand.
TTGTGAGCTGGCCGCAAACCCACAGGATTGCCTCAGGCCCTAATCTGGTTCCGGCACGGCATGCTGAGCCTTTGGTTAATTCCTCTTCCTGGTGGGAAATGAGCGTTAAATTTGCCCATGCAGACACCTAGAGCTAGTCTCTCATTCGTTCTCCCAATTCCTTTTCATCTTGCGCAGAAATTGCAAACTGTGCCCAACAGGAGGTTAAAGGCACTGACTCTCCAAGTGGGGAGAGTGTTCGTAAAGGGTCTGGAATGGTGAACCCGAGTAAAAGGGGACGAAAACTGAGATGCATTTGAAAACGTTTGCCAGTCACACGGTGCACCATACTGTGGGTTTCCCATGCATGTTTTAGCTGAAGGAAGAATCCCTTAAACTTGGAGAGTTGGGACCCATGGAATGGGTACCATGCTGTATGACTTCAAAGGGTCTGCATTTGCTCATCGAACCTCACCAATGCTATCAGCCCGAAGTGCCCAACCTTATGTCTCACTCAGCTCTGGGTGTAGATGTGGTAAATCCAGGTTGCATCACAAGCCCTGAATGAATTATTTAAGAATTGCTCTCTATTTCACTGTCCTTGGGTTTTGTTTGTGTAATTCATTTTGATAATGGGATTTATCGGATTTTCTCTGCTGCATTCATGCCGCTGTACACACGCTTCATTCTCTTACGGAGACATATAAATCCATGGGTTTGAAGATTCTTACTAGTCAGGTGTATTCCTAGGCATTGAATATGGGGTGTTTAGTCCATTTCGTTGAGCAAGGGGTAGGTCTTGACTATTACATATTTGGCTTATGGAAAGGTATCTGTGCTAATTTCTATCTCTGGTTTTATGCAGCACCCCAACTCACCTTTCCCCTTAAGCAAGCATAAGTTGGTTTTCTAAATTTCAGACCCTGTTCTGTTTTGTAATTCAGTTCATGTGTAGCCAAGTTTACATTCCGTGTAGTAGTGATATCTTATGATGTTTCATTTTCTGTGTGACTTATTTCACTTAGAATATCGTACCTGAATCCACTCATTATGCCGCGACGGGCCTGATGACATAGATTTCATTGCTGAGTGATATTCCATTGTACGTACGTACCACAACTTCTTTATCCATTTTTCACATTCTGGGATATTTAACTTGTACCGTAGACGAGGTTCTTGTAAACAGAGCCGTCCGACACTTTGGGGTGGCTGTGTGTTTTTGATTTTAATTTCCCTAAGCTATAGGACCATAAGTGGAAGTGCCGTAGGCTCCGTAGCTTTGTTTTTTCGGTGTTCCGGGAAACACCATACACTTCTCCAGAGTGGCTGTTGGCAATTTACATCCCGCCCATCAGCATAACAAGGCTCGCTGTTCTCCATGGCCTGTGCTGCCTTTCTGGATTTTACACTTTTTTCAGATGGCCCTTTTGACCGGGGGGCAGTGAGACTTCATTGTAGTGCAGATTTCTTTAACATGCTTGCTTGGTTGGCCAAAAAGGGCGTATGCGTTTTTTCCTGAATATATTCAGGAAAAAACTCATACGCCCTTTTTGGCCAAGAGCATCATTGTCGACGTTCTGCCTCTTTTCCTATGCTTTAAATGCAATTCCCGTCTACCCCCTGAAATCGTTTTCCTGCAAATCTGTCCCGCTTACAAGTCGTCTTCGCAGCCTTCCTTTAATATATTTTTGGACGATAGCTGTCATTTATAACTCTGCAGATTTGTGAGTTACAGTGCCCCTGAGCTCCTTTCTTCAACTTGCTATCTTGTGAGCTGGCCGCAAACCCACAGGATTGCTTCAGGCCCTAATCTGGTTCCGGCACGGCATGCTGAGCCTTTGGTTAATTCCTCTTCCTGGTGGGAAATGAGCGTTAAAGTTGCCCGTGCAGACACCTAGAGCTAGTCTCTCATTGGTTCTCCCTATTCCTTTACATCTTGCGCAGAAATTGCAAACTGTGCCCAACAGGAGGTTAAAGGCACTGACTCTCCAAGTGGGGAGAGTGTTCGTAAAGGGTCTGGAATGGTGAACCCGAGTAAAAGGGGACGAAAACTGAGATGCATTTGAAAACGTTTGTCGGTCACACGGTGCACCATACTGTGGGTTTCCCATGCATGTTTTAGCTGAAGGAAGATTCCCTTAAATCTGGAGAGGTGGGAACCATGGAATGGGTACCATGCAGTATCACTTCAAAGGGTCTGCATTTGCTCATCGAGCCTCACCAATGCTATCAGCCCGAAGTGCCCAACCTTATGTCTCACTCAGCTCTGGGTGTAGATGTGGTAAATCCAGGTTGCATCACAAGCCCTGAATGAAGTATTTAAGAATTGCTCTCTATTTCACTGTCCTTGGGTTTTGTTTGTGTAATTAATTTTGATAATGGGATTTATCGGATTTTCTCTGCTGCATTCATGGCGCTGTACACACGCTTCATTCTCTTATGGAGACATATAAATCCATGGGTTTGAAGATTCTTACTAGTCAGGTGTATTCCTAGTCATTGAATATGGGGTGTTTAGTCCATTTCGTTGAGCAAGGGGTAGGTCTTGACTATTACATATTTGGCTTATGGAAAGGTATCTGTGCTAATTTCTATCTCTGGTTTTATGCAGCACCCCAACTCACCTTTCCCCTTAAGCAAGCATAAGTTGGTTTTCTAAATTTGAGACCCTCTTCTGTTTTGTAATTCAGTTCATGTGTAGCCAACTTTACATTCCGTGTATTAGTGATATCTTATGATGTTTCATTTTCTGTGTGACTTATTTCACTTAGAATCATCGTACCTGAATCCACTCATTATGCCGCGACGGGCCTGATGACATAGATTTCATTGCTGAGTGATATTCCATTGTACGAATGTACCACAACTTCTTAACCATTTTTCGCTTTCTGGGATATTTAACTTGTACTGTAGAGGAGGTTCTTGTAAACAGAGCCGTCTAAAACTTTGGGGTGGCTGTGTGTTTTTGATTTTAATTTCCCTAAGCTATAGGACCATAAGGGGAAGTGCCGTAGGCTCCGTAGCTTTGTTTTTTAGATGTTCCGGGAAACACCATACACTTCTCCAGAGTGGCTGTTGGCAATTTACATCCCGCCCATCAGCATAACAAGGCTCCCTGTTCTCCATGGCCTGTGCTGCCTTTCTGGATTTTACACTTTTTTCAGATGGCCCTTTTGACCGGGGGGCAGTGAGACTTCATTGTAGTGCAGATTTCTTTAACATGCTTGCTTGGTTGGCCAAAAAGGGCGTATGCGTTTTTTCCTGAATATACTCAGGAAATAACGCATACGCCCTTATTGGCCAAGAGCATCATTGTCGACGTTCTGCCTCTTTTCCTATGCTTTAAATGCAATTCCCGTCTACCCCCTGAAATCGTTTTCCTGCAAATCTGTCCCGATTACAAGTCGTCTTCGCAGCCTTCCTTCAATATATTTTTGGAGGATAGCTGTCATTTATAACTCTGCAGGTTTGTGAGTTACACTGCCCCTGAGCTCCTTTCTTCAACTCGCTATCTTGTGAGCTGGCCGCAAACCCACAGGATTGCCTCAGGCCCTAATCTGGTTCCGGCACGGCATGCTGAGCCTTTGGTTAATTCCTCTTCCTGGTGGGAAATGAGCGTTAAATTTGCCCGTGCAGACACCTAGAGCTAGTCTCTCATTGGTTCTCCCTATTCCTTTACATCTTGCGCAGAAATTGCAAACTGTGCCCAACAGGAGGTTAAAGGCACTGACTCTCCAAGTGGGGAGAGTGTTCGTAAAGGGTCTGGAATGGTGAACCCGAGTAAAAGGGGACGAAACCTGAGATGCATTTGAAAACGTTTGTCGGTCACACGGTGCACCATTCTGTGGGTTTCCCATGCATGTTTTAGCTGAAGGAAGATTCCCTTAAATCTGGAGAGGTGGGAACCATGGAATGGGTACCATGCAGTATGACTTCAAAGGGTCTGCATTTGCTCATCAAGCCTCACCAATGCTATCAGCCCGAAGTGCCCAACCTTATGTCTCACTCAGCTCTGGGTGTAGATGTGGTAAATCCAGGTTGCATCACAAGCCCTGAATGAAGTATTTAAGAATTGCTCTCTACTTCACTGTCCTTGGGTTTTGTTTGTGTAATTCATTTTGATAATGCGATTTATCGGATTTTCTCTGCTGCGTTCATGCCGCTGTACACACGCTTCATTCTCTTACGGAGACATATAAATCCATGGGTTTGAAGATTCTTACTAGTCAGGTGTATTACTAGGCGTTGAATATGGGGTGTTTAGTCCATTTCGTTGAGCAAGGGGTAGGTCTGGGCTATTACATATTTGGCTTATGGAAAGGTATCTGTGCTAATTTCTATCTCTGGTTTTATGCAGCACCCCAACTCACCTTTCCCCTTAAGCAAGCATAAGTTGGTTTTCTAAATTTGAGACCCTGTTCTGTTTTATAATTCAGTTCATGTGTAGCAAAGTTTACATTCCGTGTATTAGTGATATCTTATGATGTTTCATTTTCTGTGTGACTTATTTCCCTTAGAATCATCGTACCTGAATCCACTCATTATGCCGCGATGGGCCTGATGACATAGCTTTCATTGCTGAGTGATATTCCATTGTACGTACGTACCACAACTTCTTTATCCATTTTTCACATTCTGGGATATTTAACTTGTACCGTAGACGAGGTTCTTGTAAACAGAGCCGTCCGACACTTTGGGGTGGCTGTGTGTTTTTGATTTTAATTTCCCTAAGCTATAGGACCATAAGTGGAAGTGCCGTAGGCTCCGTTGCTTTGTTTTTCAGGGGTTTCAGGAAACACCATACACTTCTCCAGAGTGGCTGTTGGCAATTTACATCCCGACCATCAGCATAACAAGGCTCCCTGTTCTCCTTGGCCTGTCCTGTCTTTGTGGATTTTACACTTGTTTCACATGTCCCTTTTGACCGGGGGGCAGTGAGACTTCATTGTAGTGCAGATTTCTTTAACATGCTTGCTTGGTTGGCCAAGAAGCTCATATGCTTTTTTTCCTCAATAAATTCAGGAAAAAACGCATACACCCTTTTTGGCCAAGAGCATCATTGTCGACGTTCTGCCTCTTTTCCTATGCTTTAAATGCAATTCCCGTCTACCCCCTGAAATCGTTTTCCTGCAATTCTGCCCCACTTACAAGTCGTCTTCGCAGCCTTCCTTCAATATATTTTTGGACGATAGCTGTCATTTATAACTCTGCATGTTTGTGAGTTACAGTGCCCCTGAGCTCCTTTCTTCAACTCGCAACTTGTGAGCTGGGCGCAAACCCGCAGGATTGATTCAGGCCCTAATCTGGTTCCGGCACGGCATGCTGATCCTTTGGTTAATTCCTCTTCCTGGTGGGAAATGAGCATTAAATTTGCCCGTGCAGACACTTACTGCTAGTCTCTCATTGGTTCTCCCTATTCCTGTTCATCTTGCGCAGAAATTGCAAACTGTGCCAAACAGGAGGTTAAAGGCACTGACTTTCCAAGTGGGGAGAGTGTTAGTAAACGTTCTGGAATGGTGAACCCGAGTAAAAGGGGACGAAAACTGAGATTCATTTGAAAACCTTTCCTGGTCACACGGTGCACCATACTGTGGGTTTCCCATGCATGTTTTAGCTGAAGAAAGAATCCCTTAATCCTGGAGAGTTGGGACCCATGGAATGGGTACCATGCTGTATGACTTCAAAGGGTCTGCATTTGCTCATCGAACCTCAACAATGCTATCAGCCCGAAGTGCCCAACCTTATGTCTCACTCAGCTCTGGGTGTAGATGTGGTAAATCCAGGTTGCATCCCAAGCCCTGAATGAATTATTTAAGAATTGCTCTCTATTTCACTCTCATTGTGTTTTGTTTTTGTAATTTATTTTCATAATGGGATTTATCGCATTTTCACTGCTGTGTTCATGCCGCTGTACTCACGCTTGATTCTCTTACGGACACATATAAATCCATGAGTTTGAAGAGTCTTACTAGTCAGGTGTATTCGTAGGTGTTGAATATGGCGTGTTGAGTCCATTTCGTTGACCAGGGAGTAGGTTTTTTCTATTACATATTTGGCTTATCGAACGGTATCTGTGCTAATTTCAATCTCTGGTTTTATGCAGCTCCCCAACTCTCCTTTTTCCTTAAGCAAACATAAGTTGGTCTTCTAAATTTGAGACCCCATTCTGTTTTGTAATTCAGGTACTTTGTAGCCACGTTTACATTCCATGTATTAGTAATATCGTATGTCTTTTTCTTTTTGAATTATGTGACTTTGAATGATCATACGTAACTACTCTGGGGTTGTTACAACTGGCCATATTTCACTGATTTTCAGGCTGAGTAATATTCCACTCTACATAAGTGCCACACCTCTATCCATTTTTTCCCTCCAGAGACATATAAATTATATCCTAGTCGAGGATCTTTGAAACAGAGAGGCGGTAAACATTGGGGTGCCTGTGTCCTCTCCATTTTTGTCTTTCCCAAGATATACGTCCATGAGTGCAAGTGCCCTGTGCTCTGTAGCTCATTTTTTAGATGCTTTAGTAAACACAATACACTTCTCAAGAGTGACCATTGGCAATATACATTTCCACTATAAGCCTCACAGGGCTCCCTTTTCTCCTTGCCCTGTCCTGCATTTCTGGTGTTTACACTTTATGAGGAAGGCTCTTCTGACTGATGCGAAGTGATATGTTTTGTAGTACTGATTTCCAGTGCCCACCTGTTTGGTTGGCTAAAAAAGTGTATGCCGTTTTCTTGAATATATACAGAAAAAGACGCATACACCCTTTTTGGCCAACTGCAATGTTGGCAATGTTCAGCCCCTTTTCTTGTGCTTAATGGCGAGTCCTTTCTACCTCTTCCAATCCCTTTCCTGCCATTCTCCGTTGCTTACAAGTCCTTTTCTCTGACTTTCCTCAAGACATTTTTCAGTGAGAGATATTTTCAACTCTGCAGTTTCGTGAATTTTAGCGGCCCTGAGTTCCATTTTTCAACTTGTGTTTATGGGAACTGGCCACAAAGCAGCGGGATTTCCTCAAGCCCTATTCTGTTTCCATGGGCAACCCTAGCTTTTAGTCAATTCGTCTTCCTGATTGGAAATTAGAGTGACATGTGCCTGTCCGAACACCTAGGACTTGTCTCTCATTGTTCCTCCTCCTTCTGCTTCATTCTCTGGACAAATTCCAAACTGTATGCAACAGGATGTTGACAGTGCTGACATCTCCAAGTGGGAAGACTGTTCGTAAAGACGCTGGAGGGGTGAACCCGAGCACCAGGAGATGAGGAGATGAGATGCCTTTTCCAAACTCTTCCCGATCAGACGGTATACCATCTTCTGGGTGTGACAGGCATATTTTAGCTGTAGGAAGTGTCCCATTCATGTGAGGAGAACACCAGGGCTTTTTCAAAATCACTGTCTCTCCACAACCCAAACTGGGGAATTTTTTAAGCTACGGCTACACATATGTTCATTAAGGGCCTTGGGAAGTAGGCAGAGTCCAAACTTTAGATGATTGAAGTCTTCAGGGTCAGAAGCACTCACCACCGGTTTCCGTTAGGTTCCATTTTAACTGTCATTAATAGATGATGTCAATAAAAATATCTATTCTTTTTTCAGATTATTTCCCCTTATAGGTTTTTGCAAAATATTGAGTGTAGTTCCCTGTGCTGTACAGTAGTTCCTTGTTGATGATCGATTTTATACATAGCAGTGTGTATGTGTTAATCCCAAACTGTTAATTTATCCCTCCTCCCACCTTTCCCCTTTGGTAATAATAAATTATAAGATTTTATACTTCTCAGAAATGGGGGAGCTGAAAGAGAGGTATCATTTTCAATGGAAAAGCATTTAAAACAAGATTGAAGCTTTAACCAAGATTATTAGATGTACATCCTTGGAAAGAAATCACTTCGTTTCTCTAGTATTGACCTGACAAATAAGACAAACCTTTTCACTGAACTTGCTTATAATAAAGTGATGGAAATATCAAATGGAAGTGTTAGAAACATCTTATTTTACCCGAGCCTTATACACTGTTCTATGTTAATTACAGTTTGGCTCACACATCTGTTCATTGAAGTTACAATGTTCTCAATTTCTGTTACTGATCCTCCAGAGTGGACCCCAACAAGTGTCCCCCTGCCCAGTGTCATTGGAGCCAACAGATCGAGACTGAGTTTGGTTCAGAAGCAAAGGAAACTTTATATTTTGATCAGAGAATGCAGAGGTGAGAGCATGTGCTACCCCGTGGGCTGTGGGCTGGGCTGCTGTGTAGAGATCCTGTCAGAGTCAGTGGGAGGGAGGGGGCGGAGCTCTCGAGGGCCCGGTTGGCTGCAGCTCAGGCTCTATATCGCGGAGTCTGCACTGTGCTCCAGGAGCTGAAGTGTCGACCCAGCCATTCTGCACTAGGAAATCTGGTCTGAAGTGCCGGCTGTTGAACCTCTGTATGCGGGACCCTAGGAGCACGTGAAATTAGACAAAGCACAAAGGATAAAAAAGGTTAGACTTTATTTTATTGCCCAGATTCTATTTTTATCTCCCAGGGATTTTTAAGGGGCTTTGCCTGGGACAAACCCCTCTTCTGCATTTTGTCCCCTTCCTCATTCTTAGAGTGCTGAGGGTGCAGACCCTTCATCTGTAACTGCTGAGTGCTGAGTTAGGAGCCCTCATACCTGTGGGAGAGGGTCTGAACTTCTCCCCAGCAGCCTCCAGGTGACGTTGTTTGTCCGCAGGCCTCCTGCCTCCCTGCTCCTCCCCCTGAGCACAAGTATTGGTAGTGTTATAGATTCTAATGACCTTTAAGGGTCCAGGAAGGAGATGTGCAGTGACGCTGTGAGGTCCAGTTTCACCCCGCCCCACATTTGTTCGGCCACCTTAGGCTGACCGTTTCTGCCAGCCTAGATGCTCTGACCAGTAGTCTGTGCTTTCTTCAGTTAGGCCCCTGAATTAACGTAAAAACAGCACCAGGTGTCAGGACCCTGACTGCTCAACTCCCAGACAGTCCAGGGTCAGTGGTGATGAAGGACCATGATGGCCACTGAGTCAACAGCCTTTTGAAGTAAACAGGAGTCCAGCCGGTCTTATTGGCCACCATCATCACAGTGTCTGTAGGCTTTTCTATGGTGACAGCGTGATATACTGTTCCCCTGCCAAGATTATTACCTCCCCTCTGGGTGCAGTAAGTCCTGCAAGCAGTAGTCTACTCTTTTGGGACACACTCTTGTTGTTTTATGAGAGAAACTCCAGGTCAAGTGATGGTCACACGAGTCGTCATGGTGCCCCTTTGCCCCAGTTATCTCTCTGGAGGTTGGAGTTGGAGGACCTCCTCACTCAAGGTCAGTGTGCCCACGGAGCAAACCCTGCAACTTCAGGGCATGGTTGGGGGTTAGGATCACCACGTGGGGTCCTTTTCCCTTAGGAGGGAGGTGGCCTTTTGGGCTGCTGATTTCCAGGTTTTCAGATACTGCCAGTATCTTGGCCAGATGTGGCGGTGGGCCAAGCCCCTTGGTGACCGTAGTTTATCCTACCTGGATGGCATTCTTGCATTGTTCCATTTCAAGTGGTCCCAGGTTTTGCACTAATACTCCAATGGCCATTCAAATTTCACTAGGAATGTAAAGGTCAAAGGGTTTAGCTAAATTAGGGAGTTCCAGGGCAAGGGTCTGAATTGACTGCTCTTTCCATTCTTGAAAGGCCACTTCTGGATTCTATTCAAAAGGATCATCATCTTTTTCTTTCAGTGTTTCATATAGAGACCCAGCTAGTAGACTGTAGTTAGGGATCCAGAAGCAGCAAACCCTGGCCTCCCCAGGAACCCCTAAGCTGTCTTCTAGTTTTAGAAATGGGTAAGGCTGTAAATTGTTTCTTCCCTTTCCTGGGATGGGCTTCTCCGACCTTCTGTGAGAATGCAGCCCACGCAGGTCACCATAGTCTGTGATATTTGAGCTTTTTCTTGGACAACTTGTATCCTTTATTGGCTTGGTAGTTCAGAGGTCTCCTTAGTAGGGCTGGCGATCAGAATGTCGTCTGCATATTGAAGGAGTGTTTCCTTTTCCAGAGGTAGAACTTTTAGGTCTTTAGCTGAGCTTTCCCCAAAGATGGTGTGGGAATTTTTGAACCCTTGGGGCAAGACGGCCCGGAAGTATTGTTTTAGTTGTATGTTGAGTCCTGCCACTCACAAGCCAAAATTTCTTGTGACTCTGGGACTAATAGAATACAAAAGAAGGCTTCATTGAAGACTAATACAGAATACCATGTCCTGGTGGTTAGTAGAATGACCAGCAGGGTGTAGGGTTTAGGAACTACTGGAGGTATATGCTCGGTGGCTTCACTGACTGTCCTGACATCTTTTACCAGGACTCCAGCAGCCCATGGGGCTCTCGAGGTCAGGCCAATCCCAGGATATGGAGCTCACCTGGGCAGGTACCCCACCCCCACCCCAGCCCACGGGGCTCTCGTGGTCAGGCCCCTCCCAGGATACAGAGCAACCCTTTCAGGTACTGTGGCAGGGCTGGGCACACAGGAGCCATGCACATCGCCCTCATTGCAGAGCACTCCCAGCTCACCTGTCACTCAGATCTGACACAGAGCACCTCAGAGCAGGACTTGAACTAACAAACAGCAGCTCCGACAGGTCTGTGACCCTGGGCATCACTCTGTGTGGCCTCCCTCCACCTGGTCTTCCAGAGACTTCCACTGCACCCGGGGCACCAGGCCTCTGTCTCCACCCACCACCCACCCCTCCTCTCCCTGACTCCTGGGTTCCTCTCATTAGGAGAGGGTTTTCTTGAAGTTGTCTCCCACTCATGGGCCAGATAATATAATTAGAAAACAAGCCAGAGCTGCAGCCCCTTGTCTATCCTGACTCTCAGGAGCCCACACCTGTTCCTTGGACCTGGCCGATTCAGCAAGTTCCAGTTTCTGCAACTGTGAGCCCCTGAGGGGTGATTATTGGCTGGCCTGGGAAGCCCGACCGTGCCGGCCAGACCTCCCCAGGTGTGCCTGGGTTGAGATCAATATAAACACCGCTCCAGGCAGCAAGAGCACCTGCAGCTGTGCCTGACGCCATTTTCTGCCCTGTCAGCAGTCTCGGGGCTGGACTGGTGGGAGGGAGTGAGAGGCCACGGCTTTGTGGGTTGCCCAGTGTGAGTGGGGCTCTGCTGGACTTTCTGCAGCAGTTGCCAAGATGCCACCTGCTAAAGAAGAGGATGTGCCACCCATACCTTCTGCTGGAATTTCTCCCTGGGCAGAGGTGAGTAAGGAAGAAAGCAGTGGGGGCCGGGACAGGAGGGGTATCTCAGGCAGGGAAATGGAAAGCTTCCAGAAGAGCACCCAGGGCCAGGACCATCCTGTCTGGCCTGCAGGCACCAAGTCGGCTGGCATGCTGTCGCTCATGTGGCTCCATGGCCCTTCCTCTAGGCTTTCAAGTCCTTGTACATATTCAGGTGTTTTACCTGGGAAGGGTGGGAACATTTCAGCAGCAGCTGGCCTGGGGCTCAGCCCACGTTTACTCACAGATGCCTCGGCACGGGCCCCCAGCTTTGCAATGAGGACGCTTGTTGCGTGGGGCATGCTGGCTGAATGGGAGATGATTCCCCACCACTGACCAACTTCAGAATTGTTTACAACTGGAGCAAGGGCCCTGATACGGTTTTCCTCTGTGTAACTGGTGGGTTCTGTTTTTTTTTCTTTTTTTCGTTTTTGGTTCAAGGTAGATTTTATTCCTCTTTTTTGTATTTACAGATATAAGCATGGAAATAATTTATTCATATAAATACATGTATGTGAAGGGAAGAATATTTTTTCTGTTTTACTTTTTGTAATTTTGAATTTTATTTTATTTTTTTATACAGCAGGTTCTTTTTGGTTACCTATTTTATACATAGAAATGTATACATGCCAATCCCAATCTCTCAACTCCTCCCACCACCACCCCCCTAACAGCTTTCCCCCTTGGTGTCCATACGTTTGTTGTCTACATCTGTTGCTCTATTTCTGCCTTGCAAAACGCTTCATCTGTACAACTTTTCTAGGTTCCACATATATGCATTTATATACAGGATTTGTTTTTCTCTTTCTGACTTACTTCACTCTGTATGACAGTCTCTAGATCCATCAACGTCTCTACAAATGACCCAATTTCATTCCTTTTTATGGCTTAGTAATATTCCATTTTATATATGTACCTCATCTTTATGCATTCGTCTGTCTGTGGGCATTTAGGTTGCTTCCATTACCTGGATATTGTAAATAGTGATGCAATGAACATTGCGGTGAATGTCTCTTTTCGTTTTATGGTTTTGTCTGGGTATATGCCCTGTAGTGGGATTGCTGTATTATATGGTAATTCTATTCTTAGTTTTATAAGAAACTCCATAATGTTCTCCACAGTGACTGCATCAATTTACATTCCCAACAATAGTGGAAGAGGTTTCCTTATCTCCGCACCCTTTCCAGCATTTGTTGTTTGTAGATTTTCTGATGATGCCCATTCTAACAGGTGTGAGGTGATACACCATGGATTAGTCTATTTCGTTGAGCAAAGAGTAGGTCTTGTCTATTACATATTTGGCTTATGGAACGGTATGTGTGCTCATTTCAATCTCTGGTTTGATACAGCACCCCAACTCAACTTTCCCGTTAAGCAAGCATAAGTTTTTATCTAAATGTGAGACTCTGCTCGGTTTTGTAATTCAGTTTATGTGTAGCCAAGTTTACACTCCCTCTATTTGTGATATCTTATGATAATTATGTTTCTCTGTGTGACATATTTCTCTTAGAATCATCATACTTAAATCCACTCAATTTGCTGCTACAGGCCTGATGACATTGATTTCATTGCTGAGTGATATTCCGTTGTACGTAAGTAGGACAACTCCTTTATCCATTTTTTTCTTTCTGGGATATTTAATTTGTACTGGACTCAAGGTTCTTGTAAACACAGCAGCCCTGGATATTGTGTTGGCTGTGTCTTGTTGATTTTAATTTTCCTAAGCTATAGGGCCAAAAGTGGAAGTGCCCTAGGCTCTGTAGCTTTGTTTTTTAGATGTTTCAGCATACACTATAAACATCACCAGAGTGTCTGTTGGCAATTTACAATCCGTCCATCAGCATAACAAGGCTCCCTGTTCTCCATGGCCTGTCCTGTGTTTCTGGGTTTTACACTTTTTTCAGATGGCTCTTTTGACGAATGGGAAATGAGAGTTCATTGTAGTGCGGATTTCCATTGCTCGAATTCTTGGTTGGCCACAAAGGGCATATGCGTTTTTTCCTGAATATATTCAGGAAAAAATGTATACGCACTTTTTGTCCAAGTGCATCACTGTCAAAGATCTGCCGCTTTTCACATGCTTTAAATGCAATTCCAATCTACCTCCTGAAATATGATTCCTGCAATTCTGCCTCGTTTTCAAGTCCTCTGTGCAGACTTACTTCAATATATTTTTGCCAATAGCTGTCATTTATAACTCTGCAGGTTTGTGAATTACAGTGCCTGTGATTTCCTTTCTTAACTCGTTTCCTTGAAAGCTGGCCACAGAACCGCAGGTTTGCTTCAGGCCGTAATCAGGGTCCCGCACGACACTCTGAGCCTTTGGTTAATTCCTCTTCCTGGTGGGAAATTAGAGTTAAATGTGCCCCTCCAGACACCTGCCTCACTCCCAGCCCCTTGGTGATGTGTGTCCTCTGGTTTGAGGCCACATGTGCTGGGTTCCTCACCTTTCGCAGATGTGGCCCCACTGGTGTGCGGACACTCCTGCCTGGTTCCCATCCCCTTGGTGATGTGAGCCCTCCAGTGAGAGTCTGATCCTGGTTGGGCTCCTCACACTTCTGTGAGGTGGGCCCTCTTCTCTGAGGTCACTCCTGCCTGGCTGACACACCCCGCCTTGGCGACGTCGGCCCTCTGGTGGCAGTTGGAGCCCGCTGGGAGCCTCCTCCCCTCAGTGATGAGACCCTCTGGCATCAGGCCCTAACTGCTGGTTACCCACATTTTCTGATACGTGCTAAGTGGTGTGAGGGCACTCCTGCCAGGTTCCCATCCCCATGTGCCTTCTGCTCTATGGTCCCAACACCTGTGTTGTTCACAGTTTCAGGATGTTGGCTCTCTGGTGTTAGTTCACTCAGGCCTAGATCCCATAGACTCTGTGCTCTGAGCCGCCTGCTGGGAGGTTCCTACTGCTGGATTCCTTACCATTTTTATTCTTTGGGTCCTGTGTTTTCATGCTCCTCCTTCCTGACTCACTCCGAGCCCCTTTGTGATGTGGGTCCTCTGGTTTGAGGCCACATGTGCCGGTTTCCTCACCTTTATTGATGTGGCCCCACTGGTGTGAGGACACTCCTGCCTGGTTCCCATCCCCTTGGTGATGGGGGCCCTCTGGTGAGAGTCTGATCCTGGCTGGATTCCTCACCCTTCTGGGAGGTGGGCCCTCTGCTGTGAGGTCACTCCTGCCTGGCTGGCACACATCACCTTGGCGATGTGGGTCCTCAGTTGGGAGTTGGTGCCTGCTGGGAGTCTCCTCCCCTCGGTAATGAGGGCCCTCTGGCGTCAGGCCCTAACTCATGGGCTCCCAAAATTTTCTGATATGTGCCCTGTCGTGCGAGTACACTCCTGCCACGTTCCCATCCCCATGGGGATGTGGGCCTTCTGCTCTGAGGTCCCACCAGCTGGGTTGCTCACAGTGTCATGATGTGAGCCCTCTGCTGTGAGTTCACTGTGGCCTGGATCACATAGGCTCCGTACTCTGGGCCACCTGCTGGGGGGTTCCAACTGCTGGATTCCTCACATTTTTTATTCTGTGGGCCCTGTGTTGTTAGGCTACTCCTGCCTGCCTCACTCGGAGCACCTTGGAAATGTGGGTCCTCTGGTTTAGGCCACATGTGCTGGGTTCGTCACCTTTCTATAATGTGGCCACACTGGTGTGAGGACACTCCTGCCTTGTTCCGGTCCCCTTGGTGATGTGGGCTCTCTGGTGAGAGTCTTATCCTGGCTGGTTTCCTCACCCTTCTGTGAGGTAGGCCCTCTGCTGTGAGGTCACTCCTGCCTGACTGGCACACGTCACCTTGGCGACGTGGGCCCTCAGTTGGGAGTTGGTGCCTGCTGGGAGTCTCCTCCCCTCGGTAATGAGGGCCCTCTGGCGTCAGGCTCTAACTCCTGGGCTCCCAAAATTTTCTGATGTGCGCCCTGTGGTGTGAGTACACTCCTGCCAGGTTTCCAACCCCATGGGAATATGGGCCTTCTGCTCTGAGGTCCCAACGGTGGGTGGCTCAGTTTCATGATGAGGGCCCTCTGGTGTGAGTTCACTCCGGCCTGGATCCCATAGCCTCGCTGCTCCTGGCCGCCTGCGGGGAGGTTCCAACTGCGGGATTCCTCACCTTTTCTCTTCTATGGGCCCTCTGTTTGGAGACTCCTCCTGCCTGACTCACTCCCAGCCCCTTGGTGATGTGTGTCCTCTGGTTTGAGGCCACGTGTGCTGGGTCCCTCACCTTTCGATGATGTGGCCCCGCTGGTGTGAGGACACTCCTGCCTGGTTTCTATCCCCTTGGTGATGTGGGCCCTCTGGTGAGAGTCTGATCCTGGCTGGGTTCCTCACCCTTCTGTGAGGTGGGCCCTCTGCTGTGAGGTCACTACTGACTGGCTGGCACACCCCGCCTTGGCGACATCGGCCCTCTTGTGGCAGTTGGAGCCTGCTGGGAGCCACCTCCCCTCGGTGATGAGGGCTCTCTAGCGTCAGGCCGTAACTGCTGGGTACCCACTTTTTCTGATACGTGCTAAGTGGTGCGAGGACACTCTTGCCATGTTCCCAACCCCATGGGGATGTGGGCCTTCTGCTGTGAGGTCCCAATGGCTGGGTTGCTCACAGTTTCATGATATGGGCCCTCTGCTGTGAGTTCACTGCAGCCTGGATCGCATAGACTCGGTGCTCTGGGCCGCCTGCTGGGAGGTTCCCACTGCAGGATTCCTCAGCTTTTTTATTCTATGGGCCCTGTGTTGTGAGGCTACTCCTGCATGCCTCACTCCGAGCCCCTTGGAGATGTGGGTCTTCTGGTTTAGGCCACATGTGCTGGGTTCCTCACCTTTCTATGATGTGGTCACCCTGGTGTGAAGACAGTCCTGCCTGGTTCTGATCCTCTTGGTGATGTGGGCCCTCTGGTGAGAGTCTAATCCTCTTTGGGTTCCTCACACTTTTTTGAGGTTGGCCCTCTGCTCTGAGGTCACTCCTGCCTGGCTGGCACACCCCGCATTGGCGACGTTGGCCCTCTTGTAGCAGTTGGAGCCTGCTGGTAGCCTCCTCTCCTCGGTGATGAGGGCCCTCTGGCATCAGGCCCTAACTGCTGGGCTCCCCACATTTTCTGATGTGTGCCCACTGGTGCGATGACACTCCTGCTTGGTTCGCTTCCCCATGGGGATGTGGGCCTTGTGCTCTGAGGTCACAATGGCTAGGTTGCTCACAGTTTCATGATGAGGGCCCTCTGTTGTGAGTTCATCATTGCCTGGATCCCATAGCCTCGGTGCTCTGGGCCGCCTGCTGGGATGTTCCAACTGCTGGATTCCTCACCTTTTTTATACAATGGGCCACGTGTTTTGAGGTTCATCCTGCCTGCCTCGCTCCGAGACCCATGGAGATGTGGGTCCTCTGGTTTGAGGCCACATGTGCTGGGTACCTCAACTTGCGATGATGTGGCCCCACGGGTGTGAAGACACTCCTGCCTGGTTCCCAGCCCCTTGCTGATGTGGGCCCTCTGGTGAGAGTCTGATAATGGCTGGGTCCCTTACCCTTCTGTGAGGTGGGCCCTCTGATGTGAGGTCACTCCTGCCTGGCTGGCTCACGTCACCTTGGCGATGTGGGCCCTCTGTTGGCCACTGAAGCATGCTGGGAGCCCCCTACCCTCTTTAAGGAGGGCTTTGGAAAAAACGCATATGCACTTTTTGAACAAGTGCATCATTGTCGAGGTTCTGCCTCTTCTCCTATGCTTTCAGTGCATTTCCCGTCTACCTCCTGAAATCGTTTTCCTGGAATTCTGCCCCGCTTTCAAGTCCTCTTCGCAGCCTTCCTTCAATATATTTTTGGACGATAGCTGTCATTTATAACTCTGCAGGTTTGTGAATTACAGTGCCCCTGAGCTCCTTTGTTCAACTCGCTATCTTGTGAGCTGCCTGCACACCCGCAGTATTGCTTCAGGCCCTAATCTGGTTCCGGCACGGCATTCTGAGCCTTTGGTTAATTCCACTTCCTGGTGAGAAATGAGCATTAAATTGCCCGTGCAGACACCTACAGCTAGTCTCTCATTGGTTCTCCCTATTCCTGTTCATCTTGCGCAGAAATTGCAAACTGTGACAAACAGGAGGTTAAAGGCACTGACTCTCCAAGTGGGGAGAGTGTTAGTTAAGCATCTGGAATGGTGAACCCGAGTATAAAGGGACGAAAACTGAGATGCATTTGAAAACGTTTCCCAATCACATGGTGGACCATACTCTGGGTTTCCCATACATGATGTAGCGGAAGGAAGAATCCCTTAAACCTGGAGAGTTGGGACCCTTGGAATGGGTACCATGCAGTATGACTTCAAAGGGTCTGCAATTGCTCACCGAACCTCAACAATACTATCAGGGCGAAGTGTCCGGCCTTATGTCTCCCCAGCACTGGGTGTACATGTGGTAAATCCAGGTTGCATCAGAAGCCCTGAGTGAATTATTTAAGAATTGCTCTCTATTTCACTGTCATTGTGTTTTGTTTTTGAAATTTATTTTGATAATGTGATTTATCGGATTTTCACTGTTGCCTTTAGGCCACTGAACACACGCTGGATTCTCTTATGGACACATATAAATCCATGGGTTTTAAGATTCTTGCTAGGCAGGTATATTCCTAGGCGTTGAATATGGGGTGTTGAGCCCATTTCGTTGAGCAAGCAGTAGGTCTTGTCTATTACATATTTGGCTTATGGAACGGTATCAGTGCGAATTTCAATCTCTGTTTTTATGCAGCACCCGAACTCACCTTTCCCAAAAAGCAAGCATAAGTTGGTTTTCTAAATTTGAGACACTGTTCTGTTTTGTAATTCATTTCATGTGTAGCCAAGTTTACATTCCGTGTATTAGTGATATCTTATGATGTTTCTTTTTCTGTGTGACCTATTGCACGTAGAATCATCGTACCTGAATCCACTCATTATGCCGCTACGGGCCTGATGACATAGATTTCATTGCTGAGTGATATTCCATTGTACGTAAGAACCACAATTTCTTTATCCATTTTTCGCCCTCTGGGATATTTAACTTGTACCGTACAAGAGGTTCTCGTAAACAGAGCCGTTCCAAACTTTGGGGTGCCTGTGTGGTTTTGATTTTAATTTCCCTAAGCTATAGGACCATAAGTGGAAGTGCCATAGGCTGTGTTGCTTTGTTTCTTATGTGTTTCAGGAAATACCATACACTTCTCCAGAGTGGCTGTTGGCAATTCACATGCCGACCATCAGGATAACAATGCTCCCTCTTCTCCATGGCCTGTCCTGCCTTTCTGGATTTTACACTTTTTTCAGATGGCCCTTTTGACCGGGGGGCAGAGAGACTTCATTTTAGTGCAGATTTCTTTACACGCTTGCTTGGTTGGCCAAAAAGGGCATATGCGTTTTTTCCTGATTATATTCAGGAAAAAACGCATACGCCCTTTTTGGCCAAGTGCATCATTGTCGCTGTTCTCCGTCTTTTCCTAGGCTTTAAGTGCAATTCCAGTCTACCCCCTGAAATCGTTTTCCTGCAATTCTGCCCCACTTACAAGTCGTCTTCGCAGCCTTCCTTCAATATATTTTTGGACGATAGCTGTCATTTATAACTCTGCAAGTTTGTGAGTTACAGTGCCCCTGAGCTCATTTCTTCAACTCGCTATCTTGTGAGCTGGCCGCAAACCCACAGGATTGCCTCAGGCCCTAATCTGGTTCCGGCACGGCATGCTGAGCCTTTGGTTAATTCCTCTTCCTGGTGGGAAATGAGCGTTAAATTTGCCCGTGCAGACACCTAGAGCTAGTCTCTCATTCGTTCTCCCTATTCCTTTTCATCTTGCGCAGAAATTGCAAACTGTGCCCAACAGGAGGTTAAAGGCACTGACTCTCCAAGTGGGGAGAGTGTTCGTAAAGGGTCTGGAATGGTGAACCCGAGTAAAAGGGGACGAAAACTGAGATGCATTTGAAAACGTTTGCCAGTCACACGGTGCACCATACTGTGGGTTTCCCATGCATGTTTTAGCTGAAGGAAGAATCCCTTAAACTTGGAGAGTTGGGACCCATGGAATGGGTACCATGCTGTATGACTTCAAAGGGTCTGCATTTGCTCATCGAACCTCACCAATGCTATCAGCCCGAAGTGCCCAACCTTATGTCTCACTCAGCTCTGGGTGTACATGTGGTAAATCCAGGTTGCATCACAAGCCCTGAATGAATTATTTAAGAATTGCTCTCTATTTCACTGTCCTTGGGTTTTGTTTGTGTAATTCATTTTGATAATGGGATTTATCGGATTTTCTCTGCTCCATTCATGCTGCTGTACACACGCTTCATTCTCTTACGGAGACATATAAATCCATGGGTTTGAAGATTCTTACTAGTCAGGTGTATTCCTAGGCGTTGAATATGGGGTGTTTAGTCTATTTCGTTGAGCAAGGGGTAGGTCTTGACTATTACATATTTGGCTTATGGAAAGGTATCTGTGCTAATTTCTATCTCTGGTTTTATGCAGCACCCCAACTCACCTTTCCCCTTAAGCAAGCATAAGTTGGTTTTCTAAATTTGAGACCCTGTTCTGTTTTGTAATTCAGTTCATGTGTAGCCAAGTTTACATTCGGTGTATTAGTGATATCTTATGATGTTTCATTTTCTGTGTGACTTATTTCACTTAGAATCATCGTACCTGAATCCACTAATTATGCCGCGACGGGCCTGATCACATAGATTTCATTGCTGAGTGATATTCCATTGTACGTACGTACAACAACTTCTTTATCCATTTTTCACATTCTGGGATATTTAACTTGTACCGTAGACGAGGTTCTTGTAAACAGAGCCGTCCGACACTTTGGGGTGGCTGTGTGTTTTTGATTTTAATTTCCCTAAGCTATAGGACCATAAGTGGAAGTGCCGTAGGCTCCGTAGCTTTGTTTTTTCGGTGTTCTGGGAAACACCATACACTTCTCCAGGGTGGCTGTTGGCAATTTACATCCCGCCCATCAGCAAAACAAGGCTCCCTGTTCTCCATGGCCTGTGCTGCCTTTCTGGATTTTACACTTTTTTCAGATGGCCCTTTAGACCGGGGGGCAGTGAGACTTCATTGTAGTGCAGATTTCTTTAACATGCTTGCTTGGTTGGCCAAAAAGGGCGTATGCGTTTTTTCCTGAATATATTCAGGAAAAAACGCATACGCCCTTTTTGGCCAAGAGCATCATTGTCGACGTTCTGCCTCTTTTCCTATGCTTTAAATGCAATTCCCGTCTACCCCCTGAAATCGTTCTCCTGCAATTCTGCCCCACTTACAAGTCGTCTTCGCAGCCTTCCTTCAATATATTTTTGGACGATAGCTGTCATTTATAACTCTGCAGGTTTGTGAGTTACAGTGCCCCTGAGCTCCTTTCTTCAACTCGCTATCTTGTGAGCTGGCCGCAAACCCACAGGATTGCTTCAGGCCCTAATCTGGTTCCGGCACGGCATGCAGAGCCTTTGGTTAATTCCTCTTCCTGGTTGGAAATGAGCGTTAAATTTGCCCGTGCAGACACCTAGAGTTAGTCTCTCATTGGTTCTCCCTATTCCTTTTCATCTTGCGCAGAAATTGCAAACTGTGCCCAACAGGAGGTTAAAGGCACTGACTCTCCAAGTGGGGAGAGTGTTCGTAAAGGGTCTGGAATGGTGAACCCGAGTAAAAGGGGACGAAAACTGAGATGCATTTGAAAACGTTTGCCAGTCACACGGTGCACCATACTGTGGGTTTCCCATGCATGTTTTAGCTGAAGGAAGAATCCCTTAAACTTGGAGAGTTGGGACCCATGGAATGGGTACCATGCTGTATGACTTCAAAGGGTCTGCATTTGCTCATCGAACCTCACCAATGCTATCAGCCCGAAGTGCCCAACCTTATGTCTCACTCAGCTCTGGGTGTAGATGTGGTAAATCCATGTTGCATCACAAGCCCTGAATGAATTATTTAAGAATTGCTCTCTATTTCACTGTCCTTGGGTTTTGTTTGTGTAATTCATTTTGATAATGGGATTTATCGGATTTTCTCTGCTGCATTCATGTCGCTCTACACACGCTTCATTCTCTTACGGAGACATATAAATCCATGGGTTTGAAGATTCTTACTAGTCAGGTGTATTCCTAGGCGTTGAATATGGGGTGTTTAGTCCATTTCGTTGAGCAAGGGGTAGGACTTGACTATTACATATTTGGCTTATGGAAAGGTATCTGTGCTAATTTCTATCTCTGGTTTTATGCAGCACCCCAACTCACCTTTCCCCTTAAGCAAGCATAAGTTGGTTTTCTAAATTTGAGACCCTGTTCTGTTTTGTAATTCAGTTCATGTGTAGCCAAGTTTACATTCGGTGTATTAGTGATATCTTATGATGTTTCATTTTCTGTGTGACTTATTTCACTTAGAATCATCGTACCTGAATCCACTCATTATGCCGCGACGGGCCTGATGACATAGATTTCATTGCTGAGTGATATTCCATTGTACGTACGTACCACAACTTCTTTATCCATTTTTCACATTCTGGGATATTTAACTTGTACCGTAGACGAGGTTCTTGTAAACAGAGCCGTCCGACACTTTGGGGTGGCTGTGTGTTTTTGATTTTAATTTCCCTAAGCTATAGGACCATAAGTGGAAGTGCCGTAGGCTCCGTTGCTTTGTTTTTCAGGGTTTTCAGGAAACACCATACACTTCTCCAGAGTGGCTGTTGGCAATTTACATCCCGACCATCAGCATAACAAGGCTCCCTGTTCTCCTTGGCCTGTCCTGTCTTTGTGGATTTTACACTTGTTTCACATGTCCCTTTTGACCGGGGGGCAGTGAGACTTCATTGTAGTGCAGATTTCTTTAACATGCTTGCTTGGTTGGCCAAGAAGCGCATATGCTTTTTTTCCTCAATAAATTCAGGAAAAAACGCATACACCCTTTTTGGCCAAGAGCATCATTGTCGACGTTCTGCCTCTTTTCCTATGCTTTAAATGCAATTCCCGTCTACCCCCTGAAATCGTTTTCCTGCAATTCTGCCCCACTTACAAGTCGTCTTCGCAGCCTTCCTTCAATATATTTTTGGACGATAGCTGTCATTTATAACTCTGCATGTTTGTGAGTTACAGTGCCCCTGAGCTCCTTTCTTCAACTCGCAACTTGTGAGCTGGGCGCAAACCCGCAGGATTGATTCAGGCCCTAATCTGGTTCCGGCACGGCATGCTGATCCTTTGGTTAATTCCTCTTCCTGGTGGGAAATGAGCATTAAATTTGCCCGTGCAGACACTTACTGCTAGTCTCTCATTGGTTCTCCCTATTCCTGTTCATCTTGCGCAGAAATTGCAAACTGTGCCAAACAGGAGGTTAAAGGCACTGACTTTCCAAGTGGGGAGAGTGTTAGTAAACGTTCTGGAATGGTGAACCCGAGTAAAAGGGGACGAAAACTGAGATTCATTTGAAAACCTTTCCTGGTCACACGGTGCACCATACTGTGGGTTTCCCATGCATGTTTTAGCTGAAGAAAGAATCCCTTAATCCTGGAGAGTTGGGACCCATGGAATGGGTACCATGCTGTATGACTTCAAAGGGTCTGCATTTGCTCATCGAACCTCAACAATGCTATCAGCCCGAAGTGCCCAACCTTATGTCTCACTCAGCTCTGGGTGTAGATGTGGTAAATCCAGGTTGCATCCCAAGCCCTGAATGAATTATTTAAGAATTGCTCTCTATTTCACTCTCATTGTGTTTTGTTTTTGTAATTTATTTTCATAATGGGATTTATCGCATTTTCACTGCTGTGTTCATGCCGCTGTACTCACGCTTGATTCTCTTACGGACACATATAAATCCATGAGTTTGAAGATTCTTACTAGTCAGGTGTATTCGTAGGTGTTGAATATGGCGTGTTGAGTCCATTTCGTTGACCAGGGAGTAGGTTTTTTCTATTACATATTTGGCTTATCGAACGGTATCTGTGCTAATTTCAATCTCTGGTTTTATGCAGCTCCCCAACTCTCCTTTTTCCTTAAGCAAACATAAGTTGGTCTTCTAAATTTGAGACCCCATTCTGTTTTGTAATTCAGGTACTTTGTAGCCACGTTTACATTCCATGTATTAGTAATATCGTATGTCTTTTTCTTTTTGAATTATGTGACTTTGAATGATCATACGTAACTACTCTGGGGTTGTTACAACTGGCCATATTTCACTGATTTTCAGGCTGAGTAATATTCCACTCTACATAAGTGCCACACCTCTATCCATTTTTTCCCTCCAGAGACATATAAATTATATCCTAGTCGAGGATCTTTGAAACAGAGAGGCGGTAAACATTGGGGTGCCTGTGTCCTCTCCATTTTTGTCTTTCCCAAGATATACGTCCATGAGTGCAAGTGCCCTGTGCTCTGTAGCTCATTTTTTAGATGCTTTAGTAAACACAATACACTTCTCAAGAGTGACCATTGGCAATATACATTTCCACTATAAGCCTCACAGGGCTCCCTTTTCTCCTTGCCCTGTCCTGCATTTCTGGTGTTTACACTTTATGAGGAAGGCTCTTCTGACTGATGCGAAGTGATATGTTTTGTAGTACTGATTTCCAGTGCCCACCTGTTTGGTTGGCTAAAAAAGTGTATGCCGTTTTCTTGAATATATACAGAAAAAGACGCATACACCCTTTTTGGCCAACTGCAATGTTGGCAATGTTCAGCCCCTTTTCTTGTGCTTAATGGCGAGTCCTTTCTACCTCTTCCAATCCCTTTCCTGCCATTCTCCGTTGCTTACAAGTCCTTTTCTCTGACTTTCCTCAAGACATTTTTCAGTGAGAGATATTTTCAACTCTGCAGTTTCGTGAATTTTAGCGGCCCTGAGTTCCATTTTTCAACTTGTGTTTATGGGAACTGGCCACAAAGCAGCGGGATTTCCTCAAGCCCTATTCTGTTTCCATGGGCAACCCTAGCTTTTAGTCAATTCGTCTTCCTGATTGGAAATTAGAGTGACATGTGCCTGTCCGAACACCTAGGACTTGTCTCTCATTGTTCCTCCTCCTTCTGCTTCATTCTCTGGACAAATTCCAAACTGTATGCAACAGGATGTTGACAGTGCTGACATCTCCAAGTGGGAAGACTGTTCGTAAAGACGCTGGAGGGGTGAACCCGAGCACCAGGAGATGAGGAGATGAGATGCCTTTTCCAAACTCTTCCCGATCAGACGGTATACCATCTTCTGGGTGTGACAGGCATATTTTAGCTGTAGGAAGTGTCCCATTCATGTGAGGAGAACACCAGGGCTTTTTCAAAATCACTGTCTCTCCACAACCCAAACTGGGGAATTTTTTAAGCTACGGCTACACATATGTTCATTAAGGGCCTTGGGAAGTAGGCAGAGTCCAAACTTTAGATGATTGAAGTCTTCAGGGTCAGAAGCACTCACCACCGGTTTCCGTTAGGTTCCATTTTAACTGTCATTAATAGATGATGTCAATAAAAATATCTATTCTTTTTTCAGATTATTTCCCCTTATAGGTTTTTGCAAAATATTGAGTGTAGTTCCCTGTGCTGTACAGTAGTTCCTTGTTGATGATCGATTTTATACATAGCAGTGTGTATGTGTTAATCCCAAACTGTTAATTTATCCCTCCTCCCACCTTTCCCCTTTGGTAATAATAAATTATAAGATTTTATACTTCTCAGAAATGGGGGAGCTGAAAGAGAGGTATCATTTTCAATGGAAAAGCATTTAAAACAAGATTGAAGCTTTAACCAAGATTATTAGATGTACATCCTTGGAAAGAAATCACTTCGTTTCTCTAGTATTGACCTGACAAATAAGACAAACCTTTTCACTGAACTTGCTTATAATAAAGTGATGGAAATATCAAATGGAAGTGTTAGAAACATCTTATTTTACCCGAGCCTTATACACTGTTCTATGTTAATTACAGTTTGGCTCACACATCTGTTCATTGAAGTTACAATGTTCTCAATTTCTGTTACTGATCCTCCAGAGTGGACCCCAACAAGTGTCCCCCTGCCCAGTGTCATTGGAGCCAACAGATCGAGACTGAGTTTGGTTCAGAAGCAAAGGAAACTTTATATTTTGATCAGAGAATGGAGAGGTGAGAGCATGTGCTACCCCGTGGGCTGTGGGCTGGGCTGCTGTGTAGAGATCCTGTCAGAGTCAGTGGGAGGGAGGGGGCGGAGCTCTCGAGGGCCCGGTTGGCTGCAGCTCAGGCTCTATATCGCGGAGTCTGCACTGTGCTCCAGGAGCTGAAGTGTCGACCCAGCCATTCTGCACTAGGAAATCTGGTCTGAAGTGCCGGCTGTTGAACCTCTGTATGCGGGACCCTAGGAGCACGTGAAATTAGACAAAGCACAAAGGATAAAAAAGGTTAGACTTTATTTTATTGCCCAGATTCTATTTTTATCTCCCAGGGATTTTTAAGGGGCTTTGCCTGGGACAAAACCCTCTTCTGCATTTTGTCCCCTTCCTCATTCTTAGAGTGCTGAGGGTGCAGACCCTTCATCTGTAACTGCTGAGTGCTGAGTTAGGAGCCCTCATACCTGTGGGAGAGGGTCTGAACTTCTCCCCAGCAGCCTCCAGGTGACGTTGTTTGTCCGCAGGCCTCCTGCCTCCCTGCTCCTCCCCCTGAGCACAAGTATTGGTAGTGTTATAGATTCTAATGACCTTTAAGGGTCCAGGAAGGAGATGTGCAGTGACGCTGTGAGGTCCAGTTTCACCCCGCCCCACATTTGTTCGGCCACCTTAGGCTGACCGTTTCTGCCAGCCTAGATGCTCTGACCAGTAGTCTGTGCTTTCTTCAGTTAGGCCCCTGAATTAACGTAAAAACAGCACCAGGTGTCAGGACCCTGACTGCTCAACTCCCAGACAGTCCAGGGTCAGTGGTGATGAAGGACCATGATGGCCACTGAGTCAACAGCCTTTTGAAGTAAACAGGAGTCCAGCCGGTCTTATTGGCCACCATCATCACAGTGTCTGTAGGCTTTTCTATGGTGACAGCGTGATATACTGTTCCCCTGCCAAGATTATTACCTCCCCTCTGGGTGCAGTAAGTCCTGCAAGCAGTAGTCTACTCTTTTGGGACACACTCTTGTTGTTTTATGAGAGAAACTCCAGGTCAAGTGATGGTCACACGAGTCGTCATGGTGCCCCTTTGCCCCAGTTATCTCTCTGGAGGTTGGAGTTGGAGGACCTCCTCACTCAAGGTCAGTGTGCCCACGGAGCAAACCCTGCAACTTCAGGGCATGGTTGGGGGTTAGGATCACCACGTGGGGTCCTTTTCCCTTAGGAGGGAGGTGGCCTTTTGGGCTGCTGATTTCCAGGTTTTCAGATACTGCCAGTATCTTGGCCAGATGTGGTGGTGGGCCAAGCCCCTTGGTGACCGTAGTTTATCCTACCTGGATGGCATTCTTGCATTGTTCCATTTCAAGTGGTCCCAGGTTTTGCACTAATACTCCAATGGCCATTCAAATTTCACTAGGAATGTAAAGGTCAAAGGGTTTAGCTAAATTAGGGAGTTCCAGGGCAAGGGTCTGAATTGACTGCTCTTTCCATTCTTGAAAGGCCACTTCTGGATTCTATTCAAAAGGATCATCATCTTTTTCTTTCAGTGTTTCATATAGAGGCCCAGCTAGTAGACTGTAGTTAGGGATCCAGAAGCAGCAAACCCTGGCCTCCCCAGGAACCCCTAAGCTGTCTTCTAGTTTTAGAAATGGGTAAGGCTGTAAATTGTTTCTTCCCTTTCCTGGGATGGGCTTCTCCGACCTTCTGTGAGAATGCAGCCCACGCAGGTCACCATAGTCTGTGATATTTGAGCTTTTTCTTGGACAACTTGTATCCTTTATTGGCTTGGTAGTTCAGAGGTCTCCTTAGTAGGGCTGGCGATCAGAATGTCGTCTGCATATTGAAGGAGTGTTTCCTTTTCCAGAGGTAGAACTTTTAGGTCTTTAGCTGAGCTTTCCCCAAAGATGGTGTGGGAATTTTTGAACCCTTGGGGCAACACGGCCCGGAAGTATTGTTTTAGTTGTATGTTGAGTCCTGCCACTCACAAGCCAAAATTTCTTGTGACTCTGGGACTAATAGAATACAAAAGAAGGCTTCATTGAAGACTAATACAGAATACCATGTCCTGGTGGTTAGTAGAATGACCAGCAGGGTGTAGGGTTTAGGAACTACTGGAGGTATATGCTCGGTGGCTTCACTGACTGTCCTGACATCTTTTACCAGGACTCCAGCAGCCCATGGGGCTCTCGAGGTCAGGCCAATCCCAGGATATGGAGCTCACCTGGGCAGGTACCCCACCCCCACCCCAGCCCACGGGGCTCTCGTGGTCAGGCCCCTCCCAGGATACAGAGCAACCCTTTCAGGTACTGTGGCAGGGCTGGGCACACAGGAGCCATGCACATCGCCCTCATTGCAGAGCACTCCCAGCTCACCTGTCACTCAGATCTGACACAGAGCACCTCAGAGCAGGACTTGAACTAACAAACAGCAGCTCCGACAGGTCTGTGACCCTGGGCATCACTCTGTGTGGCCTCCCTCCACCTGGTCTTCCAGAGACTTCCACTGCACCCGGGGCACCAGGCCTCTGTCTCCACCCACCACCCACCCCTCCTCTCCCTGACTCCTGGGTTCCTCTCATTAGGAGAGGGTTTTCTTGAAGTTGTCTCCCACTCATGGGCCAGATAATATAATTAGAAAACAAGCCAGAGCTGCAGCCCCTTGTCTATCCTGACTCTCAGGAGCCCACACCTGTTCCTTGGACCTGGCCGATTCAGCAAGTTCCAGTTTCTGCAACTGTGAGCCCCTGAGGGGTGATTATTGGCTGGCCTGGGAAGCCCGACCGTGCCGGCCAGACCTCCCCAGGTGTGCCTGGGTTGAGATCAATATAAACACCGCTCCAGGCAGCAAGAGCACCTGCAGCTGTGCCTGACGCCATTTTCTGCCCTGTCAGCAGTCTCGGGGCTGGACTGGTGGGAGGGAGTGAGAGGCCACGGCTTTGTGGGTTGCCCAGTGTGAGTGGGGCTCTGCTGGACTTTCTGCAGCAGTTGCCAAGATGCCACCTGCTAAAGAAGAGGATGTGCCACCCATACCTTCTGCTGGAATTTCTCCCTGGGCAGAGGTGAGTAAGGAAGAAAGCAGTGGGGGCCGGGACAGGAGGGGTATCTCAGGCAGGGAAATGGAAAGCTTCCAGAAGAGCACCCAGGGCCAGGACCATCCTGTCTGGCCTGCAGGCACCAAGTCGGCTGGCATGCTGTCGCTCATGTGGCTCCATGGCCCTTCCTCTAGGCTTTCAAGTCCTTGTACATATTCAGGTGTTTTACCTGGGAAGGGTGGGAACATTTCAGCAGCAGCTGGCCTGGGGCTCGGCCCACGTTTACTCACAGATGCCTCGGCACGGGCCCCCAGCTTTGCAATGAGGACGCTTGTTGCGTGGGGCATGCTGGCTGAATGGGAGATGATTCCCCACCACTGACCAACTTCAGAATTGTTTACAACTGGAGCAAGGGCCCTGATACGGTTTTCCTCTGTGTAACTGGTGGGTTCTGTTTTTTTTTCTTTTTTTCGTTTTTGGTTCAAGGTAGATTTTATTCCTCTTTTTTGTATTTACAGATATAAGCATGGAAATAATTTATTCATATAAATACATGTATGTGAAGGGAAGAATATTTTTTCTGTTTTACTTTTTGTAATTTTGAATTTTATTTTATTTTTTTATACAGCAGGTTCTTTTTGGTTACCTATTTTATACATAGAAATGTATACATGCCAATCCCAATCTCTCAACTCCTCCCACCACCACCCCCCTAACAGCTTTCCCCCTTGGTGTCCATACGTTTGTTGTCTACATCTGTTGCTCTATTTCTGCCTTGCAAAACGCTTCATCTGTACAACTTTTCTAGGTTCCACATATATGCATTTATATACAGGATTTGTTTTTCTCTTTCTGACTTACTTCACTCTGTATGACAGTCTCTAGATCCATCAACGTCTCTACAAATGACCCAATTTCATTCCTTTTTATGGCTTAGTAATATTCCATTTTATATATGTACCTCATCTTTATGCATTCGTCTGTCTGTGGGCATTTAGGTTGCTTCCATTACCTGGATATTGTAAATAGTGATGCAATGAACATTGCGGTGAATGTCTCTTTTCGTTTTATGGTTTTGTCTGGGTATATGCCCTGTAGTGGGATTGCTGTATTATATGGTAATTCTATTCTTAGTTTTATAAGAAACTCCATAATGTTCTCCACAGTGACTGCATCAATTTACATTCCCAACAATAGTGGAAGAGGTTTCCTTATCTCCGCACCCTTTCCAGCATTTGTTGTTTGTAGATTTTCTGATGATGCCCATTCTAACAGGTGTGAGGTGATACACCATGGATTAGTCTATTTCGTTGAGCAAAGAGTAGGTCTTGTCTATTACATATTTGGCTTATGGAACGGTATGTGTGCTCATTTCAATCTCTGGTTTGATACAGCACCCCAACTCAACTTTCCCGTTAAGCAAGCATAAGTTTTTATCTAAATGTGAGACTCTGCTCGGTTTTGTAATTCAGTTTATGTGTAGCCAAGTTTACACTCCCTCTATTTGTGATATCTTATGATAATTATGTTTCTCTGTGTGACATATTTCTCTTAGAATCATCATACTTAAATCCACTCAATTTGCTGCTACAGGCCTGATGACATTGATTTCATTGCTGAGTGATATTCCGTTGTACGTAAGTAGGACAACTCCTTTATCCATTTTTTTCTTTCTGGGATATTTAATTTGTACTGGACTCAAGGTTCTTGTAAACACAGCAGCCCTGGATATTGTGTTGGCTGTGTCTTGTTGATTTTAATTTTCCTAAGCTATAGGGCCAAAAGTGGAAGTGCCCTAGGCTCTGTAGCTTTGTTTTTTAGATGTTTCAGCATACACTATAAACATCACCAGAGTGTCTGTTGGCAATTTACAATCCGTCCATCAGCATAACAAGGCTCCCTGTTCTCCATGGCCTGTCCTGTGTTTCTGGGTTTTACACTTTTTTCAGATGGCTCTTTTGACGAATGGGAAATGAGAGTTCATTGTAGTGCGGATTTCCATTGCTCGAATTCTTGGTTGGCCACAAAGGGCATATGCGTTTTTTCCTGAATATATTCAGGAAAAAATGTATACGCACTTTTTGTCCAAGTGCATCACTGTCAAAGATCTGCCGCTTTTCACATGCTTTAAATGCAATTCCAATCTACCTCCTGAAATATGATTCCTGCAATTCTGCCTCGTTTTCAAGTCCTCTGTGCAGACTTACTTCAATATATTTTTGCCAATAGCTGTCATTTATAACTCTGCAGGTTTGTGAATTACAGTGCCTGTGATTTCCTTTCTTAACTCGTTTCCTTGAAAGCTGGCCACAGAACCGCAGGTTTGCTTCAGGCCGTAATCAGGGTCCCGCACGACACTCTGAGCCTTTGGTTAATTCCTCTTCCTGGTGGGAAATTAGAGTTAAATGTGCCCCTCCAGACACCTGCCTCACTCCCAGCCCCTTGGTGATGTGTGTCCTCTGGTTTGAGGCCACATGTGCTGGGTTCCTCACCTTTCGCAGATGTGGCCCCACTGGTGTGCGGACACTCCTGCCTGGTTCCCATCCCCTTGGTGATGTGAGCCCTCCAGTGAGAGTCTGATCCTGGTTGGGCTCCTCACACTTCTGTGAGGTGGGCCCTCTTCTCTGAGGTCACTCCTGCCTGGCTGACACACCCCGCCTTGGCGACGTCGGCCCTCTGGTGGCAGTTGGAGCCCGCTGGGAGCCTCCTCCCCTCAGTGATGAGACCCTCTGGCATCAGGCCCTAACTGCTGGTTACCCACATTTTCTGATACGTGCTAAGTGGTGTGAGGGCACTCCTGCCAGGTTCCCATCCCCATGTGCCTTCTGCTCTATGGTCCCAACACCTGTGTTGTTCACAGTTTCAGGATGTTGGCTCTCTGGTGTTAGTTCACTCAGGCCTAGATCCCATAGACTCTGTGCTCTGAGCCGCCTGCTGGGAGGTTCCTACTGCTGGATTCCTTACCATTTTTATTCTTTGGGTCCTGTGTTTTCATGCTCCTCCTTCCTGACTCACTCCGAGCCCCTTTGTGATGTGGGTCCTCTGGTTTGAGGCCACATGTGCCGGTTTCCTCACCTTTATTGATGTGGCCCCACTGGTGTGAGGACACTCCTGCCTGGTTCCCATCCCCTTGGTGATGGGGGCCCTCTGGTGAGAGTCTGATCCTGGCTGGATTCCTCACCCTTCTGGGAGGTGGGCCCTCTGCTGTGAGGTCACTCCTGCCTGGCTGGCACACATCACCTTGGCGATGTGGGTCCTCAGTTGGGAGTTGGTGCCTGCTGGGAGTCTCCTCCCCTCGGTAATGAGGGCCCTCTGGCGTCAGGCCCTAACTCATGGGCTCCCAAAATTTTCTGATATGTGCCCTGTCGTGCGAGTACACTCCTGCCACGTTCCCATCCCCATGGGGATGTGGGCCTTCTGCTCTGAGGTCCCACCAGCTGGGTTGCTCACAGTGTCATGATGTGAGCCCTCTGCTGTGAGTTCACTGTGGCCTGGATCACATAGGCTCCGTACTCTGGGCCACCTGCTGGGGGGTTCCAACTGCTGGATTCCTCACATTTTTTATTCTGTGGGCCCTGTGTTGTTAGGCTACTCCTGCCTGCCTCACTCGGAGCACCTTGGAAATGTGGGTCCTCTGGTTTAGGCCACATGTGCTGGGTTCGTCACCTTTCTATAATGTGGCCACACTGGTGTGAGGACACTCCTGCCTTGTTCCGGTCCCCTTGGTGATGTGGGCTCTCTGGTGAGAGTCTTATCCTGGCTGGTTTCCTCACCCTTCTGTGAGGTAGGCCCTCTGCTGTGAGGTCACTCCTGCCTGACTGGCACACGTCACCTTGGCGACGTGGGCCCTCAGTTGGGAGTTGGTGCCTGCTGGGAGTCTCCTCCCCTCGGTAATGAGGGCCCTCTGGCGTCAGGCTCTAACTCCTGGGCTCCCAAAATTTTCTGATGTGCGCCCTGTGGTGTGAGTACATTCCTGCCAGGTTTCCAACCCCATGGGAATATGGGCCTTCTGCTCTGAGGTCCCAACGGTGGGTGGCTCAGTTTCATGATGAGGGCCCTCTGGTGTGAGTTCACTCCGGCCTGGATCCCATAGCCTCGCTGCTCCTGGCCGCCTGCGGGGAGGTTCCAACTGCGGGATTCCTCACCTTTTCTCTTCTATGGGCCCTCTGTTTGGAGACTCCTCCTGCCTGACTCACTCCCAGCCCCTTGGTGATGTGTGTCCTCTGGTTTGAGGCCACGTGTGCTGGGTCCCTCACCTTTCGATGATGTGGCCCCGCTGGTGTGAGGACACTCCTGCCTGGTTTCTATCCCCTTGGTGATGTGGGCCCTCTGGTGAGAGTCTGATCCTGGCTGGGTTCCTCACCCTTCTGTGAGGTGGGCCCTCTGCTGTGAGGTCACTACTGACTGGCTGGCACACCCCGCCTTGGCGACATCGGCCCTCTTGTGGCAGTTGGAGCCTGCTGGGAGCCACCTCCCCTCGGTGATGAGGGCTCTCTAGCGTCAGGCCGTAACTGCTGGGTACCCACTTTTTCTGATACGTGCTAAGTGGTGCGAGGACACTCTTGCCATGTTCCCAACCCCATGGGGATGTGGGCCTTCTGCTGTGAGGTCCCAATGGCTGGGTTGCTCACAGTTTCATGATATGGGCCCTCTGCTGTGAGTTCACTGCAGCCTGGATCGCATAGACTCGGTGCTCTGGGCCGCCTGCTGGGAGGTTCCCACTGCAGGATTCCTCAGCTTTTTTATTCTATGGGCCCTGTGTTGTGAGGCTACTCCTGCATGCCTCACTCCGAGCCCCTTGGAGATGTGGGTCTTCTGGTTTAGGCCACATGTGCTGGGTTCCTCACCTTTCTATGATGTGGTCACCCTGGTGTGAAGACAGTCCTGCCTGGTTCTGATCCTCTTGGTGATGTGGGCCCTCTGGTGAGAGTCTAATCCTCTTTGGGTTCCTCACACTTTTTTGAGGTTGGCCCTCTGCTCTGAGGTCACTCCTGCCTGGCTGGCACACCCCGCATTGGCGACGTTGGCCCTCTTGTAGCAGTTGGAGCCTGCTGGTAGCCTCCTCTCCTCGGTGATGAGGGCCCTCTGGCATCAGGCCCTAACTGCTGGGCTCCCCACATTTTCTGATGTGTGCCCACTGGTGCGATGACACTCCTGCTTGGTTCGCTTCCCCATGGGGATGTGGGCCTTGTGCTCTGAGGTCACAATGGCTAGGTTGCTCACAGTTTCATGATGAGGGCCCTCTGTTGTGAGTTCATCATTGCCTGGATCCCATAGCCTCGGTGCTCTGGGCCGCCTGCTGGGATGTTCCAACTGCTGGATTCCTCACCTTTTTTATACAATGGGCCACGTGTTTTGAGGTTCATCCTGCCTGCCTCGCTCCGAGACCCATGGAGATGTGGGTCCTCTGGTTTGAGGCCACATGTGCTGGGTACCTCAACTTGCGATGATGTGGCCCCACGGGTGTGAAGACACTCCTGCCTGGTTCCCAGCCCCTTGCTGATGTGGGCCCTCTGGTGAGAGTCTGATAATGGCTGGGTCCCTTACCCTTCTGTGAGGTGGGCCCTCTGATGTGAGGTCACTCCTGCCTGGCTGGCTCACGTCACCTTGGCGATGTGGGCCCTCTGTTGGCCACTGAAGCATGCTGGGAGCCCCCTACCCTCTTTAAGGAGGGCTTTGGAAAAAACGCATATGCACTTTTTGAACAAGTGCATCATTGTCGAGGTTCTGCCTCTTCTCCTATGCTTTCAGTGCATTTCCCGTCTACCTCCTGAAATCGTTTTCCTGGAATTCTGCCCCGCTTTCAAGTCCTCTTCGCAGCCTTCCTTCAATATATTTTTGGACGATAGCTGTCATTTATAACTCTGCAGGTTTGTGAATTACAGTGCCCCTGAGCTCCTTTGTTCAACTCGCTATCTTGTGAGCTGCCTGCACACCCGCAGTATTGCTTCAGGCCCTAATCTGGTTCCGGCACGGCATTCTGAGCCTTTGGTTAATTCCACTTCCTGGTGAGAAATGAGCATTAAATTGCCCGTGCAGACACCTACAGCTAGTCTCTCATTGGTTCTCCCTATTCCTGTTCATCTTGCGCAGAAATTGCAAACTGTGACAAACAGGAGGTTAAAGGCACTGACTCTCCAAGTGGGGAGAGTGTTAGTTAAGCATCTGGAATGGTGAACCCGAGTATAAAGGGACGAAAACTGAGATGCATTTGAAAACGTTTCCCAATCACATGGTGGACCATACTCTGGGTTTCCCATACATGATGTAGCGGAAGGAAGAATCCCTTAAACCTGGAGAGTTGGGACCCTTGGAATGGGTACCATGCAGTATGACTTCAAAGGGTCTGCAATTGCTCACCGAACCTCAACAATACTATCAGGGCGAAGTGTCCGGCCTTATGTCTCCCCAGCACTGGGTGTACATGTGGTAAATCCAGGTTGCATCAGAAGCCCTGAGTGAATTATTTAAGAATTGCTCTCTATTTCACTGTCATTGTGTTTTGTTTTTGAAATTTATTTTGATAATGTGATTTATCGGATTTTCACTGTTGCCTTTAGGCCACTGAACACACGCTGGATTCTCTTATGGACACATATAAATCCATGGGTTTTAAGATTCTTGCTAGGCAGGTATATTCCTAGGCGTTGAATATGGGGTGTTGAGCCCATTTCGTTGAGCAAGCAGTAGGTCTTGTCTATTACATATTTGGCTTATGGAACGGTATCAGTGCGAATTTCAATCTCTGTTTTTATGCAGCACCCGAACTCACCTTTCCCAAAAAGCAAGCATAAGTTGGTTTTCTAAATTTGAGACACTGTTCTGTTTTGTAATTCATTTCATGTGTAGCCAAGTTTACATTCCGTGTATTAGTGATATCTTATGATGTTTCTTTTTCTGTGTGACCTATTGCACGTAGAATCATCGTACCTGAATCCACTCATTATGCCGCTACGGGCCTGATGACATAGATTTCATTGCTGAGTGATATTCCATTGTACGTAAGAACCACAATTTCTTTATCCATTTTTCGCCCTCTGGGATATTTAACTTGTACCGTACAAGAGGTTCTCGTAAACAGAGCCGTTCCAAACTTTGGGGTGCCTGTGTGGTTTTGATTTTAATTTCCCTAAGCTATAGGACCATAAGTGGAAGTGCCATAGGCTGTGTTGCTTTGTTTCTTATGTGTTTCAGGAAATACCATACACTTCTCCAGAGTGGCTGTTGGCAATTCACATGCCGACCATCAGGATAACAATGCTCCCTCTTCTCCATGGCCTGTCCTGCCTTTCTGGATTTTACACTGTTTTCAGATGGCCCTTTTGACCGGGGGGCAGAGAGACTTCATTTTAGTGCAGATTTCTTTACACGCTTGCTTGGTTGGCCAAAAAGGGCATATGCGTTTTTTCCTGATTATATTCAGGAAAAAACGCATACGCCCTTTTTGGCCAAGTGCATCATTGTCGCTGTTCTCCGTCTTTTCCTAGGCTTTAAGTGCAATTCCAGTCTACCCCCTGAAATCGTTTTCCTGCAATTCTGCCCCACTTACAAGTCGTCTTCGCAGCCTTCCTTCAATATATTTTTGGACGATAGCTGTCATTTATAACTCTGCAAGTTTGTGAGTTACAGTGCCCCTGAGCTCATTTCTTCAACTCGCTATCTTGTGAGCTGGCCGCAAACCCACAGGATTGCCTCAGGCCCTAATCTGGTTCCGGCACGGCATGCTGAGCCTTTGGTTAATTCCTCTTCCTGGTGGGAAATGAGCGTTAAATTTGCCCGTGCAGACACCTAGAGCTAGTCTCTCATTCGTTCTCCCTATTCCTTTTCATCTTGCGCAGAAATTGCAAACTGTGCCCAACAGGAGGTTAAAGGCACTGACTCTCCAAGTGGGGAGAGTGTTCGTAAAGGGTCTGGAATGGTGAACCCGAGTAAAAGGGGACGAAAACTGAGATGCATTTGAAAACGTTTGTCGGTCACACGGTGCACCATACTGTGGGTTTCCCATGCATGTTTTAGCTGAAGGAAGATTCCCTTAAATCTGGAGAGGTGGGAACCATGGAATGGGTACCATGCAGTATGACTTCAAAGGGTCTGCATTTGCTCATCGAGCCTCACCAATGCTATCAGCCCGAAGTGCCCAACCTTATGTCTCACTCAGCTCTGGGTGTAGATGTGGTAAATCCAGGTTGCATCACAAGCCCTGAATGAAGTATTTAAGAATTGCTCTCTACTTCACTGTCCTTGGGTTTTGTTTGTGTAATTCATTTTGATAATGCGATTTATCGGATTTTCTCTGCTGCATTCATGTCGCTGTACACACGCTTCATTCTCTTACGGAGACATATAAATCCATGGGTTTGAAGATTCTTACTAGTCAGGTGTATTACTAGGCGTTGAATATGGGGTGTTTAGTCCATTTCGTTGAGCAAGGGGTAGGTCTGGGCTATTACATATTTGGCTTATGGAAAGGTATCTGTGCTAATTTCTATCTCTGGTTTTATGCAGCACCCCAACTCACCTTTCCCCTTAAGCAAGCATAAGTTTGTTTTCTAAATTTGAGACCCTGTTCTGTTTTATAATTCAGTTCATGTGTAGCAAAGTTTACATTCCGTGTATTAGTGATATCTTATGATGTTTCATTTTCTGTGTGACTTATTTCCCTTAGAATCATCGTACCTGAATCCACTCATTATGCCGCGATGGGCCTGATGACATAGCTTTCATTGCTGAGTGATATTCCATTGTACGTACGTACCACAACTTCTTTATCCATTTTTCACATTCTGGGATATTTAACTTGTACCGTAGACGAGGTTCTTGTAAACAGAGCCGTCCGACACTTTGGGGTGGCTGTGTGTTTTTAATTTTAATTTCCCTAAGCTATAGGACCATAAGTGGAAGTTCCGTAGGCTCCGTTGCTTTGTTTTTCAGGGTTTTCAGGAAACACCATACACTTCTCCAGAGTGGCTGTTGGCAATTTACATCCCGACCATCAGCATAACAAGGCTCCCTGTTCTCCTTGGCCTGTCCTGTCTTTGTGGATTTTACACTTGTTTCACATGTCCCTTTTGACCGGGGGGCAGTGAGACTTCATTGTAGTGCAGATTTCTTTAACATGCTTGCTTGGTTGGCCAAGAAGCGCATATGCTTTTTTTCCTCAATAAATTCAGGAAAAAACGCATACACCCTTTTTGGCCAAGAGCATCATTGTCGACGTTCTGCCTCTTTTCCTATGCTTTAAATGCAATTCCCGTCTACCCCCTGAAATCGTTTTCCTGCAATTCTGCCCCACTTACAAGTCGTCTTCGCAGCCTTCCTTCAATATATTTTTGGACGATAGCTGTCATTTATAACTCTGCATGTTTGTGAGTTACAGTGCCCCTGAGCTCCTTTCTTCAACTCGCAACTTGTGAGCTGGGCGCAAACCCGCAGGATTGATTCAGGCCCTAATCTGGTTCCGGCACGGCATGCTGATCCTTTGGTTAATTCCTCTTCCTGGTGGGAAATGAGCATTAAATTTGCCCGTGCAGACACTTACTGCTAGTCTCTCATTGGTTCTCCCTATTCCTGTTCATCTTGCGCAGAAATTGCAAACTGTGCCAAACAGGAGGTTAAAGGCACTGACTTTCCAAGTGGGGAGAGTGTTAGTAAACGTTCTGGAATGGTGAACCCGAGTAAAAGGGGACGAAAACTGAGATTCATTTGAAAACCTTTCCTGGTCACACGGTGCACCATACTGTGGGTTTCCCATGCATGTTTTAGCTGAAGAAAGAATCCCTTAATCCTGGAGAGTTGGGACCCATGGAATGGGTACCATGCTGTATGACTTCAAAGGGTCTGCATTTGCTCATCGAACCTCAACAATGCTATCAGCCCGAAGTGCCCAACCTTATGTCTCACTCAGCTCTGGGTGTAGATGTGGTAAATCCAGGTTGCATCCCAAGCCCTGAATGAATTATTTAAGAATTGCTCTCTATTTCACTCTCATTGTGTTTTGTTTTTGTAATTTATTTTCATAATGGGATTTATCGCATTTTCACTGCTGTGTTCATGCCGCTGTACTCACGCTTGATTCTCTTACGGACACATATAAATCCATGAGTTTGAAGATTCTTACTAGTCAGGTGTATTCGTAGGTGTTGAATATGGCGTGTTGAGTCCATTTCGTTGACCAGGGAGTAGGTTTTTTCTATTACATATTTGGCTTATCGAACGGTATCTGTGCTAATTTCAATCTCTGGTTTTATGCAGCTCCCCAACTCTCCTTTTTCCTTAAGCAAACATAAGTTGGTCTTCTAAATTTGAGACCCCATTCTGTTTTGTAATTCAGGTACTTTGTAGCCACGTTTACATTCCATGTATTAGTAATATCGTATGTCTTTTTCTTTTTGAATTATGTGACTTTGAATGATCATACGTAACTACTCTGGGGTTGTTACAACTGGCCATATTTCACTGATTTTCAGGCTGAGTAATATTCCACTCTACATAAGTGCCACACCTCTATCCATTTTTTCCCTCCAGAGACATATAAATTATATCCTAGTCGAGGATCTTTGAAACAGAGAGGCGGTAAACATTGGGGTGCCTGTGTCCTCTCCATTTTTGTCTTTCCCAAGATATACGTCCATGAGTGCAAGTGCCCTGTGCTCTGTAGCTCATTTTTTAGATGCTTTAGTAAACACAATACACTTCTCAAGAGTGACCATTGGCAATATACATTTCCACTATAAGCCTCACAGGGCTCCCTTTTCTCCTTGCCCTGTCCTGCATTTCTGGTGTTTACACTTTATGAGGAAGGCTCTTCTGACTGATGCGAAGTGATATGTTTTGTAGTACTGATTTCCAGTGCCCACCTGTTTGGTTGGCTAAAAAAGTGTATGCCGTTTTCTTGAATATATACAGAAAAAGACGCATACACCCTTTTTGGCCAACTGCAATGTTGGCAATGTTCAGCCCCTTTTCTTGTGCTTAATGGCGAGTCCTTTCTACCTCTTCCAATCCCTTTCCTGCCATTCTCCGTTGCTTACAAGTCCTTTTCTCTGACTTTCCTCAAGACATTTTTCAGTGAGAGATATTTTCAACTCTGCAGTTTCGTGAATTTTAGCGGCCCTGAGTTCCATTTTTCAACTTGTGTTTATGGGAACTGGCCACAAAGCAGCGGGATTTCCTCAAGCCCTATTCTGTTTCCATGGGCAACCCTAGCTTTTAGTCAATTCGTCTTCCTGATTGGAAATTAGAGTGACATGTGCCTGTCCGAACACCTAGGACTTGTCTCTCATTGTTCCTCCTCCTTCTGCTTCATTCTCTGGACAAATTCCAAACTGTATGCAACAGGATGTTGACAGTGCTGACATCTCCAAGTGGGAAGACTGTTCGTAAAGACGCTGGAGGGGTGAACCCGAGCACCAGGAGATGAGGAGATGAGATGCCTTTTCCAAACTCTTCCCGATCAGACGGTATACCATCTTCTGGGTGTGACAGGCATATTTTAGCTGTAGGAAGTGTCCCATTCATGTGAGGAGAACACCAGGGCTTTTTCAAAATCACTGTCTCTCCACAACCCAAACTGGGGAATTTTTTAAGCTACGGCTACACATATGTTCATTAAGGGCCTTGGGAAGTAGGCAGAGTCCAAACTTTAGATGATTGAAGTCTTCAGGGTCAGAAGCACTCACCACCGGTTTCCGTTAGGTTCCATTTTAACTGTCATTAATAGATGATGTCAATAAAAATATCTATTCTTTTTTCAGATTATTTCCCCTTATAGGTTTTTGCAAAATATTGAGTGTAGTTCCCTGTGCTGTACAGTAGTTCCTTGTTGATGATCGATTTTATACATAGCAGTGTGTATGTGTTAATCCCAAACTGTTAATTTATCCCTCCTCCCACCTTTCCCCTTTGGTAATAATAAATTATAAGATTTTATACTTCTCAGAAATGGGGGAGCTGAAAGAGAGGTATCATTTTCAATGGAAAAGCATTTAAAACAAGATTGAAGCTTTAACCAAGATTATTAGATGTACATCCTTGGAAAGAAATCACTTCGTTTCTCTAGTATTGACCTGACAAATAAGACAAACCTTTTCACTGAACTTGCTTATAATAAAGTGATGGAAATATCAAATGGAAGTGTTAGAAACATCTTATTTTACCCGAGCCTTATACACTGTTCTATGTTAATTACAGTTTGGCTCACACATCTGTTCATTGAAGTTACAATGTTCTCAATTTCTGTTACTGATCCTCCAGAGTGGACCCCAACAAGTGTCCCCCTGCCCAGTGTCATTGGAGCCAACAGATCGAGACTGAGTTTGGTTCAGAAGCAAAGGAAACTTTATATTTTGATCAGAGAATGCAGAGGTGAGAGCATGTGCTACCCCGTGGGCTGTGGGCTGGGCTGCTGTGTAGAGATCCTGTCAGAGTCAGTGGGAGGGAGGGGGCGGAGCTCTCGAGGGCCCGGTTGGCTGCAGCTCAGGCTCTATATCGCGGAGTCTGCACTGTGCTCCAGGAGCTGAAGTGTCGACCCAGCCATTCTGCACTAGGAAATCTGGTCTGAAGTGCCGGCTGTTGAACCTCTGTATGCGGGACCCTAGGAGCACGTGAAATTAGACAAAGCACAAAGGATAAAAAAGGTTAGACTTTATTTTATTGCCCAGATTCTATTTTTATCTCCCAGGGATTTTTAAGGGGCTTTGCCTGGGACAAAACCCTCTTCTGCATTTTGTCCCCTTCCTCATTCTTAGAGTGCTGAGGGTGCAGACCCTTCATCTGTAACTG
Source organism: Delphinapterus leucas (assembly GCF_059928025.1). Classification (NCBI taxonomy): domain Eukaryota; kingdom Metazoa; phylum Chordata; class Mammalia; order Artiodactyla; family Monodontidae; genus Delphinapterus; species Delphinapterus leucas. The sequence goes on from NW_028322248.1 coordinate 3,025,367, forward strand.
CTGAGTGCTGAGTTAGGAGCCCTCATACCTGTGGGAGAGGGTCTGAACTTCTCCCCAGCAGCCTCCAGGTGACGTTGTTTGTCCGCAGGCCTCCTGCCTCCCTGCTCCTCCCCCTGAGCACAAGTATTGGTAGTGTTATAGATTCTAATGACCTTTAAGGGTCCAGGAAGGAGATGTGCAGTGACGCTGTGAGGTCCAGTTTCACCCCGCCCCACATTTGTTCGGCCACCTTAGGCTGACCGTTTCTGCCAGCCTAGATGCTCTGACCAGTAGTCTGTGCTTTCTTCAGTTAGGCCCCTGAATTAACGTAAAAACAGCACCAGGTGTCAGGACCCTGACTGCTCAACTCCCAGACAGTCCAGGGTCAGTGGTGATGAAGGACCATGATGGCCACTGAGTCAACAGCCTTTTGAAGTAAACAGGAGTCCAGCCGGTCTTATTGGCCACCATCATCACAGTGTCTGTAGGCTTTTCTATGGTGACAGCGTGATATACTGTTCCCCTGCCAAGATTATTACCTCCCCTCTGGGTGCAGTAAGTCCTGCAAGCAGTAGTCTACTCTTTTGGGACACACTCTTGTTGTTTTATGAGAGAAACTCCAGGTCAAGTGATGGTCACACGAGTCGTCATGGTGCCCCTTTGCCCCAGTTATCTCTCTGGAGGTTGGAGTTGGAGGACCTCCTCACTCAAGGTCAGTGTGCCCACGGAGCAAACCCTGCAACTTCAGGGCATGGTTGGGGGTTAGGATCACCACGTGGGGTCCTTTTCCCTTAGGAGGGAGGTGGCCTTTTGGGCTGCTGATTTCCAGGTTTTCAGATACTGCCAGTATCTTGGCCAGATGTGGTGGTGGGCCAAGCCCCTTGGTGACCGTAGTTTATCCTACCTGGATGGCATTCTTGCATTGTTCCATTTCAAGTGGTCCCAGGTTTTGCACTAATACTCCAATGGCCATTCAAATTTCACTAGGAATGTAAAGGTCAAAGGGTTTAGCTAAATTAGGGAGTTCCAGGGCAAGGGTCTGAATTGACTGCTCTTTCCATTCTTGAAAGGCCACTTCTGGATTCTATTCAAAAGGATCATCATCTTTTTCTTTCAGTGTTTCATATAGAGGCCCAGCTAGTAGACTGTAGTTAGGGATCCAGAAGCAGCAAACCCTGGCCTCCCCAGGAACCCCTAAGCTGTCTTCTAGTTTTAGAAATGGGTAAGGCTGTAAATTGTTTCTTCCCTTTCCTGGGATGGGCTTCTCCGACCTTCTGTGAGAATGCAGCCCACGCAGGTCACCATAGTCTGTGATATTTGAGCTTTTTCTTGGACAACTTGTATCCTTTATTGGCTTGGTAGTTCAGAGGTCTCCTTAGTAGGGCTGGCGATCAGAATGTCGTCTGCATATTGAAGGAGTGTTTCCTTTTCCAGAGGTAGAACTTTTAGGTCTTTAGCTGAGCTTTCCCCAAAGATGGTGTGGGAATTTTTGAACCCTTGGGGCAACACGGCCCGGAAGTATTGTTTTAGTTGTATGTTGAGTCCTGCCACTCACAAGCCAAAATTTCTTGTGACTCTGGGACTAATAGAATACAAAAGAAGGCTTCATTGAAGACTAATACAGAATACCATGTCCTGGTGGTTAGTAGAATGACCAGCAGGGTGTAGGGTTTAGGAACTACTGGAGGTATATGCTCGGTGGCTTCACTGACTGTCCTGACATCTTTTACCAGGACTCCAGCAGCCCATGGGGCTCTCGAGGTCAGGCCAATCCCAGGATATGGAGCTCACCTGGGCAGGTACCCCACCCCCACCCCAGCCCACGGGGCTCTCGTGGTCAGGCCCCTCCCAGGATACAGAGCAACCCTTTCAGGTACTGTGGCAGGGCTGGGCACACAGGAGCCATGCACATCGCCCTCATTGCAGAGCACTCCCAGCTCACCTGTCACTCAGATCTGACACAGAGCACCTCAGAGCAGGACTTGAACTAACAAACAGCAGCTCCGACAGGTCTGTGACCCTGGGCATCACTCTGTGTGGCCTCCCTCCACCTGGTCTTCCAGAGACTTCCACTGCACCCGGGGCACCAGGCCTCTGTCTCCACCCACCACCCACCCCTCCTCTCCCTGACTCCTGGGTTCCTCTCATTAGGAGAGGGTTTTCTTGAAGTTGTCTCCCACTCATGGGCCAGATAATATAATTAGAAAACAAGCCAGAGCTGCAGCCCCTTGTCTATCCTGACTCTCAGGAGCCCACACCTGTTCCTTGGACCTGGCCGATTCAGCAAGTTCCAGTTTCTGCAACTGTGAGCCCCTGAGGGGTGATTATTGGCTGGCCTGGGAAGCCCGACCGTGCCGGCCAGACCTCCCCAGGTGTGCCTGGGTTGAGATCAATATAAACACCGCTCCAGGCAGCAAGAGCACCTGCAGCTGTGCCTGACGCCATTTTCTGCCCTGTCAGCAGTCTCGGGGCTGGACTGGTGGGAGGGAGTGAGAGGCCACGGCTTTGTGGGTTGCCCAGTGTGAGTGGGGCTCTGCTGGACTTTCTGCAGCAGTTGCCAAGATGCCACCTGCTAAAGAAGAGGATGTGCCACCCATACCTTCTGCTGGAATTTCTCCCTGGGCAGAGGTGAGTAAGGAAGAAAGCAGTGGGGGCTGGGACAGGAGGGGTATCTCAGGCAGGGAAATGGAAAGCTTCCAGAAGAGCACCCAGGGCCAGGACCATCCTGTCTGGCCTGCAGGCACCAAGTCGGCTGGCATGCTGTCGCTCATGTGGCTCCATGGCCCTTCCTCTAGGCTTTCAAGTCCTTGTACATATTCAGGTGTTTTACCTGGGAAGGGTGGGAACATTTCAGCAGCAGCTGGCCTGGGGCTCGGCCCACGTTTACTCACAGATGCCTCGGCACGGGCCCCCAGCTTTGCAATGAGGACGCTTGTTGCGTGGGACATGCTGGCTGAATGGGAGATGATTCCCCACCACTGACCAACTTCAGAATTGTTTACAACTGGAGCAAGGGCCCTGATACGGTTTTCCTCTGTGTAACTGGTGGGTTCTGTTTTTTTTTCTTTTTTTCGTTTTTGGTTCAAGGTAGATTTTATTCCTCTTTTTTGTATTTACAGATATAAGCATGGAAATAATTTATTCATATAAATACATGTATGTGAAGGGAAGAATATTTTTTCTGTTTTACTTTTTGTAATTTTGAATTTTATTTTATTTTTTTATACAGCAGGTTCTTTTTGGTTACCTATTTTATACATAGAAATGTATACATGCCAATCCCAATCTCTCAACTCCTCCCACCACCACCCCCCTAACAGCTTTCCCCCTTGGTGTCCATACGTTTGTTGTCTACATCTGTTGCTCTATTTCTGCCTTGCAAAACGCTTCATCTGTACAACTTTTCTAGGTTCCACATATATGCATTTATATACAGGATTTGTTTTTCTCTTTCTGACTTACTTCACTCTGTATGACAGTCTCTAGATCCATCAACGTCTCTACAAATGACCCAATTTCATTCCTTTTTATGGCTTAGTAATATTCCATTTTATATATGTACCTCATCTTTATGCATTCGTCTGTCTGTGGGCATTTAGGTTGCTTCCATTACCTGGATATTGTAAATAGTGATGCAATGAACATTGCGGTGAATGTCTCTTTTCGTTTTATGGTTTTGTCTGGGTATATGCCCTGTAGTGGGATTGCTGTATTATATGGTAATTCTATTCTTAGTTTTATAAGAAACTCCATAATGTTCTCCACAGTGACTGCATCAATTTACATTCCCAACAATAGTGGAAGAGGTTTCCTTATCTCCGCACCCTTTCCAGCATTTGTTGTTTGTAGATTTTCTGATGATGCCCATTCTAACAGGTGTGAGGTGATACACCATGGATTAGTCTATTTCGTTGAGCAAAGAGTAGGTCTTGTCTATTACATATTTGGCTTATGGAACGGTATGTGTGCTCATTTCAATCTCTGGTTTGATACAGCACCCCAACTCAACTTTCCCGTTAAGCAAGCATAAGTTTTTATCTAAATGTGAGACTCTGCTCGGTTTTGTAATTCAGTTTATGTGTAGCCAAGTTTACACTCCCTCTATTTGTGATATCTTATGATAATTATGTTTCTCTGTGTGACATATTTCTCTTAGAATCATCATACTTAAATCCACTCAATTTGCTGCTACAGGCCTGATGACATTGATTTCATTGCTGAGTGATATTCCGTTGTACGTAAGTAGGACAACTCCTTTATCCATTTTTTTCTTTCTGGGATATTTAATTTGTACTGGACTCAAGGTTCTTGTAAACACAGCAGCCCTGGATATTGTGTTGGCTGTGTCTTGTTGATTTTAATTTTCCTAAGCTATAGGGCCAAAAGTGGAAGTGCCCTAGGCTCTGTAGCTTTGTTTTTTAGATGTTTCAGCATACACTATAAACATCACCAGAGTGTCTGTTGGCAATTTACAATCCGTCCATCAGCATAACAAGGCTCCCTGTTCTCCATGGCCTGTCCTGTGTTTCTGGGTTTTACACTTTTTTCAGATGGCTCTTTTGACGAATGGGAAATGAGAGTTCATTGTAGTGCGGATTTCCATTGCTCGAATTCTTGGTTGGCCACAAAGGGCATATGCGTTTTTTCCTGAATATATTCAGGAAAAAATGTATACGCACTTTTTGTCCAAGTGCATCACTGTCAAAGATCTGCCGCTTTTCACATGCTTTAAATGCAATTCCAATCTACCTCCTGAAATATGATTCCTGCAATTCTGCCTCGTTTTCAAGTCCTCTGTGCAGACTTACTTCAATATATTTTTGCCAATAGCTGTCATTTATAACTCTGCAGGTTTGTGAATTACAGTGCCTGTGATTTCCTTTCTTAACTCGTTTCCTTGAAAGCTGGCCACAGAACCGCAGGTTTGCTTCAGGCCGTAATCAGGGTCCCGCACGACACTCTGAGCCTTTGGTTAATTCCTCTTCCTGGTGGGAAATTAGAGTTAAATGTGCCCCTCCAGACACCTGCCTCACTCCCAGCCCCTTGGTGATGTGTGTCCTCTGGTTTGAGGCCACATGTGCTGGGTTCCTCACCTTTCGCAGATGTGGCCCCACTGGTGTGCGGACACTCCTGCCTGGTTCCCATCCCCTTGGTGATGTGAGCCCTCCAGTGAGAGTCTGATCCTGGTTGGGCTCCTCACACTTCTGTGAGGTGGGCCCTCTTCTCTGAGGTCACTCCTGCCTGGCTGACACACCCCGCCTTGGCGACGTCGGCCCTCTGGTGGCAGTTGGAGCCCGCTGGGAGCCTCCTCCCCTCAGTGATGAGACCCTCTGGCATCAGGCCCTAACTGCTGGTTACCCACATTTTCTGATACGTGCTAAGTGGTGTGAGGGCACTCCTGCCAGGTTCCCATCCCCATGTGCCTTCTGCTCTATGGTCCCAACACCTGTGTTGTTCACAGTTTCAGGATGTTGGCTCTCTGGTGTTAGTTCACTCAGGCCTAGATCCCATAGACTCTGTGCTCTGAGCCGCCTGCTGGGAGGTTCCTACTGCTGGATTCCTTACCATTTTTATTCTTTGGGTCCTGTGTTTTCATGCTCCTCCTTCCTGACTCACTCCGAGCCCCTTTGTGATGTGGGTCCTCTGGTTTGAGGCCACATGTGCCGGTTTCCTCACCTTTATTGATGTGGCCCCACTGGTGTGAGGACACTCCTGCCTGGTTCCCATCCCCTTGGTGATGGGGGCCCTCTGGTGAGAGTCTGATCCTGGCTGGATTCCTCACCCTTCTGGGAGGTGGGCCCTCTGCTGTGAGGTCACTCCTGCCTGGCTGGCACACATCACCTTGGCGATGTGGGTCCTCAGTTGGGAGTTGGTGCCTGCTGGGAGTCTCCTCCCCTCGGTAATGAGGGCCCTCTGGCGTCAGGCCCTAACTCATGGGCTCCCAAAATTTTCTGATATGTGCCCTGTCGTGCGAGTACACTCCTGCCACGTTCCCATCCCCATGGGGATGTGGGCCTTCTGCTCTGAGGTCCCACCAGCTGGGTTGCTCACAGTGTCATGATGTGAGCCCTCTGCTGTGAGTTCACTGTGGCCTGGATCACATAGGCTCCGTACTCTGGGCCACCTGCTGGGGGGTTCCAACTGCTGGATTCCTCACATTTTTTATTCTGTGGGCCCTGTGTTGTTAGGCTACTCCTGCCTGCCTCACTCGGAGCACCTTGGAAATGTGGGTCCTCTGGTTTAGGCCACATGTGCTGGGTTCGTCACCTTTCTATAATGTGGCCACACTGGTGTGAGGACACTCCTGCCTTGTTCCGGTCCCCTTGGTGATGTGGGCTCTCTGGTGAGAGTCTTATCCTGGCTGGTTTCCTCACCCTTCTGTGAGGTAGGCCCTCTGCTGTGAGGTCACTCCTGCCTGACTGGCACACGTCACCTTGGCGACGTGGGCCCTCAGTTGGGAGTTGGTGCCTGCTGGGAGTCTCCTCCCCTCGGTAATGAGGGCCCTCTGGCGTCAGGCTCTAACTCCTGGGCTCCCAAAATTTTCTGATGTGCGCCCTGTGGTGTGAGTACACTCCTGCCAGGTTTCCAACCCCATGGGAATATGGGCCTTCTGCTCTGAGGTCCCAACGGTGGGTGGCTCAGTTTCATGATGAGGGCCCTCTGGTGTGAGTTCACTCCGGCCTGGATCCCATAGCCTCGCTGCTCCTGGCCGCCTGCGGGGAGGTTCCAACTGCGGGATTCCTCACCTTTTCTCTTCTATGGGCCCTCTGTTTGGAGACTCCTCCTGCCTGACTCACTCCCAGCCCCTTGGTGATGTGTGTCCTCTGGTTTGAGGCCACGTGTGCTGGGTCCCTCACCTTTCGATGATGTGGCCCCGCTGGTGTGAGGACACTCCTGCCTGGTTTCTATCCCCTTGGTGATGTGGGCCCTCTGGTGAGAGTCTGATCCTGGCTGGGTTCCTCACCCTTCTGTGAGGTGGGCCCTCTGCTGTGAGGTCACTACTGACTGGCTGGCACACCCCGCCTTGGCGACATCGGCCCTCTTGTGGCAGTTGGAGCCTGCTGGGAGCCACCTCCCCTCGGTGATGAGGGCTCTCTAGCGTCAGGCCGTAACTGCTGGGTACCCACTTTTTCTGATACGTGCTAAGTGGTGCGAGGACACTCTTGCCATGTTCCCAACCCCATGGGGATGTGGGCCTTCTGCTGTGAGGTCCCAATGGCTGGGTTGCTCACAGTTTCATGATATGGGCCCTCTGCTGTGAGTTCACTGCAGCCTGGATCGCATAGACTCGGTGCTCTGGGCCGCCTGCTGGGAGGTTCCCACTGCAGGATTCCTCAGCTTTTTTATTCTATGGGCCCTGTGTTGTGAGGCTACTCCTGCATGCCTCACTCCGAGCCCCTTGGAGATGTGGGTCTTCTGGTTTAGGCCACATGTGCTGGGTTCCTCACCTTTCTATGATGTGGTCACCCTGGTGTGAAGACAGTCCTGCCTGGTTCTGATCCTCTTGGTGATGTGGGCCCTCTGGTGAGAGTCTAATCCTCTTTGGGTTCCTCACACTTTTTTGAGGTTGGCCCTCTGCTCTGAGGTCACTCCTGCCTGGCTGGCACACCCCGCATTGGCGACGTTGGCCCTCTTGTAGCAGTTGGAGCCTGCTGGTAGCCTCCTCTCCTCGGTGATGAGGGCCCTCTGGCATCAGGCCCTAACTGCTGGGCTCCCCACATTTTCTGATGTGTGCCCACTGGTGCGATGACACTCCTGCTTGGTTCGCTTCCCCATGGGGATGTGGGCCTTGTGCTCTGAGGTCACAATGGCTAGGTTGCTCACAGTTTCATGATGAGGGCCCTCTGTTGTGAGTTCATCATTGCCTGGATCCCATAGCCTCGGTGCTCTGGGCCGCCTGCTGGGATGTTCCAACTGCTGGATTCCTCACCTTTTTTATACAATGGGCCACGTGTTTTGAGGTTCATCCTGCCTGCCTCGCTCCGAGACCCATGGAGATGTGGGTCCTCTGGTTTGAGGCCACATGTGCTGGGTACCTCAACTTGCGATGATGTGGCCCCACGGGTGTGAAGACACTCCTGCCTGGTTCCCAGCCCCTTGCTGATGTGGGCCCTCTGGTGAGAGTCTGATAATGGCTGGGTCCCTTACCCTTCTGTGAGGTGGGCCCTCTGATGTGAGGTCACTCCTGCCTGGCTGGCTCACGTCACCTTGGCGATGTGGGCCCTCTGTTGGCCACTGAAGCATGCTGGGAGCCCCCTACCCTCTTTAAGGAGGGCTTTGGAAAAAACGCATATGCACTTTTTGAACAAGTGCATCATTGTCGAGGTTCTGCCTCTTCTCCTATGCTTTCAGTGCATTTCCCGTCTACCTCCTGAAATCGTTTTCCTGGAATTCTGCCCCGCTTTCAAGTCCTCTTCGCAGCCTTCCTTCAATATATTTTTGGACGATAGCTGTCATTTATAACTCTGCAGGTTTGTGAATTACAGTGCCCCTGAGCTCCTTTGTTCAACTCGCTATCTTGTGAGCTGCCTGCACACCCGCAGTATTGCTTCAGGCCCTAATCTGGTTCCGGCACGGCATTCTGAGCCTTTGGTTAATTCCACTTCCTGGTGAGAAATGAGCATTAAATTGCCCGTGCAGACACCTACAGCTAGTCTCTCATTGGTTCTCCCTATTCCTGTTCATCTTGCGCAGAAATTGCAAACTGTGACAAACAGGAGGTTAAAGGCACTGACTCTCCAAGTGGGGAGAGTGTTAGTTAAGCATCTGGAATGGTGAACCCGAGTATAAAGGGACGAAAACTGAGATGCATTTGAAAACGTTTCCCAATCACATGGTGGACCATACTCTGGGTTTCCCATACATGATGTAGCGGAAGGAAGAATCCCTTAAACCTGGAGAGTTGGGACCCTTGGAATGGGTACCATGCAGTATGACTTCAAAGGGTCTGCAATTGCTCACCGAACCTCAACAATACTATCAGGGCGAAGTGTCCGGCCTTATGTCTCCCCAGCACTGGGTGTACATGTGGTAAATCCAGGTTGCATCAGAAGCCCTGAGTGAATTATTTAAGAATTGCTCTCTATTTCACTGTCATTGTGTTTTGTTTTTGAAATTTATTTTGATAATGTGATTTATCGGATTTTCACTGTTGCCTTTAGGCCACTGAACACACGCTGGATTCTCTTATGGACACATATAAATCCATGGGTTTTAAGATTCTTGCTAGGCAGGTATATTCCTAGGCGTTGAATATGGGGTGTTGAGCCCATTTCGTTGAGCAAGCAGTAGGTCTTGTCTATTACATATTTGGCTTATGGAACGGTATCAGTGCGAATTTCAATCTCTGTTTTTATGCAGCACCCGAACTCACCTTTCCCAAAAAGCAAGCATAAGTTGGTTTTCTAAATTTGAGACACTGTTCTGTTTTGTAATTCATTTCATGTGTAGCCAAGTTTACATTCCGTGTATTAGTGATATCTTATGATGTTTCTTTTTCTGTGTGACCTATTGCACGTAGAATCATCGTACCTGAATCCACTCATTATGCCGCTACGGGCCTGATGACATAGATTTCATTGCTGAGTGATATTCCATTGTACGTAAGAACCACAATTTCTTTATCCATTTTTCGCCCTCTGGGATATTTAACTTGTACCGTACAAGAGGTTCTCGTAAACAGAGCCGTTCCAAACTTTGGGGTGCCTGTGTGGTTTTGATTTTAATTTCCCTAAGCTATAGGACCATAAGTGGAAGTGCCATAGGCTGTGTTGCTTTGTTTCTTATGTGTTTCAGGAAATACCATACACTTCTCCAGAGTGGCTGTTGGCAATTCACATGCCGACCATCAGGATAACAATGCTCCCTCTTCTCCATGGCCTGTCCTGCCTTTCTGGATTTTACACTTTTTTCAGATGGCCCTTTTGACCGGGGGGCAGAGAGACTTCATTTTAGTGCAGATTTCTTTACACGCTTGCTTGGTTGGCCAAAAAGGGCATATGCGTTTTTTCCTGAATATATTCAGGAAAAAACGCATACGCCCTTTTTGGCCAAGAGCATCATTGTCGACGTTCTGCCTCTTTTCCTATGCTTTAAATGCAATTCCCGTCTACCCCCTGAAATCGTTCTCCTGCAATTCTGCCCCACTTACAAGTCGTCTTCGCAGCCTTCCTTCAATATATTTTTGGACGATAGCTGTCATTTATAACTCTGCAGGTTTGTGAGTTACAGTGCCCCTGAGCTCCTTTCTTCAACTCGCTATCTTGTGAGCTGGCCGCAAACCCACAGGATTGCCTCAGGCCCTAATCTGGTTCCGGCACGGCATGCTGAGCCTTTGGTTAATTCCTCTTCCTGGTTGGAAATGAGCGTTAAATTTGCCCGTGCAGACACCTAGAGTTAGTCTCTCATTGGTTCTCCCTATTCCTTTTCATCTTGCGCAGAAATTGCAAACTGTGCCCAACAGGAGGTTAAAGGCACTGACTCTCCAAGTGGGGAGAGTGTTCGTAAAGGGTCTGGAATGGTGAACCCGAGTAAAAGGGGACGAAAACTGAGATGCATTTGAAAACGTTTGCCAGTCACACGGTGCACCATACTGTGGGTTTCCCATGCATGTTTTAGCTGAAGGAAGAATCCCTTAAACTTGGAGAGTTGGGACCCATGGAATGGGTACCATGCTGTATGACTTCAAAGGGTCTGCATTTGCTCATCGAACCTCACCAATGCTATCAGCCCGAAGTGCCCAACCTTATGTCTCACTCAGCTCTGGGTGTAGATGTGGTAAATCCAGGTTGCATCACAAGCCCTGAATGAATTATTTAAGAATTGCTCTCTATTTCACTGTCCTTGGGTTTTGTTTGTGTAATTCATTTTGATAATGGGATTTATCGGATTTTCTCTGCTGCATTCATGCCGCTGTACACACGCTTCATTCTCTTACGGAGACATATAAATCCATGGGTTTGAAGATTCTTACTAGTCAGGTGTATTCCTAGGCGTTGAATATGGGGTGTTTAGTCCATTTCGTTGAGCAAGGGGTAGGACTTGACTATTACATATTTGGCTTATGGAAAGGTATCTGTGCTAATTTCTATCTCTGGTTTTATGCAGCACCCCAACTCACCTTTCCCCTTAAGCAAGCATAAGTTGGTTTTCTAAATTTGAGACCCTGTTCTGTTTTGTAATTCAGTTCATGTGTAGCCAAGTTTACATTCGGTGTATTAGTGATATCTTATGATGTTTCATTTTCTGTGTGACTTATTTCACTTAGAATCATCGTACCTGAATCCACTCATTATGCCGCGACGGGCCTGATGACATAGATTTCATTGCTGAGTGATATTCCATTGTACGTACGTACCACAACTTCTTTATCCATTTTTCACATTCTGGGATATTTAACTTGTACCGTAGACGAGGTTCTTGTAAACAAAGCCGTCCGACACTTTGGGGTGGCTGTGTGTTTTTGATTTTAATTTCCCTAAGCTATAGGACCATAAGTGGAAGTGCCGTAGGCTCCGTTGCTTTGTTTTTTCGGTGTTCCGGGAAACACCATACACTTCTCCAGAGTGGCTGTTGGCAATTTACATCCCGCCCATCAGCATAACAAGGCTCGCTGTTCTCCATGGCCTGTGCTGCCTTTCTGGATTTTACACTTTTTTCAGATGGCCCTTTTGACCGGGGGGCAGTGAGACTTCATTGTAGTGCAGATTTCTTTAACATCCTTGCTTGGTTGGCCACAAAGGGCGTATGCGTTTTTTCCTGAATATATTCAGGAAAAAACGCATAAGCCCTTTTTGGCCAGGAGCATCATTGTCGACGTTCTGCCTCTTTTCCTATGCTTTAAATGCAATTCCCGTCTACCCCCTGAAATCATTTTCCTGCAATTCTGCCCCACTTTCAAGGCGTCTTCGCAGTCTTCCTTCAATATATTTATGGACGATAGCTGTCATTTATAACTCTGCAGGTTTGTGAGTTACAGTGCCCCTGAGCTCATTTCTTCAACTCGCTATCTTGTGAGCTGGCCGCAAACCCACAGGATTGCCTCAGTCCCTAATCTGGTTCCGGCACGGCATGCTGAGCCTTTGGTTAATTCCTCTTCCTGGTGGGAAATGAGCGTTAAATTTGCCCGTGCAGACACCTACAGCTAGTCTCTCATTGGTTCTCCCTATTCCTTTTCATCTTGCGCAGAAATTGCAAACTATGCCCAACAGGAGGTTAAAGGCACTGACTCTCCAAGTGGGGAGAGTGTTCATAAAGGGTCTGGAATGGTGAACCCGAGTAAAAGGGGACGAAAACTGAGATGCATTTGAAAACGTTTGCCAGTCACACGGTGCACCATACTGTGGGTTTCCCATGCATGTTTTAGCTGAAGGAAGAATCCCTTAAACTTGGAGAGTTGGGACCCATGGAATGGGTACCATGCTGTATGACTTCAAAGGGTCTGCATTTGCTCATCGAACCTCACCAATGCTATCAGCCCGAAGTGCCCAACCTTATGTCTCACTCAGCTCTGGGTGTAGATGTGGTAAATCCAGGTTGCATCACAAGCCCTGAATGAAGTATTTAAGAATTGCTCTCTATTTCACTGTCCTTGGGTTTTGTTTGTGTAATTAATTTTGATAATGGGATTTATCGGATTTTCTCTGCTGCATTCATGGCGCTGTACACACGCTTCATTCTCTTATGGAGACATATAAATCCATGGGTTTGAAGATTCTTACTAGTCAGGTGTATTCCTAGTCATTGAATATGGGGTGTTTAGTCCATTTCGTTGAGCAAGGGGTAGGTCTTGACTATTACATATTTGGCTTATGGAAAGGTATCTGTGCTAATTTCTATCTCTGGTTTTATGCAGCACCCCAACTCACCTTTCCCCTTAAGCAAGCATAAGTTGGTTTTCTAAATTTGAGACCCTCTTCTGTTTTGTAATTCAGTTCATGTGTAGCCAAGTTTACATTCCGTGTATTAGTGATATCTTATGATGTTTCATTTTCTGTGTGACTTATTTCACTTAGAATCATCGTACCTGAATCCACTCATTATGCCGCGACGGGCCTGATGACATAGATTTCATTGCTGAGTGATATTCCATTGTACGTATGTACCACAACTTCTTAACCATTTTTCGCTTTCTGGGATATTTAACTTGTACTGTAGAGGAGGTTCTTGTAAACAGAGCCGTCTAAAACTTTGGGGTGGCTGTGTGTTTTTGATTTTAATTTCCGTAAGCTATAGGACCATAAGGGGAAGTGCCGTAGGCTCCGTAGCTTTGTTTTTTAGATGTTCCGGGAAACACCATACACTTCTCCAGAGTGGCTGTTGGCAATTTACATCCCGCCCATCAGCATAACAAGGCTCCTTGTTCTCCATGGCCTGTGCTGCCTTTCTGGATTTTACACTTTTTTCAGATGGCCCTTTTGACCGGGGGGCAGTGAGACTTCATTGTAGTGCAGATTTCTTTAACATGCTTGCTTGGTTGGCCAAAAAGGGCGTATGCGTTTTTTCCTGAATATATTCAGGAAAAAACGCATACGCCCTTTTTGGCCAAGAGCATCATTGTCGACGTTCTGCCTCTTTTCCTATGCTTTAAATGCAATTCCCGTCTACCCCCTGAAATCGTTCTCCTGCAATTCTGCCCCACTTACAAGTCGTCTTCGCAGCCTTCCTTCAATATATTTTTGGACGATAGCTGTCATTTATAACTCTGCAGGTTTGTGAGTTACAGTGCCCCTGAGCTCCTTTCTTCAACTCGCTATCTTGTGAGCTGGCCGCAAACCCACAGGATTGCCTCAGGCCCTAATCTGGTTCCGGCACGGCATGCTGAGCCTTTGGTTAATTCCTCTTCCTGGTTGGAAATGAGCGTTAAATTTGCCCGTGCAGACACCTAGAGTTAGTCTCTCATTGGTTCTCCCTATTCCTTTTCATCTTGCGCAGAAATTGCAAACTGTGCCCAACAGGAGGTTAAAGGCACTGACTCTCCAAGTGGGGAGAGTGTTCGTAAAGGGTCTGGAATGGTGAACCCGAGTAAAAGGGGACGAAAACTGAGATGCATTTGAAAACGTTTGCCAGTCACACGGTGCACCATACTGTGGGTTTCCCATGCATGTTTTAGCTGAAGGAAGAATCCCTTAAACTTGGAGAGTTGGGACCCATGGAATGGGTACCATGCTGTATGACTTCAAAGGGTCTGCATTTGCTCATCGAACCTCACCAATGCTATCAGCCCGAAGTGCCCAACCTTATGTCTCACTCAGCTCTGGGTGTAGATGTGGTAAATCCAGGTTGCATCACAAGCCCTGAATGAATTATTTAAGAATTGCTCTCTATTTCACTGTCCTTGGGTTTTGTTTGTGTAATTCATTTTGATAATGGGATTTATCGGATTTTCTCTGCTGCATTCATGCCGCTGTACACACGCTTCATTCTCTTACGGAGACATATAAATCCATGGGTTTGAAGATTCTTACTAGTCAGGTGTATTCCTAGGCGTTGAATATGGGGTGTTTAGTCCATTTCGTTGAGCAAGGGGTAGGACTTGACTATTACATATTTGGCTTATGGAAAGGTATCTGTGCTAATTTCTATCTCTGGTTTTATGCAGCACCCCAACTCACCTTTCCCCTTAAGCAAGCATAAGTTGGTTTTCTAAATTTGAGACCCTGTTCTGTTTTGTAATTCAGTTCATGTGTAGCCAAGTTTACATTCGGTGTATTAGTGATATCTTATGATGTTTCATTTTCTGTGTGACTTATTTCACTTAGAATCATCGTACCTGAATCCACTCATTATGCCGCGACGGGCCTGATGACATAGATTTCATTGCTGAGTGATATTCCATTGTACGTACGTACCACAACTTCTTTATCCATTTTTCACATTCTGGGATATTTAACTTGTACCGTAGACGAGGTTCTTGTAAACAAAGCCGTCCGACACTTTGGGGTGGCTGTGTGTTTTTGATTTTAATTTCCCTAAGCTATAGGACCATAAGTGGAAGTGCCGTAGGCTCCGTTGCTTTGTTTTTTCGGTGTTCCGGGAAACACCATACACTTCTCCAGAGTGGCTGTTGGCAATTTACATCCCGCCCATCAGCATAACAAGGCTCGCTGTTCTCCATGGCCTGTGCTGCCTTTCTGGATTTTACACTTTTTTCAGATGGCCCTTTTGACCGGGGGGCAGTGAGACTTCATTGTAGTGCAGATTTCTTTAACATCCTTGCTTGGTTGGCCACAAAGGGCGTATGCGTTTTTTCCTGAATATATTCAGGAAAAAACGCATAAGCCCTTTTTGGCCAGGAGCATCATTGTCGACGTTCTGCCTCTTTTCCTATGCTTTAAATGCAATTCCCGTCTACCCCCTGAAATCATTTTCCTGCAATTCTGCCCCACTTTCAAGGCGTCTTCGCAGTCTTCCTTCAATATATTTATGGACGATAGCTGTCATTTATAACTCTGCAGGTTTGTGAGTTACAGTGCCCCTGAGCTCATTTCTTCAACTCGCTATCTTGTGAGCTGGCCGCAAACCCACAGGATTGCCTCAGTCCCTAATCTGGTTCCGGCACGGCATGCTGAGCCTTTGGTTAATTCCTCTTCCTGGTGGGAAATGAGCGTTAAATTTGCCCGTGCAGACACCTACAGCTAGTCTCTCATTGGTTCTCCCTATTCCTTTTCATCTTGCGCAGAAATTGCAAACTATGCCCAACAGGAGGTTAAAGGCACTGACTCTCCAAGTGGGGAGAGTGTTCATAAAGGGTCTGGAATGGTGAACCCGAGTAAAAGGGGACGAAAACTGAGATGCATTTGAAAACGTTTGCCAGTCACACGGTGCACCATACTGTGGGTTTCCCATGCATGTTTTAGCTGAAGGAAGAATCCCTTAAACTTGGAGAGTTGGGACCCATGGAATGGGTACCATGCTGTATGACTTCAAAGGGTCTGCATTTGCTCATCGAACCTCACCAATGCTATCAGCCCGAAGTGCCCAACCTTATGTCTCACTCAGCTCTGGGTGTAGATGTGGTAAATCCAGGTTGCATCACAAGCCCTGAATGAAGTATTTAAGAATTGCTCTCTATTTCACTGTCCTTGGGTTTTGTTTGTGTAATTAATTTTGATAATGGGATTTATCGGATTTTCTCTGCTGCATTCATGGCGCTGTACACACGCTTCATTCTCTTATGGAGACATATAAATCCATGGGTTTGAAGATTCTTACTAGTCAGGTGTATTCCTAGTCATTGAATATGGGGTGTTTAGTCCATTTCGTTGAGCAAGGGGTAGGTCTTGACTATTACATATTTGGCTTATGGAAAGGTATCTGTGCTAATTTCTATCTCTGGTTTTATGCAGCACCCCAACTCACCTTTCCCCTTAAGCAAGCATAAGTTGGTTTTCTAAATTTGAGACCCTCTTCTGTTTTGTAATTCAGTTCATGTGTAGCCAAGTTTACATTCCGTGTATTAGTGATATCTTATGATGTTTCATTTTCTGTGTGACTTATTTCACTTAGAATCATCGTACCTGAATCCACTCATTATGCCGCGACGGGCCTGATGACATAGATTTCATTGCTGAGTGATATTCCATTGTACGTATGTACCACAACTTCTTAACCATTTTTCGCTTTCTGGGATATTTAACTTGTACTGTAGAGGAGGTTCTTGTAAACAGAGCCGTCTAAAACTTTGGGGTGGCTGTGTGTTTTTGATTTTAATTTCCGTAAGCTATAGGACCATAAGGGGAAGTGCCGTAGGCTCCGTAGCTTTGTTTTTTAGATGTTCCGGGAAACACCATACACTTCTCCAGAGTGGCTGTTGGCAATTTACATCCCGCCCATCAGCATAACAAGGCTCCGTGTTCTCCATGGCCTGTGCTGCCTTTCTGGATTTTACACTTTTTTCAGATGGCCCTTTTGACCGGGGGGCAGTGAGACTTCATTGTAGTGCAGATTTCTTTAACATGCTTGCTTGGTTGGCCAAAAAGGGCGTATGCGTTTTTTCCTGAATATATTCAGGAAATAACGCATACGCCCTTTTTGGCCAAGAGCATCATTGTCGACGTTCTGCCTCTTTTCCTATGCTTTAAATGCAATTCCCGTCTACCCCCTGAAATCGTTTTCCTGCAAATCTGTCCCGATTACAAGTCGTCTTCGCAGCCTTCCTTCAATATATTTTTGGACGATAGCTGTCATTTATAACTCTGCAGGTTTGTGAGTTACACTGCCCCTGAGCTCCTTTCTTCAACTCGCTATCTTGTGAGCTGGCGGCAAAACCACAGGATTGCTTCAGGCCCTAATCTTGTTCCGGCACGGCATGCTGAGCCTTTGGTTAATTCCTCTTCCTGGTGGGAAATGAGCGTTAAATTTGCCCGTGCAGACACCTAGAGCTAGTCTCTCATTGGTTCTCCCTATTCCTTTTCATCTTGCGCAGAAATTGCAAACTGTGCCCAACAGGAGGTTAAAGGCACTGACTCTCCAAGTGGGGAGAGTGTTCGTAAAGGGTCTGGAATGGTGAACCCGAGTAAAAGGGGACGAAAACTGAGATGCATTTGAAAACGTTTGTCGGTCACACGGTGCACCATACTGTGGGTTTCCCATGCATGTTTTAGCTGAAGGAAGATTCCCTTAAATCTGGAGAGGTGGGAACCATGGAATGGGTACCATGCAGTATGACTTCAAAGGGTCTGCATTTGCTCATCGAGCCTCACCAATGCTATCAGCCCGAAGTGCCCAACCTTATGTCTCACTCAGCTCTGGGTGTAGATGTGGTAAATCCAGGTTGCATCACAAGCCCTGAATGAAGTATTTAAGAATTGCTCTCTACTTCACTGTCCTTGGGTTTTGTTTGTGTAATTCATTTTGATAATGCGATTTATCGGATTTTCTCTGCTGCATTCATGCCGCTGTACACACGCTTCATTCTCTTACGGAGACATATAAATCCATGGGTTTGAAGATTCTTACTAGTCAGGTGTATTACTAGGCGTTGAATATGGGGTGTTTAGTCCATTTCGTTGAGCAAGGGGTAGGTCTGGGCTATTACATATTTGGCTTATGGAAAGGTATCTGTGCTAATTTCTATCTCTGGTTTTATGCAGCACCCCAACTCACCTTTCCCCTTAAGCAAGCATAAGTTTGTTTTCTAAATTTGAGACCCTGTTCTGTTTTATAATTCAGTTCATGTGTAGCAAAGTTTACATTCCGTGTATTAGTGATATCTTATGATGTTTCATTTTCTGTGTGACTTATTTCCCTTAGAATCATCGTACCTGAATCCACTCATTATGCCGCGATGGGCCTGATGACATAGCTTTCATTGCTGAGTGATATTCCATTGTACGTACGTACCACAACTTCTTTATCCATTTTTCACATTCTGGGATATTTAACTTGTACCGTAGACGAGGTTCTTGTAAACAGAGCCGTCCGACACTTTGGGGTGGCTGTGTGTTTTTAATTTTAATTTCCCTAAGCTATAGGACCATAAGTGGAAGTTCCGTAGGCTCCGTTGCTTTGTTTTTCAGGGTTTTCAGGAAACACCATACACTTCTCCAGAGTGGCTGTTGGCAATTTACATCCCGACCATCAGCATAACAAGGCTCCCTGTTCTCCTTGGCCTGTCCTGTCTTTGTGGATTTTACACTTGTTTCACATGTCCCTTTTGACCGGGGGGCAGTGAGACTTCATTGTAGTGCAGATTTCTTTAACATGCTTGCTTGGTTGGCCAAGAAGCGCATATGCTTTTTTTCCTCAATAAATTCAGGAAAAAACGCATACACCCTTTTTGGCCAAGAGCATCATTGTCGACGTTCTGCCTCTTTTCCTATGCTTTAAATGCAATTCCCGTCTACCCCCTGAAATCGTTTTCCTGCAATTCTGCCCCACTTACAAGTCGTCTTCGCAGCCTTCCTTCAATATATTTTTGGACGATAGCTGTCATTTATAACTCTGCATGTTTGTGAGTTACAGTGCCCCTGAGCTCCTTTCTTCAACTCGCAACTTGTGAGCTGGGCGCAAACCCGCAGGATTGATTCAGGCCCTAATCTGGTTCCGGCACGGCATGCTGATCCTTTGGTTAATTCCTCTTCCTGGTGGGAAATGAGCATTAAATTTGCCCGTGCAGACACTTACTGCTAGTCTCTCATTGGTTCTCCCTATTCCTGTTCATCTTGCGCAGAAATTGCAAACTGTGCCAAACAGGAGGTTAAAGGCACTGACTTTCCAAGTGGGGAGAGTGTTAGTAAACGTTCTGGAATGGTGAACCCGAGTAAAAGGGGACGAAAACTGAGATTCATTTGAAAACCTTTCCTGGTCACACGGTGCACCATACTGTGGGTTTCCCATGCATGTTTTAGCTGAAGAAAGAATCCCTTAATCCTGGAGAGTTGGGACCCATGGAATGGGTACCATGCTGTATGACTTCAAAGGGTCTGCATTTGCTCATCGAACCTCAACAATGCTATCAGCCCGAAGTGCCCAACCTTATGTCTCACTCAGCTCTGGGTGTAGATGTGGTAAATCCAGGTTGCATCCCAAGCCCTGAATGAATTATTTAAGAATTGCTCTCTATTTCACTCTCATTGTGTTTTGTTTTTGTAATTTATTTTCATAATGGGATTTATCGCATTTTCACTGCTGTGTTCATGCCGCTGTACTCACGCTTGATTCTCTTACGGACACATATAAATCCATGAGTTTGAAGATTCTTACTAGTCAGGTGTATTCGTAGGTGTTGAATATGGCGTGTTGAGTCCATTTCGTTGACCAGGGAGTAGGTTTTTTCTATTACATATTTGGCTTATCGAACGGTATCTGTGCTAATTTCAATCTCTGGTTTTATGCAGCTCCCCAACTCTCCTTTTTCCTTAAGCAAACATAAGTTGGTCTTCTAAATTTGAGACCCCATTCTGTTTTGTAATTCAGGTACTTTGTAGCCACGTTTACATTCCATGTATTAGTAATATCGTATGTCTTTTTCTTTTTGAATTATGTGACTTTGAATGATCATACGTAACTACTCTGGGGTTGTTACAACTGGCCATATTTCACTGATTTTCAGGCTGAGTAATATTCCACTCTACATAAGTGCCACACCTCTATCCATTTTTTCCCTCCAGAGACATATAAATTATATCCTAGTCGAGGATCTTTGAAACAGAGAGGCGGTAAACATTGGGGTGCCTGTGTCCTCTCCATTTTTGTCTTTCCCAAGATATACGTCCATGAGTGCAAGTGCCCTGTGCTCTGTAGCTCATTTTTTAGATGCTTTAGTAAACACAATACACTTCTCAAGAGTGACCATTGGCAATATACATTTCCACTATAAGCCTCACAGGGCTCCCTTTTCTCCTTGCCCTGTCCTGCATTTCTGGTGTTTACACTTTATGAGGAAGGCTCTTCTGACTGATGCGAAGTGATATGTTTTGTAGTACTGATTTCCAGTGCCCACCTGTTTGGTTGGCTAAAAAAGTGTATGCCGTTTTCTTGAATATATACAGAAAAAGACGCATACACCCTTTTTGGCCAACTGCAATGTTGGCAATGTTCAGCCCCTTTTCTTGTGCTTAATGGCGAGTCCTTTCTACCTCTTCCAATCCCTTTCCTGCCATTCTCCGTTGCTTACAAGTCCTTTTCTCTGACTTTCCTCAAGACATTTTTCAGTGAGAGATATTTTCAACTCTGCAGTTTCGTGAATTTTAGCGGCCCTGAGTTCCATTTTTCAACTTGTGTTTATGGGAACTGGCCACAAAGCAGCGGGATTTCCTCAAGCCCTATTCTGTTTCCATGGGCAACCCTAGCTTTTAGTCAATTCGTCTTCCTGATTGGAAATTAGAGTGACATGTGCCTGTCCGAACACCTAGGACTTGTCTCTCATTGTTCCTCCTCCTTCTGCTTCATTCTCTGGACAAATTCCAAACTGTATGCAACAGGATGTTGACAGTGCTGACATCTCCAAGTGGGAAGACTGTTCGTAAAGACGCTGGAGGGGTGAACCCGAGCACCAGGAGATGAGGAGATGAGATGCCTTTTCCAAACTCTTCCCGATCAGACGGTATACCATCTTCTGGGTGTGACAGGCATATTTTAGCTGTAGGAAGTGTCCCATTCATGTGAGGAGAACACCAGGGCTTTTTCAAAATCACTGTCTCTCCACAACCCAAACTGGGGAATTTTTTAAGCTACGGCTACACATATGTTCATTAAGGGCCTTGGGAAGTAGGCAGAGTCCAAACTTTAGATGATTGAAGTCTTCAGGGTCAGAAGCACTCACCACCGGTTTCCGTTAGGTTCCATTTTAACTGTCATTAATAGATGATGTCAATAAAAATATCTATTCTTTTTTCAGATTATTTCCCCTTATAGGTTTTTGCAAAATATTGAGTGTAGTTCCCTGTGCTGTACAGTAGTTCCTTGTTGATGATCGATTTTATACATAGCAGTGTGTATGTGTTAATCCCAAACTGTTAATTTATCCCTCCTCCCACCTTTCCCCTTTGGTAATAATAAATTATAAGATTTTATACTTCTCAGAAATGGGGGAGCTGAAAGAGAGGTATCATTTTCAATGGAAAAGCATTTAAAACAAGATTGAAGCTTTAACCAAGATTATTAGATGTACATCCTTGGAAAGAAATCACTTCGTTTCTCTAGTATTGACCTGACAAATAAGACAAACCTTTTCACTGAACTTGCTTATAATAAAGTGATGGAAATATCAAATGGAAGTGTTAGAAACATCTTATTTTACCCGAGCCTTATACACTGTTCTATGTTAATTACAGTTTGGCTCACACATCTGTTCATTGAAGTTACAATGTTCTCAATTTCTGTTACTGATCCTCCAGAGTGGACCCCAACAAGTGTCCCCCTGCCCAGTGTCATTGGAGCCAACAGATCGAGACTGAGTTTGGTTCAGAAGCAAAGGAAACTTTATATTTTGATCAGAGAATGCAGAGGTGAGAGCATGTGCTACCCCGTGGGCTGTGGGCTGGGCTGCTGTGTAGAGATCCTGTCAGAGTCAGTGGGAGGGAGGGGGCGGAGCTCTCGAGGGCCCGGTTGGCTGCAGCTCAGGCTCTATATCGCGGAGTCTGCACTGTGCTCCAGGAGCTGAAGTGTCGACCCAGCCATTCTGCACTAGGAAATCTGGTCTGAAGTGCCGGCTGTTGAACCTCTGTATGCGGGACCCTAGGAGCACGTGAAATTAGACAAAGCACAAAGGATAAAAAAGGTTAGACTTTATTTTATTGCCCAGATTCTATTTTTATCTCCCAGGGATTTTTAAGGGGCTTTGCCTGGGACAAAACCCTCTTCTGCATTTTGTCCCCTTCCTCATTCTTAGAGTGCTGAGGGTGCAGACCCTTCATCTGTAACTGCTGAGTGCTGAGTTAGGAGCCCTCATACCTGTGGGAGAGGGTCTGAACTTCTCCCCAGCAGCCTCCAGGTGACGTTGTTTGTCCGCAGGCCTCCTGCCTCCCTGCTCCTCCCCCTGAGCACAAGTATTGGTAGTGTTATAGATTCTAATGACCTTTAAGGGTCCAGGAAGGAGATGTGCAGTGACGCTGTGAGGTCCAGTTTCACCCCGCCCCACATTTGTTCGGCCACCTTAGGCTGACCGTTTCTGCCAGCCTAGATGCTCTGACCAGTAGTCTGTGCTTTCTTCAGTTAGGCCCCTGAATTAACGTAAAAACAGCACCAGGTGTCAGGACCCTGACTGCTCAACTCCCAGACAGTCCAGGGTCAGTGGTGATGAAGGACCATGATGGCCACTGAGTCAACAGCCTTTTGAAGTAAACAGGAGTCCAGCCGGTCTTATTGGCCACCATCATCACAGTGTCTGTAGGCTTTTCTATGGTGACAGCGTGATATACTGTTCCCCTGCCAAGATTATTACCTCCCCTCTGGGTGCAGTAAGTCCTGCAAGCAGTAGTCTACTCTTTTGGGACACACTCTTGTTGTTTTATGAGAGAAACTCCAGGTCAAGTGATGGTCACACGAGTCGTCATGGTGCCCCTTTGCCCCAGTTATCTCTCTGGAGGTTGGAGTTGGAGGACCTCCTCACTCAAGGTCAGTGTGCCCACGGAGCAAACCCTGCAACTTCAGGGCATGGTTGGGGGTTAGGATCACCACGTGGGGTCCTTTTCCCTTAGGAGGGAGGTGGCCTTTTGGGCTGCTGATTTCCAGGTTTTCAGATACTGCCAGTATCTTGGCCAGATGTGGTGGTGGGCCAAGCCCCTTGGTGACCGTAGTTTATCCTACCTGGATGGCATTCTTGCATTGTTCCATTTCAAGTGGTCCCAGGTTTTGCACTAATACTCCAATGGCCATTCAAATTTCACTAGGAATGTAAAGGTCAAAGGGTTTAGCTAAATTAGGGAGTTCCAGGGCAAGGGTCTGAATTGACTGCTCTTTCCATTCTTGAAAGGCCACTTCTGGATTCTATTCAAAAGGATCATCATCTTTTTCTTTCAGTGTTTCATATAGAGGCCCAGCTAGTAGACTGTAGTTAGGGATCCAGAAGCAGCAAACCCTGGCCTCCCCAGGAACCCCTAAGCTGTCTTCTAGTTTTAGAAATGGGTAAGGCTGTAAATTGTTTCTTCCCTTTCCTGGGATGGGCTTCTCCGACCTTCTGTGAGAATGCAGCCCACGCAGGTCACCATAGTCTGTGATATTTGAGCTTTTTCTTGGACAACTTGTATCCTTTATTGGCTTGGTAGTTCAGAGGTCTCCTTAGTAGGGCTGGCGATCAGAATGTCGTCTGCATATTGAAGGAGTGTTTCCTTTTCCAGAGGTAGAACTTTTAGGTCTTTAGCTGAGCTTTCCCCAAAGATGGTGTGGGAATTTTTGAACCCTTGGGGCAACACGGCCCGGAAGTATTGTTTTAGTTGTATGTTGAGTCCTGCCACTCACAAGCCAAAATTTCTTGTGACTCTGGGACTAATAGAATACAAAAGAAGGCTTCATTGAAGACTAATACAGAATACCATGTCCTGGTGGTTAGTAGAATGACCAGCAGGGTGTAGGGTTTAGGAACTACTGGAGGTATATGCTCGGTGGCTTCACTGACTGTCCTGACATCTTTTACCAGGACTCCAGCAGCCCATGGGGCTCTCGAGGTCAGGCCAATCCCAGGATATGGAGCTCACCTGGGCAGGTACCCCACCCCCACCCCAGCCCACGGGGCTCTCGTGGTCAGGCCCCTCCCAGGATACAGAGCAACCCTTTCAGGTACTGTGGCAGGGCTGGGCACACAGGAGCCATGCACATCGCCCTCATTGCAGAGCACTCCCAGCTCACCTGTCACTCAGATCTGACACAGAGCACCTCAGAGCAGGACTTGAACTAACAAACAGCAGCTCCGACAGGTCTGTGACCCTGGGCATCACTCTGTGTGGCCTCCCTCCACCTGGTCTTCCAGAGACTTCCACTGCACCCGGGGCACCAGGCCTCTGTCTCCACCCACCACCCACCCCTCCTCTCCCTGACTCCTGGGTTCCTCTCATTAGGAGAGGGTTTTCTTGAAGTTGTCTCCCACTCATGGGCCAGATAATATAATTAGAAAACAAGCCAGAGCTGCAGCCCCTTGTCTATCCTGACTCTCAGGAGCCCACACCTGTTCCTTGGACCTGGCCGATTCAGCAAGTTCCAGTTTCTGCAACTGTGAGCCCCTGAGGGGTGATTATTGGCTGGCCTGGGAAGCCCGACCGTGCCGGCCAGACCTCCCCAGGTGTGCCTGGGTTGAGATCAATATAAACACCGCTCCAGGCAGCAAGAGCACCTGCAGCTGTGCCTGACGCCATTTTCTGCCCTGTCAGCAGTCTCGGGGCTGGACTGGTGGGAGGGAGTGAGAGGCCACGGCTTTGTGGGTTGCCCAGTGTGAGTGGGGCTCTGCTGGACTTTCTGCAGCAGTTGCCAAGATGCCACCTGCTAAAGAAGAGGATGTGCCACCCATACCTTCTGCTGGAATTTCTCCCTGGGCAGAGGTGAGTAAGGAAGAAAGCAGTGGGGGCTGGGACAGGAGGGGTATCTCAGGCAGGGAAATGGAAAGCTTCCAGAAGAGCACCCAGGGCCAGGACCATCCTGTCTGGCCTGCAGGCACCAAGTCGGCTGGCATGCTGTCGCTCATGTGGCTCCATGGCCCTTCCTCTAGGCTTTCAAGTCCTTGTACATATTCAGGTGTTTTACCTGGGAAGGGTGGGAACATTTCAGCAGCAGCTGGCCTGGGGCTCGGCCCACGTTTACTCACAGATGCCTCGGCACGGGCCCCCAGCTTTGCAATGAGGACGCTTGTTGCGTGGGGCATGCTGGCTGAATGGGAGATGATTCCCCACCACTGACCAACTTCAGAATTGTTTACAACTGGAGCAAGGGCCCTGATACGGTTTTCCTCTGTGTAACTGGTGGGTTCTGTTTTTTTTTCTTTTTTTCGTTTTTGGTTCAAGGTAGATTTTATTCCTCTTTTTTGTATTTACAGATATAAGCATGGAAATAATTTATTCATATAAATACATGTATGTGAAGGGAAGAATATTTTTTCTGTTTTACTTTTTGTAATTTTGAATTTTATTTTATTTTTTTATACAGCAGGTTCTTTTTGGTTACCTATTTTATACATAGAAATGTATACATGCCAATCCCAATCTCTCAACTCCTCCCACCACCACCCCCCTAACAGCTTTCCCCCTTGGTGTCCATACGTTTGTTGTCTACATCTGTTGCTCTATTTCTGCCTTGCAAAACGCTTCATCTGTACAACTTTTCTAGGTTCCACATATATGCATTTATATACAGGATTTGTTTTTCTCTTTCTGACTTACTTCACTCTGTATGACAGTCTCTAGATCCATCAACGTCTCTACAAATGACCCAATTTCATTCCTTTTTATGGCTTAGTAATATTCCATTTTATATATGTACCTCATCTTTATGCATTCGTCTGTCTGTGGGCATTTAGGTTGCTTCCATTACCTGGATATTGTAAATAGTGATGCAATGAACATTGCGGTGAATGTCTCTTTTCGTTTTATGGTTTTGTCTGGGTATATGCCCTGTAGTGGGATTGCTGTATTATATGGTAATTCTATTCTTAGTTTTATAAGAAACTCCATAATGTTCTCCACAGTGACTGCATCAATTTACATTCCCAACAATAGTGGAAGAGGTTTCCTTATCTCCGCACCCTTTCCAGCATTTGTTGTTTGTAGATTTTCTGATGATGCCCATTCTAACAGGTGTGAGGTGATACACCATGGATTAGTCTATTTCGTTGAGCAAAGAGTAGGTCTTGTCTATTACATATTTGGCTTATGGAACGGTATGTGTGCTCATTTCAATCTCTGGTTTGATACAGCACCCCAACTCAACTTTCCCGTTAAGCAAGCATAAGTTTTTATCTAAATGTGAGACTCTGCTCGGTTTTGTAATTCAGTTTATGTGTAGCCAAGTTTACACTCCCTCTATTTGTGATATCTTATGATAATTATGTTTCTCTGTGTGACATATTTCTCTTAGAATCATCATACTTAAATCCACTCAATTTGCTGCTACAGGCCTGATGACATTGATTTCATTGCTGAGTGATATTCCGTTGTACGTAAGTAGGACAACTCCTTTATCCATTTTTTTCTTTCTGGGATATTTAATTTGTACTGGACTCAAGGTTCTTGTAAACACAGCAGCCCTGGATATTGTGTTGGCTGTGTCTTGTTGATTTTAATTTTCCTAAGCTATAGGGCCAAAAGTGGAAGTGCCCTAGGCTCTGTAGCTTTGTTTTTTAGATGTTTCAGCATACACTATAAACATCACCAGAGTGTCTGTTGGCAATTTACAATCCGTCCATCAGCATAACAAGGCTCCCTGTTCTCCATGGCCTGTCCTGTGTTTCTGGGTTTTACACTTTTTTCAGATGGCTCTTTTGACGAATGGGAAATGAGAGTTCATTGTAGTGCGGATTTCCATTGCTCGAATTCTTGGTTGGCCACAAAGGGCATATGCGTTTTTTCCTGAATATATTCAGGAAAAAATGTATACGCACTTTTTGTCCAAGTGCATCACTGTCAAAGATCTGCCGCTTTTCACATGCTTTAAATGCAATTCCAATCTACCTCCTGAAATATGATTCCTGCAATTCTGCCTCGTTTTCAAGTCCTCTGTGCAGACTTACTTCAATATATTTTTGCCAATAGCTGTCATTTATAACTCTGCAGGTTTGTGAATTACAGTGCCTGTGATTTCCTTTCTTAACTCGTTTCCTTGAAAGCTGGCCACAGAACCGCAGGTTTGCTTCAGGCCGTAATCAGGGTCCCGCACGACACTCTGAGCCTTTGGTTAATTCCTCTTCCTGGTGGGAAATTAGAGTTAAATGTGCCCCTCCAGACACCTGCCTCACTCCCAGCCCCTTGGTGATGTGTGTCCTCTGGTTTGAGGCCACATGTGCTGGGTTCCTCACCTTTCGCAGATGTGGCCCCACTGGTGTGCGGACACTCCTGCCTGGTTCCCATCCCCTTGGTGATGTGAGCCCTCCAGTGAGAGTCTGATCCTGGTTGGGCTCCTCACACTTCTGTGAGGTGGGCCCTCTTCTCTGAGGTCACTCCTGCCTGGCTGACACACCCCGCCTTGGCGACGTCGGCCCTCTGGTGGCAGTTGGAGCCCGCTGGGAGCCTCCTCCCCTCAGTGATGAGACCCTCTGGCATCAGGCCCTAACTGCTGGTTACCCACATTTTCTGATACGTGCTAAGTGGTGTGAGGGCACTCCTGCCAGGTTCCCATCCCCATGTGCCTTCTGCTCTATGGTCCCAACACCTGTGTTGTTCACAGTTTCAGGATGTTGGCTCTCTGGTGTTAGTTCACTCAGGCCTAGATCCCATAGACTCTGTGCTCTGAGCCGCCTGCTGGGAGGTTCCTACTGCTGGATTCCTTACCATTTTTATTCTTTGGGTCCTGTGTTTTCATGCTCCTCCTTCCTGACTCACTCCGAGCCCCTTTGTGATGTGGGTCCTCTGGTTTGAGGCCACATGTGCCGGTTTCCTCACCTTTATTGATGTGGCCCCACTGGTGTGAGGACACTCCTGCCTGGTTCCCATCCCCTTGGTGATGGGGGCCCTCTGGTGAGAGTCTGATCCTGGCTGGATTCCTCACCCTTCTGGGAGGTGGGCCCTCTGCTGTGAGGTCACTCCTGCCTGGCTGGCACACATCACCTTGGCGATGTGGGTCCTCAGTTGGGAGTTGGTGCCTGCTGGGAGTCTCCTCCCCTCGGTAATGAGGGCCCTCTGGCGTCAGGCCCTAACTCATGGGCTCCCAAAATTTTCTGATATGTGCCCTGTCGTGCGAGTACACTCCTGCCACGTTCCCATCCCCATGGGGATGTGGGCCTTCTGCTCTGAGGTCCCACCAGCTGGGTTGCTCACAGTGTCATGATGTGAGCCCTCTGCTGTGAGTTCACTGTGGCCTGGATCACATAGGCTCCGTACTCTGGGCCACCTGCTGGGGGGTTCCAACTGCTGGATTCCTCACATTTTTTATTCTGTGGGCCCTGTGTTGTTAGGCTACTCCTGCCTGCCTCACTCGGAGCACCTTGGAAATGTGGGTCCTCTGGTTTAGGCCACATGTGCTGGGTTCGTCACCTTTCTATAATGTGGCCACACTGGTGTGAGGACACTCCTGCCTTGTTCCGGTCCCCTTGGTGATGTGGGCTCTCTGGTGAGAGTCTTATCCTGGCTGGTTTCCTCACCCTTCTGTGAGGTAGGCCCTCTGCTGTGAGGTCACTCCTGCCTGACTGGCACACGTCACCTTGGCGACGTGGGCCCTCAGTTGGGAGTTGGTGCCTGCTGGGAGTCTCCTCCCCTCGGTAATGAGGGCCCTCTGGCGTCAGGCTCTAACTCCTGGGCTCCCAAAATTTTCTGATGTGCGCCCTGTGGTGTGAGTACACTCCTGCCAGGTTTCCAACCCCATGGGAATATGGGCCTTCTGCTCTGAGGTCCCAACGGTGGGTGGCTCAGTTTCATGATGAGGGCCCTCTGGTGTGAGTTCACTCCGGCCTGGATCCCATAGCCTCGCTGCTCCTGGCCGCCTGCGGGGAGGTTCCAACTGCGGGATTCCTCACCTTTTCTCTTCTATGGGCCCTCTGTTTGGAGACTCCTCCTGCCTGACTCACTCCCAGCCCCTTGGTGATGTGTGTCCTCTGGTTTGAGGCCACGTGTGCTGGGTCCCTCACCTTTCGATGATGTGGCCCCGCTGGTGTGAGGACACTCCTGCCTGGTTTCTATCCCCTTGGTGATGTGGGCCCTCTGGTGAGAGTCTGATCCTGGCTGGGTTCCTCACCCTTCTGTGAGGTGGGCCCTCTGCTGTGAGGTCACTACTGACTGGCTGGCACACCCCGCCTTGGCGACATCGGCCCTCTTGTGGCAGTTGGAGCCTGCTGGGAGCCACCTCCCCTCGGTGATGAGGGCTCTCTAGCGTCAGGCCGTAACTGCTGGGTACCCACTTTTTCTGATACGTGCTAAGTGGTGCGAGGACACTCTTGCCATGTTCCCAACCCCATGGGGATGTGGGCCTTCTGCTGTGAGGTCCCAATGGCTGGGTTGCTCACAGTTTCATGATATGGGCCCTCTGCTGTGAGTTCACTGCAGCCTGGATCGCATAGACTCGGTGCTCTGGGCCGCCTGCTGGGAGGTTCCCACTGCAGGATTCCTCAGCTTTTTTATTCTATGGGCCCTGTGTTGTGAGGCTACTCCTGCATGCCTCACTCCGAGCCCCTTGGAGATGTGGGTCTTCTGGTTTAGGCCACATGTGCTGGGTTCCTCACCTTTCTATGATGTGGTCACCCTGGTGTGAAGACAGTCCTGCCTGGTTCTGATCCTCTTGGTGATGTGGGCCCTCTGGTGAGAGTCTAATCCTCTTTGGGTTCCTCACACTTTTTTGAGGTTGGCCCTCTGCTCTGAGGTCACTCCTGCCTGGCTGGCACACCCCGCATTGGCGACGTTGGCCCTCTTGTAGCAGTTGGAGCCTGCTGGTAGCCTCCTCTCCTCGGTGATGAGGGCCCTCTGGCATCAGGCCCTAACTGCTGGGCTCCCCACATTTTCTGATGTGTGCCCACTGGTGCGATGACACTCCTGCTTGGTTCGCTTCCCCATGGGGATGTGGGCCTTGTGCTCTGAGGTCACAATGGCTAGGTTGCTCACAGTTTCATGATGAGGGCCCTCTGTTGTGAGTTCATCATTGCCTGGATCCCATAGCCTCGGTGCTCTGGGCCGCCTGCTGGGATGTTCCAACTGCTGGATTCCTCACCTTTTTTATACAATGGGCCACGTGTTTTGAGGTTCATCCTGCCTGCCTCGCTCCGAGACCCATGGAGATGTGGGTCCTCTGGTTTGAGGCCACATGTGCTGGGTACCTCAACTTGCGATGATGTGGCCCCACGGGTGTGAAGACACTCCTGCCTGGTTCCCAGCCCCTTGCTGATGTGGGCCCTCTGGTGAGAGTCTGATAATGGCTGGGTCCCTTACCCTTCTGTGAGGTGGGCCCTCTGATGTGAGGTCACTCCTGCCTGGCTGGCTCACGTCACCTTGGCGATGTGGGCCCTCTGTTGGCCACTGAAGCATGCTGGGAGCCCCCTACCCTCTTTAAGGAGGGCTTTGGAAAAAACGCATATGCACTTTTTGAACAAGTGCATCATTGTCGAGGTTCTGCCTCTTCTCCTATGCTTTCAGTGCATTTCCCGTCTACCTCCTGAAATCGTTTTCCTGGAATTCTGCCCCGCTTTCAAGTCCTCTTCGCAGCCTTCCTTCAATATATTTTTGGACGATAGCTGTCATTTATAACTCTGCAGGTTTGTGAATTACAGTGCCCCTGAGCTCCTTTGTTCAACTCGCTATCTTGTGAGCTGCCTGCACACCCGCAGTATTGCTTCAGGCCCTAATCTGGTTCCGGCACGGCATTCTGAGCCTTTGGTTAATTCCACTTCCTGGTGAGAAATGAGCATTAAATTGCCCGTGCAGACACCTACAGCTAGTCTCTCATTGGTTCTCCCTATTCCTGTTCATCTTGCGCAGAAATTGCAAACTGTGACAAACAGGAGGTTAAAGGCACTGACTCTCCAAGTGGGGAGAGTGTTAGTTAAGCATCTGGAATGGTGAACCCGAGTATAAAGGGATGAAAACTGAGATGCATTTGAAAACGTTTCCCAATCACATGGTGGACCATACTCTGGGTTTCCCATACATGATGTAGCGGAAGGAAGAATCCCTTAAACCTGGAGAGTTGGGACCCTTGGAATGGGTACCATGCAGTATGACTTCAAAGGGTCTGCAATTGCTCACCGAACCTCAACAATACTATCAGGGCGAAGTGTCCGGCCTTATGTCTCCCCAGCACTGGGTGTACATGTGGTAAATCCAGGTTGCATCAGAAGCCCTGAGTGAATTATTTAAGAATTGCTCTCTATTTCACTGTCATTGTGTTTTGTTTTTGAAATTTATTTTGATAATGTGATTTATCGGATTTTCACTGTTGCCTTTAGGCCACTGAACACACGCTGGATTCTCTTATGGACACATATAAATCCATGGGTTTTAAGATTCTTGCTAGGCAGGTATATTCCTAGGCGTTGAATATGGGGTGTTGAGCCCATTTCGTTGAGCAAGCAGTAGGTCTTGTCTATTACATATTTGGCTTATGGAACGGTATCAGTGCGAATTTCAATCTCTGTTTTTATACAGCACCCGAACTCACCTTTCCCAAAAAGCAAGCATAAGTTGGTTTTCTAAATTTGAGACACTGTTCTGTTTTGTAATTCATTTCATGTGTAGCCAAGTTTACATTCCGTGTATTAGTGATATCTTATGATGTTTCTTTTTCTGTGTGACCTATTGCACGTAGAATCATCGTACCTGAATCCACTCATTATGCCGCTACGGGCCTGATGACATAGATTTCATTGCTGAGTGATATTCCATTGTACGTAAGAACCACAATTTCTTTATCCATTTTTCGCCCTCTGGGATATTTAACTTGTACCGTACAAGAGGTTCTCGTAAACAGAGCCGTTCCAAACTTTGGGGTGCCTGTGTGGTTTTGATTTTAATTTCCCTAAGCTATAGGACCATAAGTGGAAGTGCCATAGGCTGTGTTGCTTTGTTTCTTATGTGTTTCAGGAAATACCATACACTTCTCCAGAGTGGCTGTTGGCAATTCACATGCCGACCATCAGGATAACAATGCTCCCTCTTCTCCATGGCCTGTCCTGCCTTTCTGGATTTTACACTTTTTTCAGATGGCCCTTTTGACCGGGGGGCAGAGAGACTTCATTTTAGTGCAGATTTCTTTACACGCTTGCTTGGTTGGCCAAAAAGGGCATATGCGTTTTTTCCTGATTATATTCAGGAAAAAACGCATACGCCCTTTTTGGCCAAGTGCATCATTGTCGCTGTTCTCCGTCTTTTCCTAGGCTTTAAGTGCAATTCCAGTCTACCCCCTGAAATCGTTTTCCTGCAATTCTGCCCCACTTACAAGTCGTCTTCGCAGCCTTCCTTCAATATATTTTTGGACGATAGCTGTCATTTATAACTCTGCAAGTTTGTGAGTTACAGTGCCCCTGAGCTCATTTCTTCAACTCGCTATCTTGTGAGCTGGCCGCAAACCCACAGGATTGCCTCAGGCCCTAAACTGGTTCCGGCACGGCATGCTGAGCCTTTGGTTAATTCCTCTTCCTGGTGGGAAATGAGCGTTAAATTTGCCCGTGCAGACACCTAGAGCTAGTCTCTCATTCGTTCTCCCTATTCCTTTTCATCTTGCGCAGAAATTGCAAACTGTGCCCAACAGGAGGTTAAAGGCACTGACTCTCCAAGTGGGGAGAGTGTTCGTAAAGGGTCTGGAATGGTGAACCCGAGTAAAAGGGGACGAAAACTGAGATGCATTTGAAAACGTTTGCCAGTCACACGGTGCACCATACTGTGGGTTTCCCATGCATGTTTTAGCTGAAGGAAGAATCCCTTAAACTTGGAGAGTTGGGACCCATGGAATGGGTACCATGCTGTATGACTTCAAAGGGTCTGCATTTGCTCATCGAACCTCACCAATTCTATCAGCCCGAAGTGCCCAACCTTATGTCTCACTCAGCTCTGGGTGTACATGTGGTAAATCCAGGTTGCATCACAAGCCCTGAATGAATTATTTAAGAATTGCTCTCTATTTCACTGTCCTTGGGTTTTGTTTGTGTAATTCATTTTGATAATGGGATTTATCGGATTTTCTCTGCTCCATTCATGCCGCTGTACACACGCTTCATTCTCTTACGGAGACATATAAATCCATGGGTTTGAAGATTCTTACTAGTCAGGTGTATTCCTAGGCGTTGAATATGGGGTGTTTAGTCCATTTCGTTGAGCAAGGGGTAGGACTTGACTATTACATATTTGGCTTATGGAAAGGTATCTGTGCTAATTTCTATCTCTGGTTTTATGCAGCACCCCAACTCACCTTTCCCCTTAAGCAAGCATAAGTTGGTTTTCTAAATTTGAGACCCTGTTCTGTTTTGTAATTCAGTTCATGTGTAGCCAAGTTTACATTCGGTGTATTAGTGATATCTTATGATGTTTCATTTTCTGTGTGACTTATTTCACTTAGAATCATCGTACCTGAATCCACTCATTATGCCGCGACGGGCCTGATGACATAGATTTCATTGCTGAGTGATATTCCATTGTACGTACGTACCACAACTTCTTTATCCATTTTTCACATTCTGGGATATTTAACTTGTACCGTAGACGAGGTTCTTGTAAACAAAGCCGTCCGACACTTTGGGGTGGCTGTGTGTTTTTGATTTTAATTTCCCTAAGCTATAGGACCATAAGTGGAAGTGCCGTAGGCTCCGTAGCTTTGTTTTTTCGGTGTTCCGGGAAACACCATACACTTCTCCAGGGTGGCTGTTGGCAATTTACATCCCGCCCATCAGCAAAACAAGGCTCCCTGTTCTCCATGGCCTGTGCTGCCTTTCTGGATTTTACACTTTTTTCAGATGGCCCTTTTGACCGGGGGGCAGTGAGACTTCATTGTAGTGCAGATTTCTTTAACATGCTTGCTTGGTTGGCCAAAAAGGGCGTATGCGTTTTTTTCCTGAATATATTCAGGAAAAAACGCATACGCCCTTTTTGGCCAAGAGCATCATTGTCGAAGTTCTGCCTCTTTTCCTATGCTTTAAATGCAATTCCCGTCTACCCCCTGAAATCGTTCTCCTGCAATTCTGCCCCACTTACAAGTCGTCTTCGCAGCCTTCCTTCAATATATTTTTGGACGATAGCTGTCATTTATAACTCTGCAGGTTTGTGAGTTACAGTGCCCCTGAGCTCCTTTCTTCAACTCGCTATCTTGTGAGCTGGCCGCAAACCCACAGGATTGCTTCAGGCCCTAATCTGGTTCCGGCACGGCATGCAGAGCCTTTGGTTAATTCCTCTTCCTGGTTGGAAATGAGCGTTAAATTTGCCCGTGCAGACACCTAGAGTTAGTCTCTCATTCGTTCTCCCTATTCCTTTTCATCTTGCGCAGAAATTGCAAACTGTGCCCAACAGGAGGTTAAAGGCACTGACTCTCCAAGTGGGGAGAGTGTTCGTAAAGGGTCTGGAATGGTGAACCCGAGTAAAAGGGGACGAAAACTGAGATGCATTTGAA
The DNA here is from genome assembly GCF_059928025.1 of Delphinapterus leucas. Classification (NCBI taxonomy): domain Eukaryota; kingdom Metazoa; phylum Chordata; class Mammalia; order Artiodactyla; family Monodontidae; genus Delphinapterus; species Delphinapterus leucas. Next base: position 3,060,002 of record NW_028322248.1, read on the forward strand.
AACGTTTGCCAGTCACACGGTGCACCATACTGTGGGTTTCCCATGCATGTTTTAGCTGAGGGAAGAATCCCTTAAACTTGGAGAGTTGGGACCCATGGAATGGGTACCATGCTGTATGACTTCAAAGGGTCTGCATTTGCTCATCGAACCTCACCAATGCTATCAGCCCGAAGTGCCCAACCTTATGTCTCACTCAGCTCTGGGTGTACATGTGGTAAATCCAGGTTGCATCACAAGCCCTGAATGAATTATTTAAGAATTGCTCTCTATTTCACTGTCCTTGGGTTTTGTTTGTGTAATTCATTTTGATAATGGGATTTATCGGATTTTCTCTGCTCCATTCATGCCGCTGTACACACGCTTCATTCTCTTACGGAGACATATAAATCCATGGGTTTGAAGATTCTTACTAGTCAGGTGTATTCCTAGGCGTTGAATATGGGGTGTTTAGTCCATTTCGTTGAGCAAGGGGTAGGACTTGACTATTACATATTTGGCTTATGGAAAGGTATCTGTGCTAATTTCTATCTCTGGTTTTATGCAGCACCCCAACTCACCTTTCCCCTTAAGCAAGCATAAGTTGGTTTTCTAAATTTGAGACCCTGTTCTGTTTTGTAATTCAGTTCATGTGTAGCCAAGTTTACATTCGGTGTATTAGTGATATCTTATGATGTTTCATTTTCTGTGTGACTTATTTCACTTAGAATCATCGTACCTGAATCCACTCATTATGCCGCGACGGGCCTGATGACATAGATTTCATTGCTGAGTGATATTCCATTGTACGTACGTACCACAACTTCTTTATCCATTTTTCACATTCTGGGATATTTAACTTGTACCGTAGACGAGGTTCTTGTAAACAAAGCCGTCCGACACTTTGGGGTGGCTGTGTGTTTTTGATTTTAATTTCCCTAAGCTATAGGACCATAAGTGGAAGTGCCGTAGGCTCCGTAGCTTTGTTTTTTCGGTGTTCCGGGAAACACCATACACTTCTCCAGAGTGGCTGTTGGCAATTTACATCCCGCCCATCAGCATAACAAGGCTCGCTGTTCTCCATGGCCTGTGCTGCCTTTCTGGATTTTACACTTTTTTCAGATGGCCCTTTTGACCGGGGGGCAGTGAGACTTCATTGTAGTGCAGATTTCTTTAACATCCTTGCTTGGTTGGCCACAAAGGGCGTATGCGTTTTTTCCTGAATATATTCAGGAAAAAACGCATACGCCCTTTTTGGCCAAGAGCATCATTGTCGATGTTCTGCCTCTTTTCCTATGCTTTAAATGCAATTCCCATCTACCCCCTGAAATCGTTTTCCTGCAAATCTGTCCCGCTTACACATCGTCTTCTCAGCCTTCCTTCAATATATTTTTGGACGATAGCTGTCATTTATAACTCTGCAGGTTTGTGAGTTACAGTGCCCCTGAGCTCCTTTCTTCAACTCGCTATCTTGTGAGCTGGCCGCAAACCCACAGGATTGCTTCAGGCCCTAATCTGGTTCAGGCACGGCATGCTGAGCCTTTGGTTAATTCCTCTTCCTGGAGGGAAATGAGGGTTAAATTTGCCCGTGCAGACACCTAGAGCTAGTCTCTCATTCGTTCTCCCTCTTCCTTTTCATCTTGCGCAGAAATTGCAAACTGTGCCCAACAGGAGGTTAAAGGCACTGACTCTCCAAGTGGGAAGAGTGTTCGTAAAGGGTCTGGAATGGTGAACCCGATTAAAAGGGGACGAAAACTGAGATGCATCTGAAAACGTTTCCCGGTCACACGGTGCACCATACTGTGTGTTTCCCATGCATGTTGTAGCTGAAGGAAGAATCACTTAAACCTGGAGATTTGGGACCCATGGAATGGGTACCATGCAGTATGGCTTCAAATGGTCTGCAGTTTCTCATCGAACCTCACCAATGCTATCAGCCCAAAGTGTCCAACCTTATGTCTCACTCAGCTCTGGGTGTAGATGAGGTAAATCCAGGTTGCATCACAAGCCCTGAATGAATTATTTATGAATTGCTCTCTATTTCACTGTCATTGTGTTTTGTTTTTGTAATTCATTTTGATAATGGGATTTATCGGATTTTTTCTGCTGCCTTCATGCAGCTGTACACACGCTTGATTCTCTTATGGAGACATATAAATCCATGGGTTTGAAGATTCTTACTAGTCACGTGTATTCCTAGGCGTTGAATATAGGGGGTTAAGCCCATTTTGTTGAGCAAGGTGTAGGTCTTGACTATTACGTATTTGACGTATGGAATGGTATCTGTGCTAATTTCTATCTCTGGTTTTATGCAGCACCCCAACTCACCTTTCCCCTTAAGCAAACATAAGTTGGTTTTCTAAATTTGAGACCCTGTTCTGTTTTGTAATTCAGTTCATGTGTAGCCAAGATTACATTCGGTGTATTAGTGATATCTTATGATGTTTCATTTTCTGTGTGACTTATTTCACTTAGAATCATCGTACCTGAATCCAATCATTATGCCAAGACGGGCCAGATGACATAGACTTCATTGGTGAGTGATATTCCATTGTACGTACGTACCACAACTTCTTTATCCATTTTTCGCTTTCTGGGATATTTAACTTGTACCGTAGACGAGGTTCTTGTAAACAGAGCTGTCTGAAACATTGGGGTGGCTGTGTGTTTTTGATTTTAATTTCCCTAAGCTATAGGATCATAAGTGGAAGTGCCGTAGGCTCCGTTGCTTTGTTTTTTAGGTGTTTCAGGAAACACCATACACTTCTCCACAGTGGCTGTTGGCAATTTACATCCCACCCATCAGCATAACAAGGCTCCCTGTTCTCCATGGCCTGTGCTGCATTTCTGGATTTTACACTTTTTTCAGATGGCCCATTTGACCGGGGGGCAGTGAGACTTCATTGTAGTGCAGATTTCTTTAACATGCTTGCTTGGTTGGCCAAAAAGGGCGTGTGCGTTTTTTCCTGAATATATTCAGTAAAAAACGCATACGCACTTTTTGGCCAAGTGCATCATTGTCGACATTCTGCCTATTTTCCTATGCTTTAAATGCAATTCCAGTCTACCCCCTGAAATCGTTTTCCTGCAATTCTGCCCCGCTTTCAAGTCCTCTTCACAGCCTTCCTTCAATATATTTTTGGACGATAGCTGTCATTTATAACTCTGCAGGTTTGTGAATTACAGTGCCCCTGAGCTCCTTTCTTCAAATCGCTTTCTTGTGAGCTGGCCGCAAACCCGCATGATAGATTTAGGCCCTAATTTGGTTCCGGCACGGCATGCTGAGCCTTTGGTTAATTCCTCTTCCTGGTTGGAAATGAGCGTTAAATTTGCCCGTGCAGACACCTACAGCTAGTCTCTCATTGGTTCTCCCTATTCCTGTACATTTTGCGCAGAAATTGCAAACTGTGCCAAACAGGAGGTTAAAGGTACAGACTCTCCAAGTGGGGAGAGTGTTATTAAAGGGTCTGGAATGGTGCACCTAAGTAAAACGAGACGAAAACTGAGATGCATTTGAAAACGTTTCCCCGTCACATGGTGCACCATAATGTGTGTTTCCCATGCATGTTTTAGCTGAAGGAAGTATCCCTTAAACCTGGAGAGTTGGGACCCATGGAATGGCTACCATGCAGTATGACTTCAAAGGGTCTGCATTTGCTTATCGAACCTCAACAATGCTATCAGCCCAAAGTGTCCAACCTTATGTGTCACTCAGCTCTGGGTGTATATGTGGTAAATCCAGGTTGCATCACAAGCCCTGAATGAATTATTTAAGAATTGCTCTCTATTTCACTGTCCTTGGGTTTTGTTTTTGTAATTCACTTTGACAATGGGATTTATCGGATTTTCTCTACTGCATTCATGCCGCTGTACACACGCTTCATTCTCTTACGGAGGCATATGAATCCATGGGTTTGAAGATTCTTACTAGTCAGGTGTATTCCTAGGCGTTGAATATGGGGTGTTTAGTCCATTTCGTTGAGCAAGGGGTAGGTCTGGGCTATTACATATTTGGCTTTTGGAAAGGTATCTGTGCTAATTTCTATCTCTGGTTTTATGCAGCACCCCAACTCACCTTTCCCCTTAAGCAAGCATAAGTTGGTTTTCTAAATTTGAGACCCTGTTCTGTTTTATAATTCAGTTCATGTGTAGCAATGTTTGCATTCCATGTATTAGTGATATCTTATGATGTTTCATTTTCTGTGTGACTTATTTCCCTTAGAATCATTGTACCTGAATCCACTCATTATGCCGCGACGGGTCTGATGACATAGCTTTCATTGCTGAGTGATATTCCATTGTACGTACGTACCACAACTTCTTTATCCATTTTTCACATTCTGGGATATTTAACTTGTACCGTAGAAGAGGTTCTTGTAAACAGAGCCGTCTGACACTTTGGGGTGGCTGTGTGTTTTTGATTTTAATTTCCCTAAGCTATAGGACCATAAGTGGAAGTGCCGTAGGCTCCGTTGCTTTGTTTTTCAGGGGTTCCAGGAAACACCATACACTTCTCCAGAGTGGCTGTTGGCAATTAACATCCCGACCATCATCATAACAAGGCTCTCTGTTCTCCTTGCCCTGTCCTGTCTTTGTGGATTTTACACTTGTTTCAGATGTCCCTTTTGACCTGGGGGCAGTGAGACTTCATTGTAGTGCAGATTTCTTTAACATGCTTGCTTGGTTGGCCAAAAAGCGCATATGCTTTTTTTCCTGAATAAATTCAGGAAAAAACGCATACGCCCTTTTTGGCCAAGAGCATCATTGTCGACGTTCTGCCTCTTTTCCTATGCTTTAAATGCAATTCCCGTGTACCCCCTGAAATCGATTTCCTGCAATTCTGCCCTGCTTGCAAGTCGTATTCGCAGCCTTCCTTCAATATATTTTTGGACGATAGCTGTCATTTATAACTCTGCATGTTTGTGAGTTACAGTGCCTCTGAGCTCCATTCTTCAACTCGCAACTTGTGAGCTGGGCGCAAACCCGCAGGATTGCTTCAGGCCCTAATCTGGTTCCGGCACGGCATGCTGGTCCTTTGGTTAATTCCTCTTCCTGGTGGGAAATGAGCATTAAATTTGCCCGTGCAGACACTTACTGCTAGTCTCTCATTGGTTCTCCCTATTCCTGTTCATCTTGCGCAGAAATTGCAAACTGTGCCAAACAGGAGGTTAAAGGCACTGACTCTCCAAGTGGGGAGAGTGTTAGTAAAGGTTCTGGAATGGTGAACCCGAGTAAAAGGGTACGAAAACTGAGATGCATTTGAAAACCTTTCCTGGTCACACGGTGCACCATACTGTGGGTTTCCCATGCATGTTTTAGCTGAAGAAAGAATCCCTTAAACCTGGAGAGTTGGGACCCATGGAATGGGTACCATGCAGTATGACTTCAAAGGGTCTGCATTTGCTCATTGAACCTTAACAATGCTATCAGCCCGAAGTGCCCAACCTTATGTCTCACTCAGCTCTGGGTGTAGATGTGGTAAATCCAGGTTGCATCACAAGCCCTGAATGAATTATTTAAGAATTACTCTCTATTTCACTCTCATTGTGTTTTGTTTTTGTAATTTATTTTGATAATGGGATTTATCGCATTTTCACTGCTCCATTCATGCCGCTGTACTCACGCTTGATTCTCTTACGGACACATATAAATCCATGAGTTTGAAGATTCTTACTAGTCAGGTGTATTCGTAGGTGTTGAATATGGCGTGTTGAGCCCATTTTGTTGACCAGGGAGTAGGTTTTTTCTATTACATATTTGGCTTATGGAACGGTATCTGTGCTAATTTCAATCTCTGGTTTTATGCAGCTCCCCAACTCTCCTTTTTCCTTAAGCAAACATAAGTTGGTCTTCTAAATTTGAGACCCCATTCTGTTTTGTAATTCAGGTCATTTGTAGCCACGTTTACATTCCATGTATTAGTAATATTGTTTGTCTTTTTCTTTTTGAATTATGTGAGTTTGAATGATCATATGTAACTACTCTGGGGTTGTTACAACTGGCTATATTTCACTGATTTTCAGGCTGAGTAATATTCCACTCTACATAAGTGCCACACCTCTATCCATTTTTTCCCTCCAGAGACATATAAATTATATCCTAGTCGAGGATCTTTGAAACAGAGAGGCGGTAAACATTGGGGTGCCTGTGTCCTCTCCATTTTTGTCTTTCCCAAGATATACGTCCATGAGTGCAAGTGCCCTGTGCTCTGTAGCTCATTTTTTAGATGCTTTAGTAAACACAATACACTTCTCAAGAGTGACCATTGGCAATATACATTTCCACTATAAGCCTCACAGGGCTCCCTTTTCTCCTTGCCCTGTCCTGCATTTCTGGTGTTTACACTTTATGAGGAAGGCTCTTCTGACTGATGCGAAGTGATATGTTTTGTAGTACTGATTTCCAGTGCGCACCTGTTTGGTTGGCTAAAAAAGTGTATGCCCTTTTCTTGAATATATACAGAAAAAGACGCATACACCCTTTTTGGCCAACTGCAATGTTGGCAATGTTCAGCCCCTTTTCTTGTGCTTAATGGCGAGTCCTTTCTACCTCTTCCAATCCCTTTCCTGCCATTCTCCGTTGCTTACAAGTCCTTTTCTCTGACTTTCCTCAAGACATTTTTCAGTGAGAGATATTTTCAACTCTGCAGTTTCGTGAATTTTAGCGGCCCTGAGTTCCATTTTTCAACTTGTGTTTATGGGAACTGGCCACAAAGCAGCGGGATTTCCTCAAGCCCTATTCTGTTTCCATGGGCAACCCTAGCTTTTAGTCAATTCGTCTTCCTGATTGGAAATTAGAGTGACATGTGCCTGTCCGAACACCTAGGACTTGTCTCTCATTGTTCCTCCACCTTCTGCTTCATCCTCTGGACAAATTCCAAACTGTATGCAACAGGATGTTGACAGTGCTGACATCTCCAAGTGGGAAGACTGTTCGTAAAGACGCTGGAGGGGTGAACCCGAGCACCAGGAGATGAGGAGATGAGATGCCTTTTCCAAACTCTTCCCGATCAGACGGTATACCATCTTCTGGGTGTGACAGGCATATTTTAGCTGTAGGAAGTGTCCCATTCATGTGAGGAGAACACCAGGGCTTTTTCAAAATCAGTGTCTCTCCACAACCCAAACTGGGGAATTGTTTAAGCTACGGCTACACATAGGTTCATTAAGGGCCTTGGGAAGTAGGCAGAGTCCAAACTTTAGATGATTGAAGTCTTCAGGGTCAGAAGCACTCACCACCGGCTTCCCTTAGGTTCCATTTTAACTGTCATTAATAGATGATGTCAATAAAAATATCTATTCTTTTTTCAGATTATTTCCCCTTATAGGTTATTGCAAAATATTGAGTGTAGTTCCCTGTGCTGTACAGGAGTTCCTTGTTAATGATCGATTTTATACATAGCAGTGTGTATGTGTTAATCCCAAACTGTTAATTTATCCCTCCTCCCACCTTTCCCCTTTGGTAATAATAAATTATAAGATTTTATACTTCTCAGAAATGGGGGAGCTGAAAGAGAGGTATCATTTTCAATGGAAAAGCATTTAAACAAGATTGAAGCTTTAACCAAGATTATTAGATGTACATCCTTGGAAAGAAATCACTTCGTTTCTCTAGTATTGACCTGACAAATAAGACAAACCTTTCACTGAACTTGCTTATAATAAAGTGATGGAAATATCAAATGGAAGTGTTAGAAACATCTTATTTTACCCGAGCCTTATACACTGTTCTATGTTAATTACAGTTTGGCTCACACATCTGTTCATTGAAGTTACAATGTTCTCAATTTCTGTTACTGATCCTCCAGAGTGGACCCCAACAAGTGTCCCCCTGCCCAGTGTCATTGGAGCCAACAGATCGAGACTGAGTTTGGTTCAGAAGCAAAGGAAACTTTATATTTTGATCAGAGAATGCAGAGGTGAGAGCATGTGCTACCCCGTGGGCTGTGGGCTGGGCTGCTGTGTAGAGATCCTGTCAGAGTCAGTGGGAGGGAGGGGGCGGAGCTCTCGAGGGCCCGGTTGGCTGCAGCTCAGGCTCTATATCGCGGAGTCTGCACTGTGCTCCAGGAGCTGAAGTGTCGACCCAGCCATTCTGCACTAGGAAATCTGGTCTGAAGTGCCGGCTGTTGAACCTCTGTATGCGGGACCCTAGGAGCACGTGAAATTAGACAAAGCACAAAGGATAAAAAAGGTTAGACTTTATTTTATTGCCCAGATTCTATTTTTATCTCCCAGGGATTTTTAAGGGGCTTTGCCTGGGACAAAACCCTCTTCTGCATTTTGTCCCCTTCCTCATTCTTAGAGTGCTGAGGGTGCAGACCCTTCATCTGTAACTGCTGAGTGCTGAGTTAGGAGCCCTCATACCCGTGGGAGAGGGTCTGAACTTCTCCCCAGCAGCCTCCAGGTGACGTTGATTGTCCGCAGGCCTCCTGCCTCCCTGCTCGTCCGCCTGAGCACAAGTATTGGTAGTGTTATAGATTCTAATGACCTTTAAGGGTCCAGGAAGAAGATGTGCAGTGACGCTGTGAGGTCCAGTTTCACCCCGCCGCACATTTGTTCAGCCACCTTAGGCTGACCGTTTCTGCCAGCCTAGATGCTCTGACCAGTAGTCTGTGCTTTCTTCAGTTAGGCCCCTGAATTAACGTAAAAACAGCACGAGGTGTCAGCACCCTGACTGCTCAACTCCCAGACAGTCCAGGGTCAGTGGTGATGAAGGACCATGATGGCCACTGAGTCAACAGCCTTTTGAAGTAAACAGGAGTCCAGCCGGTCTTATTGGCCAACATTATCACAGTGTCTGTAGGCTTTTCTATGGTGACAGCGTGATATACGGTTCCCCCGCCAGGATTATTAGGTCCGCTCTGGGGGCAGTAAGTCCTGCAAGCAGTAGTCTACTCTTTTGGGACACACTCTTGTTGTTTTATGAGAGAAACTCCAGGTCAAGTGATGGTCACTTGAGTCGTCATGGTGCCCCGTTGCCCCCGGTTATCTCTCTGGAGTTTGGAGTTGGAAGGCCTCCTCACTCGAGGTCAGTGTGCCCACAGAGCAAACCCTGCAACTTCAGGGCATCATTGGGTGTTAGGAACACCACTTGGGGTCCTTTTCCCTTAGGAGGGAGGTGGCCTTTTGGGCTGCTGATTTCCAGGATTTTAGATACCGCCAGTATCTTGGCCAGATGTGGCAGTGGGCCAAGCCCCTTGGTGACCGTAGTTTATCCTACCTGGATGGCATTCTTGCATTGTTCCATTTCAAGTGGTCCCAGTTTTTGCACTAATACTCCAATGGCGATTCACCGTTCACCAGGAATGTAAAGGTCAAAGGGTTTAGCTAAATTAGGGAGTTCCAGGGCAAGGGTCTGAATTGACTGCTCTTTCCATTCTTGAAAGGCCACTTCTGGATTCTATTCAAAAGGATCATCATCTTTTCCTTTCAGTGTTTCATATAGAGGCCCAGCTAGTAGACTGTAGTTAGGGATCCAGAAGCAGCAAACCGTGGCCTCCCCAGGAACCCCTAAGCTGTCTTCTAGTTTTAGATATGGGTAAGGCTGTAAATTGTTTCTTCCCTTTCCTGGGATGAGCTTCTCCGACCTTCTGTGAGAATGAAGCCCAGGCAGGTCACCGTAGTCTGTGATATTTGAGCTTTTTCTTGGACAACTTGTATCCTTTATTGGCTTGGTAGTTCAGAGGTCTCCTTAGTAGGGCTGGTGTTCAGAATGTCGTCTGCATATTGAAGGAGTGTTTCTTTTTCCAGTGGTAGGACTTTTAGGTCTTTAGCTGAGCTTTCTCCAAAGATGGTGTGGGAATTTTTGAACCCTTGGGGCAAGACGGCCCAGAAGTATTGTTTTAGTTGTATGTTGAGACCTGCCACTCACAAGCCAAAATTTCTTGTGACTCTGACACTAATGGAATACAAAAGAAGGCATCATTGAAGACTAATACAGAATACCATGTCCTGGTGGTTGGTAGAATGACCAGCAGGGTGTAGGATTTAGGAACTACTGGAGGTCTATCCTCGGTGGCTTCACTGACTGTCCTGACATCTTTTACCAGGATTCCAGCAGCCCATGGGGCTCTCGATATCAGGCCAATCCCAGGATATGGAGATCACCTGAGCAGGGACCCTACCCCCCACTCCAGACCACGGGGCTCTCGTGGTCAGGCCCCTCTCAGGATACAGAGCTACCCTTGCAGTTACCGTGGTAGGGCTGGGCACACAGGAACCGTGCACATCGCCCTCATTGCAGAGCACTCCCAGCTCACCTGTCACTCAGATCTGACACAGAGCACCTCAGAGCAGGACTTGAACTAACAAACAGCAGCTCTGACAGGTCTGTGACCCTGGGCATCACTCTGTGTGGCCTCCCTCCACCTGGTCTTCCAGAGACTTCCACTGCACCCGGGGAACCAGGCCTCTGTCTCCACCCACCACACACCCCTCCTCTCCCTGACTCCTGGGTTCCTCTCATTAGGAGAGGGTTTTCTTGAAGTTGTCTCCCACTCATGGGCCAGATAATATAATTAGAAAACAAGCCAGAGCTGCAGTCCCTTGTCTATCCTGACTCTCAGGAGCCCACACCTGTTCCTTGGACCTGGCCGATTCAGCAAGTTCCAGTTTCTGCAACTGTGAGCCCCTGAGGGGTGATTATTGGCTGGCCTGGGAAGCCTGACCGTGCCGGCCAGTCCTCCCCAGGTGTGCCTGGGTTGAGATCAATATAAACACCGCTCCAGGCAGCAAGAGCCCCTGCAGCTGTGCCTGAGGCCATTTTCTCTGCCCAGTCAGCAGTCTCGGGGCTGGGCTGGTGGGAGGGAGTGAGAGGCCACGGCTTTGTGGGTGGCCCAGTGTGAGTGGGGCTCTGCTGGACTTTCTGCAGCAGTTGCCAAGATGCCACCTGCTAAAGAAGAGGATGTGTCACCCATACCTGCTGCTGGAATTTCTCCCTGGGCAGAGGTGAGGAAGGAAGAAATCAGTGGGGGCCGGGACAGCAGGGGTATCTCAGGCAGGGAAATGGAAAGCTTCCAGAAGAGTACCCAGGGCCAGGACCATCCTGGCTGGCCTGCAGGCACCAAGTCGGCTGGCATGCTGTCGCTCATGTGGCTCCATGGCCCTTCCTCTAGGCTTTCAAATCCTTGTACATATTCAGGTGTTTTACCTGTGAAAGGTGGGAACATTTCTGCAGCAGCTGGCCTGGGGCTCGGCCCACGTTTACTCACAGATGCCTCGGCACGGTCCCCCAACTTTGCAATGAGGATGCTTGTTGCGTGTGGCCTGCTGGCTGAATGGGAGATGATTCCCCACCACTGACCAACTTCAGAATTGTTTACAACTGGAGCAAGGGCCCTGATACGGTTTTCCTCTGTGTAACTTGTGGGTTCTGTATTTTTTTTCTTTTTTTCATTTTTGGTTCAAGGTAGATTTTATTCCTCTTTTTTGTATTTACAGATATAAGCATGGAAATAATTTATTCATATAAATACATGTATGTGAAGGGAAGAATATTTTTTCTGTTTTACTTTTTTTAATTTTGAATTTTATTTTAATTTTTTATACAGCAGGTTCTTGTTGGTTATCTATTTTATACATATAAATGTATACATGCCAATCCCAATCTCTCAACTCCTCCCACCACCACCCCCTAACAGCTTTCCCCCCTTGGTGTCCATACGTTTGTTGTCTACATCTGTTGCTCTATTTCTGCCTTGCAAAACGGTTCATCTGTACAATTTTTCTAGGTTCCACATATATGCATTAATATACAAGATTTGTTTTTCCATTTCTGACTTACTTCACTCTGTATGACAGTCTCTAGATCCATCAACGTCTCTACAAATGACCCAATTTCATTCCTTTTTATGGCTTAGTAATATTCCATTTTATATATGTACCTCATCTTTATGCATTCGTCTGTCTGTGGGCATTTAGGTTGCTTCCATTACCTGGATATTGTAAATAGTGATGCAATGAACATTGCAGTGAATGTCTCTTTTTGATTTATGGTTTTGTCTGGGTATATGCCCAGTAGTGGGATTGCTGTATCATATGGTAATTCTATTCTTAGTTTTATAAGAAACTCCATAATGTTCTCCACAGTGACTGTATCAATTTACATTCCCAACAATAGTGGAAGAGGGTTCCTTATCTCCACACCCTTTCCAGCATTTGTTGTTTGTAGATTTTCTGATGATGCCCATTCTAACAGGTGTGAGGTGATACATCTTGGATGAGTCTATTTCATTGAGCAAAGAGTAGGTCTTGTCTATTACATATTTGACTTATGGAACGGTATGTGTGCTCATTTCAATCTCTGGTTTGATACAGCACCCCAACTCAACTTTCCCCTTAAGCAAGCATAAGTTTTTATCTAAATGTGAGACTCTGTTCGGTTTTGTAATTCAGTTTATGTGTAGCCAAGTTTACACTCTCTCTATTAGTGATATCTTATGATAATTATCTTACTCTGTGTGACATATTTCTCTTAGAATCATCATACTTAAATCCACTCAATTTGCTGCTACAGTCCTGATGACATTGATTTCATTGCTGAGTGATATTCCGTTGTACGTAAGTAGCACAACTCCTTTATCCATTTTTTTCTTTCTGGGATATTTAATTTGTACTGGACTCGAGGTTCTTGTATACACAGCAGCCCTAAATTTTGTGTTGGCTGTGTCTTCTTGATTTTAATTTTCCAAAGCTATAGGGCCAAAAGTGGAAGTGCCCTAGGGTCTGTAGCTTTGTTTGTCAGATGTTCCAGGATACACCATAAACATCTCCAGAGTGTCTGTTGGCAATTTACATCCCACCCATCAGCATAACAAGGCTCCCTTTATTCCATGGCCTGTCCTGTGTTTCTGGTTTTTACACTTTTTTCAGATGGCCCTTTTGACGAATGGGAAATAAGACTTCATTGTAGTGCGGATTTCCATTGCTCGAGTGCTTGGTTGTCCAAAAAGGGCATATGCGTTTTTTCCTGAATATATTCAGGAAAAAATGTATATGCACTTTTGTCCAAGTGCATCATTGTCGAAGATCTGCCGCATTTCACATGCTTTAAATGCAATTCCAATCTACCTCCTGAAATATGATTCCTGCAATTCTGCCTCGTTTTCAAGTCCTCTTTGCAGACTTACTTCAATATATTTTTGCCAATAGCTGTCATTTATACCTCTGCAGGTTTGTGAATTACAGTGCCCGTGATTTCCTTTCTTAACTCGTTTCCTTGAAAGCTGGCCACAGAACCGCAGGTTTGCTTCAGGCCATAATCAGGGTCCGGCACGGCACTCTGAGCCTTTGGTTAATTCCTCTTCCTGGTGGGAAATTAGAGTTAAATGTGCCCCTCCAGACACCTGCCTCACTCCCAGCCCCTTGGTGATGTGTGTCCTCTGGTTTGAGGCCACATGTGCTGGGTTCCTCACCTTTGGCTGATGTGGCCCCACTGGTGTGAGGACACTCCTGCTTGGTTCCCATCTCCTTGGTGATGTGGGCCCTCCGGTGAGAGTCTGATCCTGGTTGTGTTACTCACACTTCTGTGAGGTAGGCCCTCTTCTCTGAGGTCAGTCCTGCCTAGCTGGCACACCCCGCCTTGGTGACGTTGGCCATCTGGTGGGAGTTGGTGCCTGCTGGGAGTCTCCTCCCCTTGGTAATGAGGGCCCTCTGGCATCAGGCCCTAACTCCTGGGCTCCCAAAATTTTCTGATGTGCGCCCTGTGGTGCGAGTACATTCCTGCCAAGTTCACAACCCCATGGGAATGTGGGCCTTCTGCTCTGAGGTCCCAACGGTGGGTTGCTCAGTTTCATGATGAGGGCCCTCTGGTGTGAGTTCACTCCGGCCTGGATCCCATAGCCATGCTGCTCCTGGCCACCTGCTGGGACGTTACAACTGCGGGATTCCTCACCTTTTTTCTTCTATGGGCCCTCTTTTTTGAGACTCCTCCTGCCTGCCTCACTCCCAGCCCCTTGGTGATGTGTGTCCTCTGGTTTGAGGCCACGTGTGCTGGGTCCCTCACCTTTTGATGATGTGGCCCCAATGGTGTGAGGACACTCCTGCCTGGTTCCTATCCCCTTGATGATGTGGGCCCTCTGGTGAGAGTCTGATCCTGTTTGGGTTCCTCACCCTTCTGTGAGGTGGGTCCTCTGCTGTGAGGTCACTCCTGCCTGGTTGGCATACCCCGCCTGGGCAACATCGGCCCTCTTGTGGCAGTTGTAGCCTGCTGGGAGCTTCCTCCCCTCGGTGATGAGGGCCCTCTTGCGTCAGGCCCTAACTGCTGGGTACCCACATTTTCTGATACGTGCTAAGTGGTGCGAGGGCACTCCTGCGAGGTTCCCATCCCCATGGGGATGTGGGCCTTCTGCTCTGAGGTCCCAATGTCTGGGTTGCTCACAGTTTCATGATGTGGGCCCTCTGCTGTGAGTTCACTGCAGCCTGGATCGCATAGACTCGGTGCTCTGGGCCGCCTGCTGGGAGGTTCACACTGCAAGTTTCCTCAGCTTTTTTATCCTATGGTCCCTGTGTTGTGAGGCTCCTCCTGCCTGCCTCACTCCGAGCCCCTTGGAGATGTGGGTCCTCTGGTTTAGGCCACATGTGCTGGGTTCCTCACCTTTCTATGATGTGGCCACACTGGTGTGAAGACAGTCCTGCCTGTTTCTGATCCCATTGGTGATGTGGGCCTTCTGGTGAGAGTCTTATCCTGGCTGGGTTCCTCACCCTTCTGTGAGGTAGGCCCTCTGCTGTGAGGTCACTCCTGCCTTGCTGTCACACGTCACCTTGGCGACATGGGCCCTCAGTTGGGAGTTGGTGCCTGCTTGGAGTCTCCTCCCCTTGGTAATGAGGGCCCTCTGGCGTCAGGCCCTAACTTCTGGGCTTCCAAAATTCTCTGATGTGTGCCCTGTGGTGCGAGTACACTTATGCCATGTTCCCAGCCACATGGGAATGTGGGCCTTCTGCTCTGAGGTCCCAACGGCTGGGTTGCTCACAGTTTCATGATGAGGGCACTCTGTTTTGAGTTCAGTCAGGTCTGGATCCCATAGCCTCGCTGCTCCTGGCCGCCTGCTAGGAGGTTCCAACTGCGGGATACCTCACCATTTTTATTCTATGGTCCCTATGTTTTGAGGCTCCTCCTGCCTGCCTCACTCCCAGCCCCTTGGTGATATGTGTCCTCTGGTTTGAAGCCACGTGTGCTGGGTCACTCACATTTCGGTGATGAGGCCCCACTGGTGTGAGGACACTCCAGCCTGGTTCCCATTCCCTTGGTGATGTGGGCCCTGTGGTGAGAGTCTGATCCTCTTTGGGTTCCTCACACTTTTGTGTGGTGGGCCCTCTGCTCTGAGGTCACTCCTGCCTGGCTGGCACATCCCGCATTGGCGATGGCGGCCCTCTGGTAGCAGTTGGAGCCTGCTGTGAGCCTCCTCTCCTCGGTGATGAGAGCCCTCTGGCGTCAGGCCCTAACTGCTGGGCTCCCCACATTTTCTGATGTGTGCCCACTGGTGTGATGACACTCCTGCTTGGTTCCCTTCCCCATGGGGATGTGGGCCTTGTGCTCTGAGGTCACAACGGCTGGTTTCCTCACAGTTTCATGATGAGGGACCTCTGTTGTGAGTTCATCACTGCCTGGATCCCATAGCCCTGGTGCTCTGGGACGCCTGCTGGGATGTTCCAACTGCTGGATTCCTCACCTTTTTTATACAATGGGCCATGTGTTGTGAGGTTAATCCTGCCTGCCTCGCTCTGAGACCCATGGTGATGTGGGTCCTCTGGTTTGAGGCCACATTTCCTGGGTACCTCAACCTTTGATGATGTGGCCCCATGGGTGTGATGACACTCCTGTCTGGTTCACAGCCCCTTGCTGATGTGGGCACTCTGGTGAGAGTCTGATCCTGGCTGGGTTCCTTACCCTTCTGTGAGGTGGGCCCTCTGATGTGAGGTCACTCCTGCCTGGCTGGCTCACATCGCCTTGGCGATGTGGGCCCTCTGTTGGCCACGAAAGCATGCTGGGAGCCCCCTACCCTCTTTAATGAGGGCCCTGAAAAAACTCATATGCACTTTTTGACCAAGTGCATCATTGTCGAGAATCTGCCTCTTCTCCTATGCTTTCAGAGCACTTCCCGTCTACCTCCTGAAATCATATTACTGGAATTCTGCCCCACTTTCAAGTCCTCTTCGCAGCCTTACTTCAATATATTTTTGTTTGATACCTGCCATTTATAACTCTGCAGGTTTGTTAATTACAGTGTCCCTGAGCTCCTTTCTTCAACTAGCTTTCTTGTGAGCTGGCCGCAAAACCGCAGGATTGCTTCAGGCCCTAATCTGGTTTCCGCACAGCATGCTGAGCGTTTGGAAAATTCCTTTTTCTGGTGGGAAATGAGCGTTAAATTTGCCCGTGCAGACAACTACAGCTAGTCTCTCATTGGTTCTCCCTATTCCTGTTCATCTTGCGCAGATATTGCAAACTGTGCCCAACAGGAGGTTAAAGGCACTGACTCTCCAAGTGGGGAGAGAGTTAGTAAAGCGTCTGGAATGGTGAACCTGAGCACCAAGGGACGAACCCTGAGAGGCATTTAAAATCGCTTCCCAGTCACATGGTGGACCATACTCTGGGATTCAGGTGCATGATTTAGGTGAAGGGAGAATCCTGTAAACCTGGAAAGTTGGGACCCATGGAATGGGTACCATGCAGTATGACTTCAAAGGGTCTGCGTTTGCTCATCGAACCTCACCAATGCTATCAGCACGAAGTGTCCAACCTTATGTCTCACTCAGCTCTGGGTGTAGATGTGGTAAATCCAGGGTGCATTACAAGCCCTGAATGAATTATTTAAGAATTGCTCTCTATTTCAGTGTCATTGTGTTTTGTTTTTGTAATTCATTTTGATAATGGGATTTATCGGATTTTCTCTGCTGCATTCATGCAGTTGTACACACGCTTGATTCTCTTATGCAGACATATAAATCCATGGGTTTGAAGACTCTTACTAGTCAGGTGTATTCCTAGGCGTTGAATATGGGGTGTTTAGTCCATTTCGTTGAGCAAGGTGTAGGTTTTGACTATGACATATTTGGCTTATGGAAAGGTATCTGTGCTAATTTCTATCTCTGGTTTGATGCACCACCCCAACTCACCTTTCCCCTTAAGCAAGCATAAGTTGGTTTTCTAAATTTGAGACCCTGTTCTGTTTTGTAATTCAGTTCATGTGTAGCCAAGTTTACATTCCGTGTATTAGTGATATCTTATGATGTTTCATTTTCTGTGTGACTTATTTCACTTAGAATCATCGTACCTGAATCCACTCATTATGCCGCGACGGGCCTGATGACCTAGATTTCATTGCTGAGTGATATTACATTGTACGTACATACCACAACTTCTTTATCCATTTTTAACGTTCTGGGATATTTAACTTGTTCCGCAGACGGTGTTCTTGTAAACAGAGCCGTCCGAAACTTTGGGGTGGCTGTGTGTTTTTGATTTTAATTCCGTAAGCTATAGGACCATAAGTGGAAGTGCCGTAGGCTCCGTTGCTTTGCTTTTTAGGTGTTTCAGGAAACACCATACACTTCTCCAGAGTGGCTGTTGGCAATTTATATCCCGTCCATCAGCATAACAAGTCTCCCTGTTCTCCATGGCCTGTCCTGCCTTTCTGGATTTTACACTTTTTTCAGAAGGCCCTTTTGACCGGGGGGCAGTGAGACTTCATTGTAGTGCAGATTTCCTTTACACGCTTGCTTGGTTGGCCAAAAAGTGCGTATGCGTTATTTCCTGAATATATTCAGTTAAAAACGCATACGCCCTTTTTGGCCAAGTGCATCATTGTCGACGTTATGACTCTTTTCTATGCTTTAAATGCAATTCCAGTCTACCCCCTGAAATCGTTTTCCAGCAATTCTGCCCCGCTGTCAAGTTCTCTTCGCAGCCTTCTTCAATGTATTTCTGGACGATAGTTGGCATTTATAACTCTGCAGGTTTGTGAATGACAGTGCCCCTGAGCTCCTTTCTTCAACTCGTTTCCTTGTGAGCTGGCCGCAAAACCGCAGGATTGCTTCAGGCCCTAATCTGGTTCCGGCCCGGCATGCTGAGCCTTTGGTTAATTCCACTTCCTGGAGGGAAATGAGCATAAATTTGCCCGTGCAGACACCTACAGCTAGTCTCTCATTGTTTCTCCCTATTCCTTTTCATCTTGCGCAGAAATTGCATACTGTGTCAAACAGGAGGTTAAAGGCACTGACTCTCCAAGCGGGGAGAGTGTTATTATACCGTCCGGAATGGTCAACCCGAGTATCAGGGGACGAAAACTTACATGCATTTAAAAATGTTGCGCAGTCACAGGGACCATACTCTGGGTTTCCCATGCATGTTTTAGCTAAAGGAAGAATCCCTTAAACCTGGAGAGTTGGGACCCATGGAATGGGTATCATGCAGTATGACTTCAAAGGGTCTGCATTTGCTCACCGAACCTCACCAATGCTATCAGCTCAAAGTGTCCAGCCTTATGTCTCACCCAGCTCTGTGTGTAGATATGGTAAATCCAGGTTGCATCACAAGTCCTGAATGAATTATTTAAGAATTGCTTTCTATTTCACTGTCATTGTGTTTTGTTTTTATAATTCATTTTGATAATGGGATTTATCGGATTTTCACTGCTGCGTTTATACCGCTGTACACACGCTTGATTGTCTTATGGAGACATATAAATCCATGGGTTTTAAGATTCTTACTAGTCAGGTATATTCCTAGGCGTTGAATTTGGGGTGTTGAGTCCATTTTATTGAGCAAGGAGTAGGTCTTGACTATTGCATATTTGACTTATGGAACGGTATCTGTGCTAATTTCAATCTCTGGTTTTATGTAGCACCCCAACTCACCTTTCGCCTTAAGCAAGCATTGGTTGGTTTGCTAAATTTGAGACCCTGTTCTGTTTTGTAATTCAGTTCATGTGTAGCCAAGTTTACATTCCGTGTGTTAGTGGTATCTTATGATGTTTCTTTCTCTGTGTGACTAATTTCACTTAGAGTCTTCATACCTGAATCCACTCGTTATGCCGCGACGGGCCTGAAGACATAGATTTCATTGCTGTGTGATATTCCATTGTACGTTCGTAGCACAACTTCTTTATCCATTTTCCGCTTTCTGGGATATTTAACTTGTACCATAGATGAGTATATTGTAAACAGAGCCATTCGAAAATTTGGGGTGGCTGCGTCTTTTTTATTTTAATTTCCCTAAACTATAGGACCATAAGTGGAAGTGCCGTAGGTGCCGTTGCTTTTTTTTTTAGGTGTTTGAGGAAACACCATACACTTCTCCAGAGTGGCTGTTGGCAATTTACATCCCGCCCATCAGCATAAGAAGGCTTCCTGTTCTCCATGGCCTGTGCTGCCTTTCTGGATTTTACACTTTTTTCAGATGGCCCTTTTGACCATGGGGGAGATGAGACTTCATTGTAGTGCAGATTACTTTAACATGCTTGCTTGGTTGGCCAAAAAGGGCGTATGCGTTTTTTCCTGAATATATTCAGGAAAAAACGCACACGCTCTTTTTGCCCAAGAGCATCATTGTCGACGTTCTGCCTCTTTTCCTATGCTTTAAATGCAATTCCAGTCTACCCCCTGAAATCGTTTTCCTGCAATTCTGCCCCGCTTTCAAGTATCTTCGCAGCCTAACTTCAATATATTTTTGGACGATAGCTGTCAATTATAACTCTGCAGGTTTGTGAATTATAGTGTCCCTGAGCTCCTTTCTTCAACTCGCTTTCTTGTGAGCTGGCCACAAACCCGGAGGATTGCTTCAGGCCCTAATCTGATTCCGGAACGGCATGCTGAGCCTTTGGTTAATTCCTCTTCCTGGTGGGAAATGAGCGTTAAATTTGCCCCTGCACACACCTACAGCTAGTCTCTCATTGGTTCTCCCTATTCCTGTACATCTTGCGCAGAAATTGCAAACTGTGCCAAACAGGAGGTTAAAGGCACTGACTCTCCAAGTGGGGAGAGTGTTAGTAAAGGGTCTGGAATGGTGAACCCGTGTAAAAGGGGACGAAAACTGAGATTCATTTGAAAACGTTTTCCGGTCACACGGTGCACCATACTGTGGGTTTCCCATGCATGTTTTAGCTGAAGGAAGAATCCCTTAAACCTGGAGAGTTGGGACCCATGGAATGGGTACTATGCAGTATGACTACAAACGGTCTGCATTTGCTCATCGAACCTCATCCATGCTGTCAGCCCGAAGTGTCCAACCTTATGTCTCACTCAGCTCTGGGTGTAGGTGAGGTAAATGCAGGTTGCATCACAAGCCCTGAATGAATTATTTAAGAATTGCTCTCTATTTCACTGTCATTTTTTTTGTTTTTGAAATTTATTTTGATAATGGGATTTAGCTGATTTTCACTGCTGCGTTTTTGTCACTGTACACACGCTTGATTCTCTTATGGAGACATATAAATCCATAGGTATTAAGACTCTTACTCATCCTGTATATTCCTAGGCACTGAATATGGGGTGTTGAGTCCATTTCGTTGACCAGGAAGTAGGTTTTTTCTATTACATATTTGGCTTATGGAACGGTATCTGTGCTAATTTCAATCTCTGGTTTTATGCAGCACCCCAACTCTCCTTGATCCTTAAGCAAGCATAAGTTGGTTTTCTAAATTTGAGACCCCGTTCTCTTTTGTAATTCAGTTCATTTGTAGCCACGTTTACATTCCATGTATTAGTAATATCGTATGTCTTTGTCTTTTTGAATTATGTGACTTCAAATGATCATACGTAACTCCTCTGGGGTTGTTACAACTGGCCATGTTTCATTGATTTTCAGGCTGAGTAATATTCCACTCTACATAAGTGCCACACCTCTGTCCATTTTTTCCCTCCAGAGACATATAAATTATATCCTAATCGAGGATATATTAAACAGAGAGGCGGTAAACATTGGGGTGCCTGTGTCCTCTCGATTTTTCTTTTTCCCAAGATATACGTCCATGAGTGCAAGTGCCCTGTGCTCTGTAGCTCATTTTTTAGATGCTTTAGTAAGCACAATACACTTTTCCAGAGTGACCGTTGGCAATATACATTTCCACTATAAGCCTCACAGGGCTCCCTTTTCTCCTTGCCCTGTCCTGCATTTCTGGTGTTTACACTTTATGAGGAAGGCTCTTCTGACTGATGCGAAGTGATATGTTTTGTAGTATTGATTTCCAGTGCCCACGTGTTTGGTTGGCTAAAAAAGTGTATGCCCTTTTCTTGAATATATACAGAAAAAGATGCATACACCCTTTTTGGCCAACTGCAATGTTGGCAATGTTCAGCCCCTTTTCTTGTGCTTAATGGCGAGTCCTTTCTACCTCATCCAATCCCTTTCCTGCCATTCTCCGTTGCTTACAAGTCCTTTTCTCTGACTTTCCTCAAGACATTTTTCAGTGATAGATATTTTCAACTCTGCAGTTTCGTGAATTTTAGTGTCCCTGAGTTCCATTTTTCAACTTGTGTTTATGGGAACTGGCCACAAAGCAGCGGGATTTCCTCAAGCCCTATTCTGTTTCCATGGGCAACCCTAGCCTTTGGTCAATTCGTCTTCCTGATTGGAAATTAGAGTGACATATGTCTGTCCGAAAACCTAGGACTTGTCTCTCATTGTTCCTCCTCCTTCTGCTTCATCCTTGGACAAATTCCAAACTGTGTGCAACAGGATGTTGACAGTGCTGACATCTCCAAGTGGGGAGACTGTTAGTAAAGACGCCGGAGTGGTGAACCCGAGCACCAGGAGATGAGGAGATGAGATGCCTTTTCCAAACTCTTCCCGATCAGACGATATACCATCCTCTGGGTGTGACAGGCATGTTTTAGCTGTAGGAAGTGTCCCGTTCATGTGAGGAGAACACCAGGGCTTTTTCAAAATCAGTGTCTCTCCGCTACCCAAACTGGGGAATTTTTTAAGCTACGGCTACACATATGTTCATTAAGGGCCTTGGGAAGTAGGCAGAGTCCAAACTTTAGATGATTGAAGTCTTCAGGGTCAGAAGCACTGACCACCGGCTTCCCTTAGGTTCCATTTTAACTGTCATTGATAGATGATGTCAATAAAAATATCTATTCTTTTTCAGATTATTTCCCCTTATAGGTTATTGCAAAATATTGAGTGTAGTTCCCTGTGCTATAGAGTAGTTCCTTGTTGACGATCTATTTTATACATAGCAGTGTGTATGTGTTAATCCCAAACTGTTAATTTATCCCTCCTCCCACCTTTCCACTTTGGTAATAATAAATTATAAGATTTTATACTTCTCAGAAATGGGGGAGCTGAATGAGAGGTATCATTTTCAATGGAAAAGCATTTAAACCAAGATTGAAGATTTAACCAAGATTATTAGATGTACATCCTTGGAAAGAAATCACTTCGCTTCTCTAATATTGACCTGACAAATAAGACAAACCTTTTCACTGAACTTGCTTATAATAAAGTGATGGAAATATCAAATGGAAGTGTTAGAAACATCTTATTTTACCCGAGCCTTATACACTGTTCTATGTTAATTATAGTTTGGCTCACACATCTGTTCATTGAAGTTACAACGTTCTCAATTTCTGTTACTGATCCTCCAGAGTGGACCCCAACAAGTGTCCCCACGCCCAGTGTCATTGGACCCAAAAGATCGAGACTGAGTTTGGTTCAGAAGCAAAGGAAACTTTATATTTTGATCAGAGAATGGAGAGGTGAGAGCATGTGCTACCCCGTGGGCTGTGGGCTGGGCTGCTGTGTAGAGATCCTGTCAGATTCAGTGGGAGGGAGGGGGCAGAGCTCTCGAGGGCCCTGTTGGCTGCAGCTCAGGCTCTATATCGCGGAGTCTGCACTGGGCCCCAGGACCTGATGTGTCGACCCAGCCATTCTGTACTAGGAAATCTGGTCTGAAGTGCCGGGTGTGGAACCTCTGTATGCGGGACCCTAGGAGCACATGAAATTAGACAAAGCACAAAGGATAAAAAAGTTAGACTTTATTTTATTGCCCAGATTCTATTTTTATCTCCCAGGGATTTTTAATGGGCTTTGCCTGGGACAAACCCCTCTTCTGCCTTTTGTCCTCTTCCTCATTCTTGGAGTGCTGAGGGTGCAGACCCTTCTTCTGTAACTGCTGAGTGCTGAGTTAGGAGCCCTTATACCCGTGGGCGAGGGTCAGAACTTCTCCCCAGCAGCCTCTAGGTGACGTTGATTGTCCCCAGGCCTCCAGCCTCCCTGTTCATCTGCCTGAGCATGAGCATTGGAAGTGTTATAGATTCTAATGACCTTTAAGGGTCCGGGAAGGAAATGTGCAGTGACGCTGTGAGGTCCACTTTCACCCCGCCACACATTTGTTCAGACACTTTAGGCTGACCGTTTCTGCCAGCCTAGATGCTCTGACTAGTAGTCTGCACTTTCTTCAATTAGGCCTCTGAATTAACGTAAAAACAGCACCAGGTGTCAGGACCCTGCCTGCTCAACTCCCGGACAGTCCAGGGTCAGTTGTGATGAAGGACCATGATGGCCACTGAGTCAACAGCCTTTTGAAGTAAACAGGAGTCCAGCCGGTCTTACTGGTCACCATCATCACGGTGTCTGTAGGCTTTTCTATGGTGACAGCGTGATATACGGTTCCCCTGCCAAGATTATTACCTCCCCTCTGGGTGCAGTAAGTCCTGCAAGCAGTAGTCTACTCTTTTGTGACACACTCTTGTTGTTTTATGAGAGAAACTCCAGGTCAAGTGATGGTCACATGTGTCGTCATGGTGCCCCGTTGCCCCCGGATATCTCTCTGGATGTTGGAGTAGGAGGGCTTCCTCACTGGAGGTCAGTGTGCCCACGGAGCAAACCCTGCAACTTCAGGGCATGGTTGGGGGTTAGGAACACCACGTGGGGTCCTTTTCCCTTAGGAGGGAGGTGGCCTTTTGAGCTGCTGATTTCCAGGTTTTTAGATACCGCCAGTATGTTGGCCAGATGTTGCAGTGGGCCAAGCCCCTTGGTGACTATAGTTTATCCTACCTGGATGGCATTCTTGCATTGTTCCATTTCAAGTGGTCCCAGGTTTTGCACTAATACTCCAATGGCAATTCACCTTTCACCAGGAATGTAAAGGTCAAAGGGTTTAGCTAAATTAGGGAGTTCCAGGGCAAGGGTCTGAATTGACTGCTCTTTCCATTCTTGAAAGGCCACTTCTGGATTCTATTCAAAAGGATCATCATCTTTTCCTTTCAGTGTTTCATATAGAGGCCCAGCTAGTAGACTGTAGTTAGGGATCCAGAAGCAGCAAACTCTGGCCTCCCCAGGAACCCCTAAGCTGTCTTCTAGTTTTAGAAAGGGGTAAGGCTGTAAATTGTTTCTTCCCTTTCCTGGGATGAGCTTCTCCGACCTTCTGTGAGAATGAAGCCCAGGCAGGTCACCGTAGTCTGTGATATTTGAGCTTTTTCTTGGACAACTTCTATCCTTTATTGGCTTGGTAGTTCAGAGGCCTCCTTAGTAGGGCTGGTGATCAGAATGTCGTCAGCATATTGAAGGAGTGTTTCCTTTTCCAGAGGTAGAACTTTTACGTCTTTAGCTAAGCTTTCCCCAAAGATGGTGTGGGAATTTTTGAACACTTGGGGCAAGACGGCCTGGATGTATTGTTTTAGTTGTATGTTGAGTCCTGCCACTTACAAGCCAAAATTTCTTGTGACTCTGGGACTAATGGCATACAAAAGAAGGCATCATTGAAGACTAATACAGAATACCGTCTCCTGGTGGTTGGTAGAATGACCAGCAGGGTGTAGGAATTAGGAACTACTGGAGGTATATACTCGGTGGCTTCACTGACGATCCTGACATCTTTACCAGGCCCCTGGCAGCCCATGGGGCTCTCGTGGTCAGGCCAATCTCAGGATATGGAGCTCACCTGGGCAGGTACCCCACCTCCACACCAGCCCATGGGGCTCTCATGGTCAGGCCCATCCCAGGATATGGGGTTCCCTGGGCAGGTCCCCTGCAGCCCATGGGGCTCTCGTGGTCAGCTCCCTCCCAGGATACAGAGCTACACTTGCAGGTACTGTGGCAGGGCAGGGCACACAGGAACCGTGCACATTGCCCTCATTGCAGAGCACTCTCAGCTCACCTGTCACTCAGATCTGACACAGAGCACCTCAGAGCAGGACTTGAACTAACAAATAGCAACTCCGACAGGTCTGTGACCCTGGGCATCACTCTGTACGGCCTGCCACCACCTGGTCTTCCAGAGACTTCCACTGCACCCGGGGCACCAGGCCTCTGTCTCCACCCACCACCCACCACCCACCCCTCCTCTCCCTGACTCCTGGGGTCCTCTTATTAGGCCAGGGTTTTCTTGAAGCTGTCTCCCACTCATGGGCCAGATAAAATGATTAGAATACAAGCCAGAGCTGCAGCCCATTGTCTATCCTGACTCTCAAGAGCCCACACCTGTTCCTTGGACCTGGCCGATTCAGCAAGTTCCATTTTCTGCAACTGTGAGACCCTGAGGGGTGATGATTGGCTGACCTGGGCAGCCTGACCATGCCGGCCAGCCCTCCCCAGGTGTGCCTGTTTTGAGATCAATATAAACACCGCTCCAGGCAGCAAGAACCCCTGCAGCTGTGCCTGACGCCATTTTCTCTGCCCTGTCAGCAGTCTCGGGGCTGGGCTGGTGGGAGGGAGTGACAGGTCACGGCGTTGTGGGTGGCCCAGTGTGAGTGGGGCTCTGCTGGACTTTCTGCAGCAGTTGTCAAGATGCCACCTGCTAAAGAAGAGGATGTGTCACCCATACCTGGCGCTGGAATTTCTCCCTGGGCAGACGTGAGGAAGGAAGAAATCAGTGGGGGCCGGGACAGGAGGGGTATCTCAGGCAGGGAAATGGAAAGCTTCCAGAAGAGCACCCAGGGCCAGGACCATCCTGGCTGGCCTGCAGGCACCAAGTTGGCTGGCATGCAATCACTCGTGTGGCTCCATTGCCCTTCCTCTAGGCTTTCAAGTCCTTGAACATATTCAGGTGTTTTATCTGGGAAGGGTGGGAACATTTCAGCAGCAGCTGGCCTGGGGCTCGGACCACGTTTACTCACAGATGCCTCAGCACGGTCCCCCAGCTTTGCAATGAGGACGCTTGTTGCGTGGGGCCTGCTGGCTGTATGGGAGATGATTCCCCACCACTGACCAACTTCAGAATTGTTTACAACTGGAGCAAGTGTCCTGATACGGTTTTCCTCTGTGTAACTTGTGGATTCTGTTTGTTTTTTCTATTTTTCGTTTTTGGTTCAAGGTAGATTTCATTCCTCTTTTTTGCATTTACAAATATAAGCATAGAAATAATTTATTCATATAAATACATGTATGTGGAGGGAAGAATATTTTTTCTGTTTTACTTTTTAATTTTATTTTTTTTAATTTTTAATCTTATTTTTTATACAGCAGGTTCTTATTGGTTATCTATTTTATACATATAAATGTATACATGTCAATCCCAATCTCTCAACTCTTCACACCACCATCCCCCCAACAGCTTTCTGCCCTTGGTGCAGATTTCCTTTACAGGCTTGCTTGGTTGGCCATCAAGGGTGTATGCGTTTTTTCCTGAATATATTCAGGAAAAAATGCATACGCCCTTTTTGGCAAAGTGCATCATTGTCGACATTCTGCCTCATTTCCTATGCTTTAAGTGCAATTCCAGTCTACCCCCTGAAATAGTTTTCCTCAAATGCTGGCCCCCTTTCCAGTCCTCTTCGCAGACTTACTTCAATATATTTTTGGACGATAGCTGTCATTCATAACTCTGCAGGTTTGTGAATTAGAGTGCCCCTGAGCTCCTTTCTTCAACTCGCTTTCTTGTGAGCTGGCCGAAAACCGCAGGAATGCTTCAGGTGCTAATCTGTTTCTGGCAGGGCACGCTGACCCTTTGGTTAATTCCTCTTCCTGGTGGGAAATGGTCGTTACACTTGCCCGTGCAGGCACCTACAGCTAGTCTCTCATTGGTTCTCCCTATTCCTGTTCATCTTGCTCAGAAATTGCAAACTGTGCTGAACAGGATGTTAAAGGCATTGACTCTCCAAGTGGGGAGAGTGTTAGTAAAGCGTCTGGAATGGTGAACCCGAGTACCAGGGCACAAAAACTGAGATGCATTTGAAAACGTTTCGCAATCACATGGTGGAATATACTCTGCGTTTCTCATGCATGTTTTAGCTGAAAGAAGAATCCCTTAAACCTGGAGAGTTGGGACCCATGGAATGGGTACCATGCAGTATGCCTTCAAACGGTCTGCATTTGCTCACCGAGCCTCACCAATGGTATCAGCGCGAAGGGTCCAGCCTTATGTCTCACCCAGCTCTGGGTGTAGATGTGGTAAATCCAGGTTGCATCACAAGCCCTGAATGAATTATTTAAGAATTGCTCTCTATTTCACTGTCCTTGGGTTTTGTTTGTGTAATTCATTTTGATAATGGGATTTATCGGATTTTCTCTGCTGCATTCATGCCGCTGTACACACGCTTCATTCTCTTACGGAGACATATAAATCCATGGGTTTGAAGATTCTTACTAGTCAGGTGTATTCCTAGGCGTTGAATATGGGGTGTTTCGTCCATTTCGTTGAGCAAGAGGTAGGTCTTGACTATTACATATTTGGCTTAAGGAAAGGTATCTGTGCTAATTTCTATCTCTGGTTTTATGCAGCACCGCAACTCACCTTTCCCCTTAAGCAAGCATAAGTTGGTTTTCTAAATTTGAGACCCTGTTCTGTTTTGTAATTCAGTTCATGTGTAGCCAAGTTTACATTCCATGTATTAGTGATATCTTATGATGTTTCATTTTCTGTGTGACTTATTTCACTTAGAATCATCGTACCTGAATCCACTCATTATGCCGTGACAGGCCTGATGACATAGATTTCATTGCTGAGTGATATTCCATTGTACGTACGTACCAAAACTTCTTTATCCATTTTTCACATTCTGGGATATTTAACCTGTACCGTAGACGAGGTTCTTGTAAACAGAGCCGCCCGAGACTTTTGGGTGGCTGTGTGTTTTTGATTTTAATTTTCCTAAGCTATAGGACCATAAGGGGAATTGCCGTAGGCTCCGTTGCTTTGTTTTTTAGATGTTCCGGGAAACACCATACATTTTTCCAGACTGGCTGTTGGCAATTTACATCCCGCCCATCAGCATAACAAGGCTCCCTGTTCTCCATGGCCTGTGCTGCCTTTCTGGATTTTACACTTTTTTCAGATGGCCCTTTTGACCAGGGGGCAGTGAGACTTCATTGTAGTGCAGATTTCTTTAACATGCTTGCTTGGTTGGCCAAAAAGGGCGTATGCGTTTTTTCCTGAATATATTCAGGAAAAAACGCATACGCCCTTTCTGGCCAAGAGCATCGTTGTCGACGTTCTGCCTCTTTTCCTATGCCTTAAATGCAATTCCCGTCTACCCCCTGAAATCGTTTTCCTGCAAATCTGTCCCGCTTACAAGTCGTCTTCGCAGCCTTCCTTCAATATATTTTTGGACGATATCTGTCATTTATAACTCTGCAGGTTTGTGAGTTACAGTGCCCCTGAGCTCATTTCTTCAACTTGCTATCTTGTGAGCTGGCCGCAAACCCACAGGATTGCCTCAGGCCCTAATCTGGTTCCGGCACGGCATGCTGAGCCTTTGGTTAATTCCTCTTCCTGGTGGGAAATGAGCGTTAAATTTGCCCTTGCAGACACCTAGAGCTAGTCTCTCATTGGTTCTCCATATTCCTTTTCATCTTGCGCAGAAATTGCAAACTGTGCCCAACAGGAGGTTAAAGGCACTGACTCTCCAAGTGGGGAGAGTGTTCGTAAAGGGTCTGGAATGGTGAACCCGAGTAAAAGGGCACGAAAACTGAGATGCATTTGAAAACGTTTGCCAGTCACACGGTGCACCATACTGTGGGTTTCCCATGCATGTTTTAGCTGAAGGAAGAATCCCTTAAACTTGGAGAGTTGGGACCCATGGAATGGGTACCATGCTGTATGACTTCAAAGGGTCTGCATTTGCTCATCGAACCTCACCAATTCTATCAGCCCGAAGTGCCCAACCTTATGTCTCACTCAGCTCTGGGTGTAGATGTGGTAAATCCAGGTTGCATCACAAGCCCTGAATGAATTATTTAAGAATTGCTCTCTATTTCACTGTCCTTGGGTTTTGTTTGTGTAATTCATTTTGATAATGGGATTTATCGGATTTTCTCTGCTGCATTCATGCCGCTGTACACACGCTTCATTCTCTTACGGAGACATATAAATCCATGGGTTTGAAGATTCTTACTACTCAGGTGTATTCCTAGGCGTTGAATATGGGGTGTTTAGTCCATTTCGTTGAGCAAGGGGTAGGTCTTGACTATTACATATTTGGCTTATGGAAAGGTATCTGTGCTAATTTCTATCTCTGGTTTTATGCAGCACCCCAACTCACCTTTCCCCTTAAGCAAGCATAAGTTGGTTTTCTAAATTTGAGACCCTGTTCTGTTTTGTAATTCAGTTCATGTGTAGCCAAGTTTACATTCCGTGTATTAGTGATATCTTATGATGTTTCATTTTCTGTGTGACTTATTTCACTTAGAATCATCGTACCTGAATCCACTCATTATGCCGCGACGGGCCTGATGACATAGATTTCATTGCTGAGTGATATTCCATTGTACGTACGTACCACAACTTCTTTCTCCATTTTTCACATTCTGGGATATTTAACTTGTACCGTAGACGAGGTTCTTGTAAACACAGCCGTCCGACACTTTGGGGTGGCTGTGTGTTTTTGATTTTAATTTCCCTAAGCTATAGGACCATAAGTGGAAGTGCCGTAGGCTCCGTAGCTTTGTTTTTTCGGTGTTCCGGGAAACACCATACACTTCTCCAGAGTGGCTGTTGGCAATTTACATCCCGCCCATCAGCATAACAAGGCTCCCTGTTCTCCATGGCCTGTGCTGCCTTTCTGGATTTTACACTTTTTTCAGATGGCCCTTTTGACCAGGGGGCAGTGAGACTTCATTGTAGTGCAGATTTCTTTAACATGCTTGCTTGGTTGGCCAAAAAGGGCGTATGCGTTTTTTCCTGAATATATTCAGGAAAAAACGCATACGCCCTTTCTGGCCAAGAGCATCGTTGTCGACGTTCTGCCTCTTTTCCTATGCCTTAAATGCAATTCCCGTCTACCCCCTGAAATCGTTTTCCTGCAAATCTGTCCCGCTTACAAGTCGTCTTCGCAGCCTTCCTTCAATATATTTTTGGACGATATCTGTCATTTATAACTCTGCAGGTTTGTGAGTTACAGTGCCCCTGAGCTCATTTCTTCAACTTGCTATCTTGTGAGCTGGCCGCAAACCCACAGGATTGCCTCAGGCCCTAATCTGGTTCCGGCACGGCATGCTGAGCCTTTGGTTAATTCCTCTTCCTGGTGGGAAATGAGCGTTAAATTTGCCCTTGCAGACACCTAGAGCTAGTCTCTCATTGGTTCTCCATATTCCTTTTCATCTTGCGCAGAAATTGCAAACTGTGCCCAACAGGAGGTTAAAGGCACTGACTCTCCAAGTGGGGAGAGTGTTCGTAAAGGGTCTGGAATGGTGAACCCGAGTAAAAGGGCACGAAAACTGAGATGCATTTGAAAACGTTTGCCAGTCACACGGTGCACCATACTGTGGGTTTCCCATGCATGTTTTAGCTGAAGGAAGAATCCCTTAAACTTGGAGAGTTGGGACCCATGGAATGGGTACCATGCTGTATGACTTCAAAGGGTCTGCATTTGCTCATCGAACCTCACCAATTCTATCAGCCCGAAGTGCCCAACCTTATGTCTCACTCAGCTCTGGGTGTAGATGTGGTAAATCCAGGTTGCATCACAAGCCCTGAATGAATTATTTAAGAATTGCTCTCTATTTCACTGTCCTTGGGTTTTGTTTGTGTAATTCATTTTGATAATGGGATTTATCGGATTTTCTCTGCTGCATTCATGCCGCTGTACACACGCTTCATTCTCTTACGGAGACATATAAATCCATGGGTTTGAAGATTCTTACTACTCAGGTGTATTCCTAGGCGTTGAATATGGGGTGTTTAGTCCATTTCGTTGAGCAAGGGGTAGGTCTTGACTATTACATATTTGGCTTATGGAAAGGTATCTGTGCTAATTTCTATCTCTGGTTTTATGCAGCACCCCAACTCACCTTTCCCCTTAAGCAAGCATAAGTTGGTTTTCTAAATTTGAGACCCTGTTCTGTTTTGTAATTCAGTTCATGTGTAGCCAAGTTTACATTCCGTGTATTAGTGATATCTTATGATGTTTCATTTTCTGTGTGACTTATTTCACTTAGAATCATCGTACCTGAATCCACTCATTATGCCGCGACGGGCCTGATGACATAGATTTCATTGCTGAGTGATATTCCATTGTACGTACGTACCACAACTTCTTTCTCCATTTTTCACATTCTGGGATATTTAACTTGTACCGTAGACGAGGTTCTTGTAAACACAGCCGTCCGACACTTTGGGGTGGCTGTGTGTTTTTGATTTTAATTTCCCTAAGCTATAGGACCATAAGTGGAAGTGCCGTAGGCTCCGTAGCTTTGTTTTTTCGGTGTTCCGGGAAACACCATACACTTCTCCAGAGTGGCTGTTGGCAATTTACATCCCGCCCATCAGCATAACAAGGCTCCCTGTTCTCCATGGCCTGTGCTGCCTTTCTGGATTTTACACTTTTTTCAGATGGCCGTTTTGACCGGGGGGCAGTGAGACTTCATTGTAGTGCAGATTTCTTTAACATGCTTGCTTGGTTGGCCAAAAAGGGCGTATGCGTTTTTTCTTGAATATATTCAGGAAAAAACGCATACGCCCTTTTTGGCCAAGAGCATCATTGTCGACGTTCTGCCTCTTTTCCTATGCTTTAAATGCAATTCCCGTCTACCCCCTGAAATCGTTTTCCTGCAAATCTGTCCCGCTTACAAGTCATCTTCGCAGCCTTCCTTCAATATATTTTTGGACGATAGCTGTCATTTATAACTCTGCAGGTTTGTGAGTTACAGTGCCCCTGAGCTCATTTCTTCAACTCGCTATCTTGTGAGCTGGCCGCAAACCCACAGGATTGCTTCAGGCCCTAATCTGGTTCCGGCACGGCATGCTGAGCCTTTGGTTAATTCCTCTTCCTGGTGGGAAATGAGCGTTAAATTTGCCCTTGCAGACACCTAGAGCTAGTCTCTCATTCGTTCTCCCTATTCCTTTTCATCTTGCGCAGAAATTGCAAACTGTGCCCAACAGGAGGTTAAAGGCACTGACTCTCCAAGTGGGGAGAGTGTTCGTAAAGGGTCTGGAATGGTGAACCCGAGTAAAAGGGGACGAAAACTGAGATGCATTTGAAAACGTTTGCCAGTCACATGGTGCACCATACTGTGGGTTTCCCATGCATGTTTTAGCTGAAGGAAGAATCCCTTAAACTTGGAGAGTTGGGACCCATGGAATGGGTACCATGCTGTATGACTTCAAAGGGTCTGCATTTGCTCATCGAACCTCACCAATGCTATCAGCCCGAAGTGCCCAACCTTATGTCTCACTCAGCTCTGGGTGTAGATGTGGTAAATCCAGGTTGCATCACAAGCCCTGGATGAATTATTTAAGAATTGCTCTCTATCTCACTGTCCCTGGGTTTTGTTTGTGTAATTCATTTTGATAATGGGATTTATCGGATTTTCTCTGCTGCATTCATGCCGCTGTACACATGCTTCATTCTCTTATGGAGACATATAAACCCATGGGTTTGAAGATTCTTACTAGTCAGGTGTATTCCTAGGCGTTGAATATGGGGTGTTTAGTCCATTTCGTTGAGCAAGGGGTAGGTCTTGACTATTACATATTTGGCTTATGGAAAGGTATCTGTGCTAATTTCTATCTCTGGTTTTATGCAGCACCCCAACTCACCTTTCCCCTTAAGCAAGCATAAGTTGGTTTTCTAAATTTGAGACCCTGTTCTGTTTTGTAATTCAGTTCATGTGTAGCCAAGTTTACATTCCGTGTAGTAGTGATATCTTATGATGTTTCATTTTCTGTGTGACTTATTTCACTTAGAATCATCGTACCTGAATCCACTCATTATGCCGCGACGGGCCTGATGACATAGATTTCATTGCTGAGTGATATTCCATTGTACGTATGTACCACAACTTCTTTATCCATTTTTCACATTCTGGGATATTTAACTTGTACCGTAGACGAGGTTCTTGTAAACAGAGCCGTCCGACACATTGGGGTGGCTGTGTGTTTTTGATTTTAATTTCCCTAAGCTATAGGACCATAAGTGGAAGTGCCGTAGGCTCCGTAGCTTTGTTTTTTCGGTGTTCCGGGAAACACCATACACTTCTCCAGGGTGGCTGTTTGCAATTTACATCCCGCCCATCAGCATAACAAGGCTCCCTGTTCTCCATGGCCTGTGCTGCCTTTCTGGATTTTACACTTTTTTCAGATGGCCCTTTTGACCGGGGGGCAGTGAGACTTCATTGTAGTGCAGATTTCTTTAACATGCTTGCTTGGTTGGCCAAAAAGGGCGTATGCGTTTTACCCTGAATATATTCAGGAAAAAACGCATACGCCCTTTTTGGCCAAGAGCATCATTGTCGACGTTCTGCCTCTTTTCCTATGATTTAAATGCAATTCCCGTCTACCCCCTGAAATCGTTTTCCTGCAAATCTGTCCCGCTTACAAGTCATCTTCGCAGCCTTCCTTCAATATATTTTTGGACGATAGCTGTCATTTATAACTCTGCAGGTTTGTGAGTTACAGTGCCCCTGAGCTCATTTCTTCAACTCGCTATCTTGTGAGCTGGCCGCAAACCCACAGGATTGCTTCAGGCCCTAATCTGGTTCCGGCACGGCATGCTGAGCCTTTGGTTAATTCCTCTTCCTGGTGGGAAATGAGCGTTAAATTTGCCCATGCAGACACCTAGAGCTAGTCTCTCATTCGTTCTCCCTATTCCTTTTCATCTTGCGCAGAAATTGCAAACTGTGCCCAACAGGAGGTTAAAGGCACTGACTCTCCAAGTGGGGAGAGTGTTCGTAAAGGGTCTGGAATGGTGAACCCGAGTAAAAGGGGACGAAAACTGAGATGCATTTGAAAACGTTTGCCAGTCACACGGTGCACCATACTGTGGGTTTCCCATGCATGTTTTAGCTGAAGGAAGAATCCCTTAAACTTGGAGAGTTGGGACCCATGGAATGGGTACCATGCTGTATGACTTCAAAGGGTCTGCATTTGCTCATCGAACCTCACCAATGCTATCAGCCCGAAGTGCCCAACCTTATGTCTCACTCAGCTCTGGGTGTAGATGTGGTAAATCCAGGTTGCATCACAAGCCCTGAATGAATTATTTAAGAATTGCTCTCTATCTCACTGTCCCTGGGTTTTGTTTGTGTAATTCATTTTGATAATGGGATTTATCGGATTTTCTCTGCTGCATTCATGCCGCTGTACACATGCTTCATTCTCTTACGGAGACATATAAATCCATGGGTTTGAAGATTCTTACTAGTCAGGTGTATTCCTAGGCGTTGAATATGGGGTGTTTAGTCCATTTCGTTGAGCAAGGGGTAGGTCTTGACTATTACATATTTGGCTTATGGAAAGGTATCTGTGCTAATTTCTATCTCTGGTTTTATGCAGCACCCCAACTCACCTTTCCCCTTAAGCAAGCATAAGTTGGTTTTCTAAATTTGAGACCCTGTTCTGTTTTGTAATTCAGTTCATGTGTAGCCAAGTTTACATTCCGTGTAGTAGTGATATCTTATGATGTTTCATTTTCTGTGTGACTTATTTCCCTTAGAATCATCGTACCTGAATCCACTCATTATGCCGCGACGGGCCTGATGACATAGATTTCATTGCTGAGTGATATTCCATTGTACGTACGTACCACAACTTCTTTATCCATTTTTCACATTCTGGGATATTTAACTTGTGCCGTAGACGAGATTCTTGTAAACAGAGCCGTCCGACACTTTGGGGTGGCTGTGTGTTTTTGATTTTAATTTCCCTAAGCTATAGGACCATAAGTGGAAGTGCCGTAGGCTCCGTAGCTTTGTTTTTTCGGTGGTCCGGGAAACACCATACACTTCTCCAGAGTGGCTGTTGTTAATTTACATCCCGCCCATCAGCATAACAAGGCTCGCTGTTCTCCATGGCCTGTGCTGCCTTTCTGGATTTTACACTTTTTTCAGATGGCCGTTTTGACCGGGGGGCAGTGAGACTTCATTGTAGTGCAGATTTCTTTAACGTGCTTGCTTGGTTGGCCAAAAAGGGCGTATGCGTTTTTTCCTGAATATATTCAGGAAAAAACGCATACGCCCTTTTTGGCCAAGAGCATCATTGTCGATGTTCTGCCTCTTTTCCTATGCTTTAAATGCAATTCCCGTCTACCCACTGAAATCGTTTTCCTGCAAATCTGTCCCGCTTACAAGTCGTCTTCGCAGCCTTCCTTCAATATATTTTTGGACGATAGCTGTCATTTATAACTCTGCAGGTTTGTGAGTTACAGTGCCCCTGAGCTCCTTTCTTCAACTCGCTATCTTGTGAGCTGGCCGCAAACCCACAGGATTGCCTCAGGCCCTAATCTGGTTCCGGCACGGCATGCTGAGCCTTTGGTTAATTCCTCTTCCTGGTGGGAAATGAGCGTTAAATTTGCCCATGCAGACACCTAGAGCTAGTCTCTCATTCGTTCTCCCTATTCCTTTTCATCTTGCGCAGAAATTGCAAACTGTGCCCAACAGGAGGTTAAAGGCACTGACTCTCCAAGTGGGGAGAGTGTTATTAAAGGGTCTGGAATGGTGCACCTAAGTAAAACGAGACGAAAACTGAGATGCATTTGAAAACGTTTCCCCGTCACATGGTGCACCATAATGTGTGTTTCCCATGCATGTTTTAGCTGAAGGAAGTATCCCTTAAACCTGGAGAGTTGGGACCCATGGAATGGCTACCATGCAGTATGACTTCAAAGGGTCTGCATTTGCTTATCGAACCTCAACAATGCTATCAGCCCAAAGTGTCCAACCTTATGTGTCACTCAGCTCTGGGTGTATATGTGGTAAATCCAGGTTGCATCACAAGCCCTGAATGAATTATTTAAGAATTGCTCTCTATTTCACTGTCCTTGGGTTTTGTTTTTGTAATTCACTTTGACAATGGGATTTATCGGATTTTCTCTACTGCATTCATGCCGCTGTACACACGCTTCATTCTCTTACGGAGGCATATGAATCCATGGGTTTGAAGATTCTTACTAGTCAGGTGTATTCCTAGGCGTTGAATATGGGGTGTTTAGTCCATTTCGTTGAGCAAGGGGTAGGTCTGGGCTATTACATATTTGGCTTTTGGAAAGGTATCTGTGCTAATTTCTATCTCTGGTTTTATGCAGCACCCCAACTCACCTTTCCCCTTAAGCAAGCATAAGTTGGTTTTCTAAATTTGAGACCCTGTTCTGTTTTATAATTCAGTTCATGTGTAGCAATGTTTGCATTCCATGTATTAGTGATATCTTATGATGTTTCATTTTCTGTGTGACTTATTTCCCTTAGAATCATTGTACCTGAATCCACTCATTATGCCGCGACGGGTCTGATGACATAGCTTTCATTGCTGAGTGATATTCCATTGTACGTACGTACCACAACTTCTTTATCCATTTTTCACATTCTGGGATATTTAACTTGTACCGTAGAAGAGGTTCTTGTAAACAGAGCCGTCTGACACTTTGGGGTGGCTGTGTGTTTTTGATTTTAATTTCCCTAAGCTATAGGACCATAAGTGGAAGTGCCGTAGGCTCCGTTGCTTTGTTTTTCAGGGGTTCCAGGAAACACCATACACTTCTCCAGAGTGGCTGTTGGCAATTAACATCCCGACCATCATCATAACAAGGCTCTCTGTTCTCCTTGCCCTGTCCTGTCTTTGTGGATTTTACACTTGTTTCAGATGTCCCTTTTGACCTGGGGGCAGTGAGACTTCATTGTAGTGCAGATTTCTTTAACATGCTTGCTTGGTTGGCCAAAAAGCGCATATGCTTTTTTTCCTGAATAAATTCAGGAAAAAACGCATACGCCCTTTTTGGCCAAGAGCATCATTGTCGACGTTCTGCCTCTTTTCCTATGCTTTAAATGCAATTCCCGTGTACCCCCTGAAATCGATTTCCTGCAATTCTGCCCTGCTTGCAAGTCGTATTCGCAGCCTTCCTTCAATATATTTTTGGACGATAGCTGTCATTTATAACTCTGCATGTTTGTGAGTTACAGTGCCTCTGAGCTCCATTCTTCAACTCGCAACTTGTGAGCTGGGCGCAAACCCGCAGGATTGCTTCAGGCCCTAATCTGGTTCCGGCACGGCATGCTGGTCCTTTGGTTAATTCCTCTTCCTGGTGGGAAATGAGCATTAAATTTGCCCGTGCAGACACTTACTGCTAGTCTCTCATTGGTTCTCCCTATTCCTGTTCATCTTGCGCAGAAATTGCAAACTGTGCCAAACAGGAGGTTAAAGGCACTGACTCTCCAAGTGGGGAGAGTGTTAGTAAAGGTTCTGGAATGGTGAACCCGAGTAAAAGGGTACGAAAACTGAGATGCATTTGAAAACCTTTCCTGGTCACACGGTGCACCATACTGTGGGTTTCCCATGCATGTTTTAGCTGAAGAAAGAATCCCTTAAACCTGGAGAGTTGGGACCCATGGAATGGGTACCATGCAGTATGACTTCAAAGGGTCTGCATTTGCTCATTGAACCTTAACAATGCTATCAGCCCGAAGTGCCCAACCTTATGTCTCACTCAGCTCTGGGTGTAGATGTGGTAAATCCAGGTTGCATCACAAGCCCTGAATGAATTATTTAAGAATTACTCTCTATTTCACTCTCATTGTGTTTTGTTTTTGTAATTTATTTTGATAATGGGATTTATCGCATTTTCACTGCTCCATTCATGCCGCTGTACTCACGCTTGATTCTCTTACGGACACATATAAATCCATGAGTTTGAAGATTCTTACTAGTCAGGTGTATTCGTAGGTGTTGAATATGGCGTGTTGAGCCCATTTTGTTGACCAGGGAGTAGGTTTTTTCTATTACATATTTGGCTTATGGAACGGTATCTGTGCTAATTTCAATCTCTGGTTTTATGCAGCTCCCCAACTCTCCTTTTTCCTTAAGCAAACATAAGTTGGTCTTCTAAATTTGAGACCCCATTCTGTTTTGTAATTCAGGTCATTTGTAGCCACGTTTACATTCCATGTATTAGTAATATTGTTTGTCTTTTTCTTTTTGAATTATGTGAGTTTGAATGATCATATGTAACTACTCTGGGGTTGTTACAACTGGCTATATTTCACTGATTTTCAGGCTGAGTAATATTCCACTCTACATAAGTGCCACACCTCTATCCATTTTTTCCCTCCAGAGACATATAAATTATATCCTAGTCGAGGATCTTTGAAACAGAGAGGCGGTAAACATTGGGGTGCCTGTGTCCTCTCCATTTTTGTCTTTCCCAAGATATACGTCCATGAGTGCAAGTGCCCTGTGCTCTGTAGCTCATTTTTTAGATGCTTTAGTAAACACAATACACTTCTCAAGAGTGACCATTGGCAATATACATTTCCACTATAAGCCTCACAGGGCTCCCTTTTCTCCTTGCCCTGTCCTGCATTTCTGGTGTTTACACTTTATGAGGAAGGCTCTTCTGACTGATGCGAAGTGATATGTTTTGTAGTACTGATTTCCAGTGCGCACCTGTTTGGTTGGCTAAAAAAGTGTATGCCCTTTTCTTGAATATATACAGAAAAAGACGCATACACCCTTTTTGGCCAACTGCAATGTTGGCAATGTTCAGCCCCTTTTCTTGTGCTTAATGGCGAGTCCTTTCTACCTCTTCCAATCCCTTTCCTGCCATTCTCCGTTGCTTACAAGTCCTTTTCTCTGACTTTCCTCAAGACATTTTTCAGTGAGAGATATTTTCAACTCTGCAGTTTCGTGAATTTTAGCGGCCCTGAGTTCCATTTTTCAACTTGTGTTTATGGGAACTGGCCACAAAGCAGCGGGATTTCCTCAAGCCCTATTCTGTTTCCATGGGCAACCCTAGCTTTTAGTCAATTCGTCTTCCTGATTGGAAATTAGAGTGACATGTGCCTGTCCGAACACCTAGGACTTGTCTCTCATTGTTCCTCCACCTTCTGCTTCATCCTCTGGACAAATTCCAAACTGTATGCAACAGGATGTTGACAGTGCTGACATCTCCAAGTGGGAAGACTGTTCGTAAAGACGCTGGAGGGGTGAACCCGAGCACCAGGAGATGAGGAGATGAGATGCCTTTTCCAAACTCTTCCCGATCAGACGGTATACCATCTTCTGGGTGTGACAGGCATATTTTAGCTGTAGGAAGTGTCCCATTCATGTGAGGAGAACACCAGGGCTTTTTCAAAATCAGTGTCTCTCCACAACCCAAACTGGGGAATTGTTTAAGCTACGGCTACACATAGGTTCATTAAGGGCCTTGGGAAGTAGGCAGAGTCCAAACTTTAGATGATTGAAGTCTTCAGGGTCAGAAGCACTCACCACCGGCTTCCCTTAGGTTCCATTTTAACTGTCATTAATAGATGATGTCAATAAAAATATCTATTCTTTTTTCAGATTATTTCCCCTTATAGGTTATTGCAAAATATTGAGTGTAGTTCCCTGTGCTGTACAGGAGTTCCTTGTTAATGATCGATTTTATACATAGCAGTGTGTATGTGTTAATCCCAAACTGTTAATTTATCCCTCCTCCCACCTTTCCCCTTTGGTAATAATAAATTATAAGATTTTATACTTCTCAGAAATGGGGGAGCTGAAAGAGAGGTATCATTTTCAATGGAAAAGCATTTAAACAAGATTGAAGCTTTAACCAAGATTATTAGATGTACATCCTTGGAAAGAAATCACTTCGTTTCTCTAGTATTGACCTGACAAATAAGACAAACCTTTCACTGAACTTGCTTATAATAAAGTGATGGAAATATCAAATGGAAGTGTTAGAAACATCTTATTTTACCCGAGCCTTATACACTGTTCTATGTTAATTACAGTTTGGCTCACACATCTGTTCATTGAAGTTACAATGTTCTCAATTTCTGTTACTGATCCTCCAGAGTGGACCCCAACAAGTGTCCCCCTGCCCAGTGTCATTGGAGCCAACAGATCGAGACTGAGTTTGGTTCAGAAGCAAAGGAAACTTTATATTTTGATCAGAGAATGCAGAGGTGAGAGCATGTGCTACCCCGTGGGCTGTGGGCTGGGCTGCTGTGTAGAGATCCTGTCAGAGTCAGTGGGAGGGAGGGGGCGGAGCTCTCGAGGGCCCGGTTGGCTGCAGCTCAGGCTCTATATCGCGGAGTCTGCACTGTGCTCCAGGAGCTGAAGTGTCGACCCAGCCATTCTGCACTAGGAAATCTGGTCTGAAGTGCCGGCTGTTGAACCTCTGTATGCGGGACCCTAGGAGCACGTGAAATTAGACAAAGCACAAAGGATAAAAAAGGTTAGACTTTATTTTATTGCCCAGATTCTATTTTTATCTCCCAGGGATTTTTAAGGGGCTTTGCCTGGGACAAAACCCTCTTCTGCATTTTGTCCCCTTCCTCATTCTTAGAGTGCTGAGGGTGCAGACCCTTCATCTGTAACTGCTGAGTGCTGAGTTAGGAGCCCTCATACCCGTGGGAGAGGGTCTGAACTTCTCCCCAGCAGCCTCCAGGTGACGTTGATTGTCCGCAGGCCTCCTGCCTCCCTGCTCGTCCGCCTGAGCACAAGTATTGGTAGTGTTATAGATTCTAATGACCTTTAAGGGTCCAGGAAGAAGATGTGCAGTGACGCTGTGAGGTCCAGTTTCACCCCGCCGCACATTTGTTCAGCCACCTTA
This sequence comes from Delphinapterus leucas, assembly GCF_059928025.1. NCBI lineage: Eukaryota > Metazoa > Chordata > Mammalia > Artiodactyla > Monodontidae > Delphinapterus > Delphinapterus leucas. Next base: position 3,100,876 of record NW_028322248.1, read on the forward strand.
GGCTGACCGTTTCTGCCAGCCTAGATGCTCTGACCAGTAGTCTGTGCTTTCTTCAGTTAGGCCCCTGAATTAACGTAAAAACAGCACGAGGTGTCAGCACCCTGACTGCTCAACTCCCAGACAGTCCAGGGTCAGTGGTGATGAAGGACCATGATGGCCACTGAGTCAACAGCCTTTTGAAGTAAACAGGAGTCCAGCCGGTCTTATTGGCCAACATTATCACAGTGTCTGTAGGCTTTTCTATGGTGACAGCGTGATATACGGTTCCCCCGCCAGGATTATTAGGTCCGCTCTGGGGGCAGTAAGTCCTGCAAGCAGTAGTCTACTCTTTTGGGACACACTCTTGTTGTTTTATGAGAGAAACTCCAGGTCAAGTGATGGTCACTTGAGTCGTCATGGTGCCCCGTTGCCCCCGGTTATCTCTCTGGAGTTTGGAGTTGGAAGGCCTCCTCACTCGAGGTCAGTGTGCCCACAGAGCAAACCCTGCAACTTCAGGGCATCATTGGGTGTTAGGAACACCACTTGGGGTCCTTTTCCCTTAGGAGGGAGGTGGCCTTTTGGGCTGCTGATTTCCAGGATTTTAGATACCGCCAGTATCTTGGCCAGATGTGGCAGTGGGCCAAGCCCCTTGGTGACCGTAGTTTATCCTACCTGGATGGCATTCTTGCATTGTTCCATTTCAAGTGGTCCCAGTTTTTGCACTAATACTCCAATGGCGATTCACCGTTCACCAGGAATGTAAAGGTCAAAGGGTTTAGCTAAATTAGGGAGTTCCAGGGCAAGGGTCTGAATTGACTGCTCTTTCCATTCTTGAAAGGCCACTTCTGGATTCTATTCAAAAGGATCATCATCTTTTCCTTTCAGTGTTTCATATAGAGGCCCAGCTAGTAGACTGTAGTTAGGGATCCAGAAGCAGCAAACCGTGGCCTCCCCAGGAACCCCTAAGCTGTCTTCTAGTTTTAGATATGGGTAAGGCTGTAAATTGTTTCTTCCCTTTCCTGGGATGAGCTTCTCCGACCTTCTGTGAGAATGAAGCCCAGGCAGGTCACCGTAGTCTGTGATATTTGAGCTTTTTCTTGGACAACTTGTATCCTTTATTGGCTTGGTAGTTCAGAGGTCTCCTTAGTAGGGCTGGTGTTCAGAATGTCGTCTGCATATTGAAGGAGTGTTTCTTTTTCCAGTGGTAGGACTTTTAGGTCTTTAGCTGAGCTTTCTCCAAAGATGGTGTGGGAATTTTTGAACCCTTGGGGCAAGACGGCCCAGAAGTATTGTTTTAGTTGTATGTTGAGACCTGCCACTCACAAGCCAAAATTTCTTGTGACTCTGACACTAATGGAATACAAAAGAAGGCATCATTGAAGACTAATACAGAATACCATGTCCTGGTGGTTGGTAGAATGACCAGCAGGGTGTAGGATTTAGGAACTACTGGAGGTCTATCCTCGGTGGCTTCACTGACTGTCCTGACATCTTTTACCAGGATTCCAGCAGCCCATGGGGCTCTCGATATCAGGCCAATCCCAGGATATGGAGATCACCTGAGCAGGGACCCTACCCCCCACTCCAGACCACGGGGCTCTCGTGGTCAGGCCCCTCTCAGGATACAGAGCTACCCTTGCAGTTACCGTGGTAGGGCTGGGCACACAGGAACCGTGCACATCGCCCTCATTGCAGAGCACTCCCAGCTCACCTGTCACTCAGATCTGACACAGAGCACCTCAGAGCAGGACTTGAACTAACAAACAGCAGCTCTGACAGGTCTGTGACCCTGGGCATCACTCTGTGTGGCCTCCCTCCACCTGGTCTTCCAGAGACTTCCACTGCACCCGGGGAACCAGGCCTCTGTCTCCACCCACCACACACCCCTCCTCTCCCTGACTCCTGGGTTCCTCTCATTAGGAGAGGGTTTTCTTGAAGTTGTCTCCCACTCATGGGCCAGATAATATAATTAGAAAACAAGCCAGAGCTGCAGTCCCTTGTCTATCCTGACTCTCAGGAGCCCACACCTGTTCCTTGGACCTGGCCGATTCAGCAAGTTCCAGTTTCTGCAACTGTGAGCCCCTGAGGGGTGATTATTGGCTGGCCTGGGAAGCCTGACCGTGCCGGCCAGTCCTCCCCAGGTGTGCCTGGGTTGAGATCAATATAAACACCGCTCCAGGCAGCAAGAGCCCCTGCAGCTGTGCCTGAGGCCATTTTCTCTGCCCAGTCAGCAGTCTCGGGGCTGGGCTGGTGGGAGGGAGTGAGAGGCCACGGCTTTGTGGGTGGCCCAGTGTGAGTGGGGCTCTGCTGGACTTTCTGCAGCAGTTGCCAAGATGCCACCTGCTAAAGAAGAGGATGTGTCACCCATACCTGCTGCTGGAATTTCTCCCTGGGCAGAGGTGAGGAAGGAAGAAATCAGTGGGGGCCGGGACAGCAGGGGTATCTCAGGCAGGGAAATGGAAAGCTTCCAGAAGAGTACCCAGGGCCAGGACCATCCTGGCTGGCCTGCAGGCACCAAGTCGGCTGGCATGCTGTCGCTCATGTGGCTCCATGGCCCTTCCTCTAGGCTTTCAAATCCTTGTACATATTCAGGTGTTTTACCTGTGAAAGGTGGGAACATTTCTGCAGCAGCTGGCCTGGGGCTCGGCCCACGTTTACTCACAGATGCCTCGGCACGGTCCCCCAACTTTGCAATGAGGATGCTTGTTGCGTGTGGCCTGCTGGCTGAATGGGAGATGATTCCCCACCACTGACCAACTTCAGAATTGTTTACAACTGGAGCAAGGGCCCTGATACGGTTTTCCTCTGTGTAACTTGTGGGTTCTGTATTTTTTTTCTTTTTTTCATTTTTGGTTCAAGGTAGATTTTATTCCTCTTTTTTGTATTTACAGATATAAGCATGGAAATAATTTATTCATATAAATACATGTATGTGAAGGGAAGAATATTTTTTCTGTTTTACTTTTTTTAATTTTGAATTTTATTTTAATTTTTTATACAGCAGGTTCTTGTTGGTTATCTATTTTATACATATAAATGTATACATGCCAATCCCAATCTCTCAACTCCTCCCACCACCACCCCCTAACAGCTTTCCCCCCTTGGTGTCCATACGTTTGTTGTCTACATCTGTTGCTCTATTTCTGCCTTGCAAAACGGTTCATCTGTACAATTTTTCTAGGTTCCACATATATGCATTAATATACAAGATTTGTTTTTCCATTTCTGACTTACTTCACTCTGTATGACAGTCTCTAGATCCATCAACGTCTCTACAAATGACCCAATTTCATTCCTTTTTATGGCTTAGTAATATTCCATTTTATATATGTACCTCATCTTTATGCATTCGTCTGTCTGTGGGCATTTAGGTTGCTTCCATTACCTGGATATTGTAAATAGTGATGCAATGAACATTGCAGTGAATGTCTCTTTTTGATTTATGGTTTTGTCTGGGTATATGCCCAGTAGTGGGATTGCTGTATCATATGGTAATTCTATTCTTAGTTTTATAAGAAACTCCATAATGTTCTCCACAGTGACTGTATCAATTTACATTCCCAACAATAGTGGAAGAGGGTTCCTTATCTCCACACCCTTTCCAGCATTTGTTGTTTGTAGATTTTCTGATGATGCCCATTCTAACAGGTGTGAGGTGATACATCTTGGATGAGTCTATTTCATTGAGCAAAGAGTAGGTCTTGTCTATTACATATTTGACTTATGGAACGGTATGTGTGCTCATTTCAATCTCTGGTTTGATACAGCACCCCAACTCAACTTTCCCCTTAAGCAAGCATAAGTTTTTATCTAAATGTGAGACTCTGTTCGGTTTTGTAATTCAGTTTATGTGTAGCCAAGTTTACACTCTCTCTATTAGTGATATCTTATGATAATTATCTTACTCTGTGTGACATATTTCTCTTAGAATCATCATACTTAAATCCACTCAATTTGCTGCTACAGTCCTGATGACATTGATTTCATTGCTGAGTGATATTCCGTTGTACGTAAGTAGCACAACTCCTTTATCCATTTTTTTCTTTCTGGGATATTTAATTTGTACTGGACTCGAGGTTCTTGTATACACAGCAGCCCTAAATTTTGTGTTGGCTGTGTCTTCTTGATTTTAATTTTCCAAAGCTATAGGGCCAAAAGTGGAAGTGCCCTAGGGTCTGTAGCTTTGTTTGTCAGATGTTCCAGGATACACCATAAACATCTCCAGAGTGTCTGTTGGCAATTTACATCCCACCCATCAGCATAACAAGGCTCCCTTTATTCCATGGCCTGTCCTGTGTTTCTGGTTTTTACACTTTTTTCAGATGGCCCTTTTGACGAATGGGAAATAAGACTTCATTGTAGTGCGGATTTCCATTGCTCGAGTGCTTGGTTGTCCAAAAAGGGCATATGCGTTTTTTCCTGAATATATTCAGGAAAAAATGTATATGCACTTTTGTCCAAGTGCATCATTGTCGAAGATCTGCCGCATTTCACATGCTTTAAATGCAATTCCAATCTACCTCCTGAAATATGATTCCTGCAATTCTGCCTCGTTTTCAAGTCCTCTTTGCAGACTTACTTCAATATATTTTTGCCAATAGCTGTCATTTATACCTCTGCAGGTTTGTGAATTACAGTGCCCGTGATTTCCTTTCTTAACTCGTTTCCTTGAAAGCTGGCCACAGAACCGCAGGTTTGCTTCAGGCCATAATCAGGGTCCGGCACGGCACTCTGAGCCTTTGGTTAATTCCTCTTCCTGGTGGGAAATTAGAGTTAAATGTGCCCCTCCAGACACCTGCCTCACTCCCAGCCCCTTGGTGATGTGTGTCCTCTGGTTTGAGGCCACATGTGCTGGGTTCCTCACCTTTGGCTGATGTGGCCCCACTGGTGTGAGGACACTCCTGCTTGGTTCCCATCTCCTTGGTGATGTGGGCCCTCCGGTGAGAGTCTGATCCTGGTTGTGTTACTCACACTTCTGTGAGGTAGGCCCTCTTCTCTGAGGTCAGTCCTGCCTAGCTGGCACACCCCGCCTTGGTGACGTTGGCCATCTGGTGGGAGTTGGTGCCTGCTGGGAGTCTCCTCCCCTTGGTAATGAGGGCCCTCTGGCATCAGGCCCTAACTCCTGGGCTCCCAAAATTTTCTGATGTGCGCCCTGTGGTGCGAGTACATTCCTGCCAAGTTCACAACCCCATGGGAATGTGGGCCTTCTGCTCTGAGGTCCCAACGGTGGGTTGCTCAGTTTCATGATGAGGGCCCTCTGGTGTGAGTTCACTCCGGCCTGGATCCCATAGCCATGCTGCTCCTGGCCACCTGCTGGGACGTTACAACTGCGGGATTCCTCACCTTTTTTCTTCTATGGGCCCTCTTTTTTGAGACTCCTCCTGCCTGCCTCACTCCCAGCCCCTTGGTGATGTGTGTCCTCTGGTTTGAGGCCACGTGTGCTGGGTCCCTCACCTTTTGATGATGTGGCCCCAATGGTGTGAGGACACTCCTGCCTGGTTCCTATCCCCTTGATGATGTGGGCCCTCTGGTGAGAGTCTGATCCTGTTTGGGTTCCTCACCCTTCTGTGAGGTGGGTCCTCTGCTGTGAGGTCACTCCTGCCTGGTTGGCATACCCCGCCTGGGCAACATCGGCCCTCTTGTGGCAGTTGTAGCCTGCTGGGAGCTTCCTCCCCTCGGTGATGAGGGCCCTCTTGCGTCAGGCCCTAACTGCTGGGTACCCACATTTTCTGATACGTGCTAAGTGGTGCGAGGGCACTCCTGCGAGGTTCCCATCCCCATGGGGATGTGGGCCTTCTGCTCTGAGGTCCCAATGTCTGGGTTGCTCACAGTTTCATGATGTGGGCCCTCTGCTGTGAGTTCACTGCAGCCTGGATCGCATAGACTCGGTGCTCTGGGCCGCCTGCTGGGAGGTTCACACTGCAAGTTTCCTCAGCTTTTTTATCCTATGGTCCCTGTGTTGTGAGGCTCCTCCTGCCTGCCTCACTCCGAGCCCCTTGGAGATGTGGGTCCTCTGGTTTAGGCCACATGTGCTGGGTTCCTCACCTTTCTATGATGTGGCCACACTGGTGTGAAGACAGTCCTGCCTGTTTCTGATCCCATTGGTGATGTGGGCCTTCTGGTGAGAGTCTTATCCTGGCTGGGTTCCTCACCCTTCTGTGAGGTAGGCCCTCTGCTGTGAGGTCACTCCTGCCTTGCTGTCACACGTCACCTTGGCGACATGGGCCCTCAGTTGGGAGTTGGTGCCTGCTTGGAGTCTCCTCCCCTTGGTAATGAGGGCCCTCTGGCGTCAGGCCCTAACTTCTGGGCTTCCAAAATTCTCTGATGTGTGCCCTGTGGTGCGAGTACACTTATGCCATGTTCCCAGCCACATGGGAATGTGGGCCTTCTGCTCTGAGGTCCCAACGGCTGGGTTGCTCACAGTTTCATGATGAGGGCACTCTGTTTTGAGTTCAGTCAGGTCTGGATCCCATAGCCTCGCTGCTCCTGGCCGCCTGCTAGGAGGTTCCAACTGCGGGATACCTCACCATTTTTATTCTATGGTCCCTATGTTTTGAGGCTCCTCCTGCCTGCCTCACTCCCAGCCCCTTGGTGATATGTGTCCTCTGGTTTGAAGCCACGTGTGCTGGGTCACTCACATTTCGGTGATGAGGCCCCACTGGTGTGAGGACACTCCAGCCTGGTTCCCATTCCCTTGGTGATGTGGGCCCTGTGGTGAGAGTCTGATCCTCTTTGGGTTCCTCACACTTTTGTGTGGTGGGCCCTCTGCTCTGAGGTCACTCCTGCCTGGCTGGCACATCCCGCATTGGCGATGGCGGCCCTCTGGTAGCAGTTGGAGCCTGCTGTGAGCCTCCTCTCCTCGGTGATGAGAGCCCTCTGGCGTCAGGCCCTAACTGCTGGGCTCCCCACATTTTCTGATGTGTGCCCACTGGTGTGATGACACTCCTGCTTGGTTCCCTTCCCCATGGGGATGTGGGCCTTGTGCTCTGAGGTCACAACGGCTGGTTTCCTCACAGTTTCATGATGAGGGACCTCTGTTGTGAGTTCATCACTGCCTGGATCCCATAGCCCTGGTGCTCTGGGACGCCTGCTGGGATGTTCCAACTGCTGGATTCCTCACCTTTTTTATACAATGGGCCATGTGTTGTGAGGTTAATCCTGCCTGCCTCGCTCTGAGACCCATGGTGATGTGGGTCCTCTGGTTTGAGGCCACATTTCCTGGGTACCTCAACCTTTGATGATGTGGCCCCATGGGTGTGATGACACTCCTGTCTGGTTCACAGCCCCTTGCTGATGTGGGCACTCTGGTGAGAGTCTGATCCTGGCTGGGTTCCTTACCCTTCTGTGAGGTGGGCCCTCTGATGTGAGGTCACTCCTGCCTGGCTGGCTCACATCGCCTTGGCGATGTGGGCCCTCTGTTGGCCACGAAAGCATGCTGGGAGCCCCCTACCCTCTTTAATGAGGGCCCTGAAAAAACTCATATGCACTTTTTGACCAAGTGCATCATTGTCGAGAATCTGCCTCTTCTCCTATGCTTTCAGAGCACTTCCCGTCTACCTCCTGAAATCATATTACTGGAATTCTGCCCCACTTTCAAGTCCTCTTCGCAGCCTTACTTCAATATATTTTTGTTTGATACCTGCCATTTATAACTCTGCAGGTTTGTTAATTACAGTGTCCCTGAGCTCCTTTCTTCAACTAGCTTTCTTGTGAGCTGGCCGCAAAACCGCAGGATTGCTTCAGGCCCTAATCTGGTTTCCGCACAGCATGCTGAGCGTTTGGAAAATTCCTTTTTCTGGTGGGAAATGAGCGTTAAATTTGCCCGTGCAGACAACTACAGCTAGTCTCTCATTGGTTCTCCCTATTCCTGTTCATCTTGCGCAGATATTGCAAACTGTGCCCAACAGGAGGTTAAAGGCACTGACTCTCCAAGTGGGGAGAGAGTTAGTAAAGCGTCTGGAATGGTGAACCTGAGCACCAAGGGACGAACCCTGAGAGGCATTTAAAATCGCTTCCCAGTCACATGGTGGACCATACTCTGGGATTCAGGTGCATGATTTAGGTGAAGGGAGAATCCTGTAAACCTGGAAAGTTGGGACCCATGGAATGGGTACCATGCAGTATGACTTCAAAGGGTCTGCGTTTGCTCATCGAACCTCACCAATGCTATCAGCACGAAGTGTCCAACCTTATGTCTCACTCAGCTCTGGGTGTAGATGTGGTAAATCCAGGGTGCATTACAAGCCCTGAATGAATTATTTAAGAATTGCTCTCTATTTCAGTGTCATTGTGTTTTGTTTTTGTAATTCATTTTGATAATGGGATTTATCGGATTTTCTCTGCTGCATTCATGCAGTTGTACACACGCTTGATTCTCTTATGCAGACATATAAATCCATGGGTTTGAAGACTCTTACTAGTCAGGTGTATTCCTAGGCGTTGAATATGGGGTGTTTAGTCCATTTCGTTGAGCAAGGTGTAGGTTTTGACTATGACATATTTGGCTTATGGAAAGGTATCTGTGCTAATTTCTATCTCTGGTTTGATGCACCACCCCAACTCACCTTTCCCCTTAAGCAAGCATAAGTTGGTTTTCTAAATTTGAGACCCTGTTCTGTTTTGTAATTCAGTTCATGTGTAGCCAAGTTTACATTCCGTGTATTAGTGATATCTTATGATGTTTCATTTTCTGTGTGACTTATTTCACTTAGAATCATCGTACCTGAATCCACTCATTATGCCGCGACGGGCCTGATGACCTAGATTTCATTGCTGAGTGATATTACATTGTACGTACATACCACAACTTCTTTATCCATTTTTAACGTTCTGGGATATTTAACTTGTTCCGCAGACGGTGTTCTTGTAAACAGAGCCGTCCGAAACTTTGGGGTGGCTGTGTGTTTTTGATTTTAATTCCGTAAGCTATAGGACCATAAGTGGAAGTGCCGTAGGCTCCGTTGCTTTGCTTTTTAGGTGTTTCAGGAAACACCATACACTTCTCCAGAGTGGCTGTTGGCAATTTATATCCCGTCCATCAGCATAACAAGTCTCCCTGTTCTCCATGGCCTGTCCTGCCTTTCTGGATTTTACACTTTTTTCAGAAGGCCCTTTTGACCGGGGGGCAGTGAGACTTCATTGTAGTGCAGATTTCCTTTACACGCTTGCTTGGTTGGCCAAAAAGTGCGTATGCGTTATTTCCTGAATATATTCAGTTAAAAACGCATACGCCCTTTTTGGCCAAGTGCATCATTGTCGACGTTATGACTCTTTTCTATGCTTTAAATGCAATTCCAGTCTACCCCCTGAAATCGTTTTCCAGCAATTCTGCCCCGCTGTCAAGTTCTCTTCGCAGCCTTCTTCAATGTATTTCTGGACGATAGTTGGCATTTATAACTCTGCAGGTTTGTGAATGACAGTGCCCCTGAGCTCCTTTCTTCAACTCGTTTCCTTGTGAGCTGGCCGCAAAACCGCAGGATTGCTTCAGGCCCTAATCTGGTTCCGGCCCGGCATGCTGAGCCTTTGGTTAATTCCACTTCCTGGAGGGAAATGAGCATAAATTTGCCCGTGCAGACACCTACAGCTAGTCTCTCATTGTTTCTCCCTATTCCTTTTCATCTTGCGCAGAAATTGCATACTGTGTCAAACAGGAGGTTAAAGGCACTGACTCTCCAAGCGGGGAGAGTGTTATTATACCGTCCGGAATGGTCAACCCGAGTATCAGGGGACGAAAACTTACATGCATTTAAAAATGTTGCGCAGTCACAGGGACCATACTCTGGGTTTCCCATGCATGTTTTAGCTAAAGGAAGAATCCCTTAAACCTGGAGAGTTGGGACCCATGGAATGGGTATCATGCAGTATGACTTCAAAGGGTCTGCATTTGCTCACCGAACCTCACCAATGCTATCAGCTCAAAGTGTCCAGCCTTATGTCTCACCCAGCTCTGTGTGTAGATATGGTAAATCCAGGTTGCATCACAAGTCCTGAATGAATTATTTAAGAATTGCTTTCTATTTCACTGTCATTGTGTTTTGTTTTTATAATTCATTTTGATAATGGGATTTATCGGATTTTCACTGCTGCGTTTATACCGCTGTACACACGCTTGATTGTCTTATGGAGACATATAAATCCATGGGTTTTAAGATTCTTACTAGTCAGGTATATTCCTAGGCGTTGAATTTGGGGTGTTGAGTCCATTTTATTGAGCAAGGAGTAGGTCTTGACTATTGCATATTTGACTTATGGAACGGTATCTGTGCTAATTTCAATCTCTGGTTTTATGTAGCACCCCAACTCACCTTTCGCCTTAAGCAAGCATTGGTTGGTTTGCTAAATTTGAGACCCTGTTCTGTTTTGTAATTCAGTTCATGTGTAGCCAAGTTTACATTCCGTGTGTTAGTGGTATCTTATGATGTTTCTTTCTCTGTGTGACTAATTTCACTTAGAGTCTTCATACCTGAATCCACTCGTTATGCCGCGACGGGCCTGAAGACATAGATTTCATTGCTGTGTGATATTCCATTGTACGTTCGTAGCACAACTTCTTTATCCATTTTCCGCTTTCTGGGATATTTAACTTGTACCATAGATGAGTATATTGTAAACAGAGCCATTCGAAAATTTGGGGTGGCTGCGTCTTTTTTATTTTAATTTCCCTAAACTATAGGACCATAAGTGGAAGTGCCGTAGGTGCCGTTGCTTTTTTTTTTAGGTGTTTGAGGAAACACCATACACTTCTCCGGAGTGGCTGTTGGCAATTTACATCCCGCCCATCAGCATAAGAAGGCTTCCTGTTCTCCATGGCCTGTGCTGCCTTTCTGGATTTTACACTTTTTTCAGATGGCCCTTTTGACCATGGGGGAGATGAGACTTCATTGTAGTGCAGATTACTTTAACATGCTTGCTTGGTTGGCCAAAAAGGGCGTATGCGTTTTTTCCTGAATATATTCAGGAAAAAACGCACACGCTCTTTTTGCCCAAGAGCATCATTGTCGACGTTCTGCCTCTTTTCCTATGCTTTAAATGCAATTCCAGTCTACCCCCTGAAATCGTTTTCCTGCAATTCTGCCCCGCTTTCAAGTATCTTCGCAGCCTAACTTCAATATATTTTTGGACGATAGCTGTCAATTATAACTCTGCAGGTTTGTGAATTATAGTGTCCCTGAGCTCCTTTCTTCAACTCGCTTTCTTGTGAGCTGGCCAAAAACCCGGAGGATTGCTTCAGGCCCTAATCTGATTCCGGAACGGAATGCTGAGCCTTTGGTTAATTCCTCTTCCTGGTGGGAAATGAGCGTTAAATTTGCCCCTGCACACACCTACAGCTAGTCTCTCATTGGTTCTCCCTATTCCTGTACATCTTGCGCAGAAATTGCAAACTGTGCCAAACAGGAGGTTAAAGGCACTGACTCTCCAAGTGGGGAGAGTGTTAGTAAAGGGTCTGGAATGGTGAACCCGTGTAAAAGGGGACGAAAACTGAGATTCATTTGAAAACGTTTTCCGGTCACACGGTGCACCATACTGTGGGTTTCCCATGCATGTTTTAGCTGAAGGAAGAATCCCTTAAACCTGGAGAGTTGGGACCCATGGAATGGGTACTATGCAGTATGACTACAAACGGTCTGCATTTGCTCATCGAACCTCATCCATGCTGTCAGCCCGAAGTGTCCAACCTTATGTCTCACTCAGCTCTGGGTGTAGGTGAGGTAAATGCAGGTTGCATCACAAGCCCTGAATGAATTATTTAAGAATTGCTCTCTATTTCACTGTCATTTTTTTTGTTTTTGAAATTTATTTTGATAATGGGATTTAGCTGATTTTCACTGCTGCGTTTTTGTCACTGTACACACGCTTGATTCTCTTATGGAGACATATAAATCCATAGGTATTAAGACTCTTACTCATCCTGTATATTCCTAGGCACTGAATATGGGGTGTTGAGTCCATTTCGTTGACCAGGAAGTAGGTTTTTTCTATTACATATTTGGCTTATGGAACGGTATCTGTGCTAATTTCAATCTCTGGTTTTATGCAGCACCCCAACTCTCCTTGATCCTTAAGCAAGCATAAGTTGGTTTTCTAAATTTGAGACCCCGTTCTCTTTTGTAATTCAGTTCATTTGTAGCCACGTTTACATTCCATGTATTAGTAATATCGTATGTCTTTGTCTTTTTGAATTATGTGACTTCAAATGATCATACGTAACTCCTCTGGGGTTGTTACAACTGGCCATGTTTCATTGATTTTCAGGCTGAGTAATATTCCACTCTACATAAGTGCCACACCTCTGTCCATTTTTTCCCTCCAGAGACATATAAATTATATCCTAATCGAGGATATATTAAACAGAGAGGCGGTAAACATTGGGGTGCCTGTGTCCTCTCGATTTTTCTTTTTCCCAAGATATACGTCCATGAGTGCAAGTGCCCTGTGCTCTGTAGCTCATTTTTTAGATGCTTTAGTAAGCACAATACACTTTTCCAGAGTGACCGTTGGCAATATACATTTCCACTATAAGCCTCACAGGGCTCCCTTTTCTCCTTGCCCTGTCCTGCATTTCTGGTGTTTACACTTTATGAGGAAGGCTCTTCTGACTGATGCGAAGTGATATGTTTTGTAGTATTGATTTCCAGTGCCCACGTGTTTGGTTGGCTAAAAAAGTGTATGCCCTTTTCTTGAATATATACAGAAAAAGATGCATACACCCTTTTTGGCCAACTGCAATGTTGGCAATGTTCAGCCCCTTTTCTTGTGCTTAATGGCGAGTCCTTTCTACCTCATCCAATCCCTTTCCTGCCATTCTCCGTTGCTTACAAGTCCTTTTCTCTGACTTTCCTCAAGACATTTTTCAGTGATAGATATTTTCAACTCTGCAGTTTCGTGAATTTTAGTGTCCCTGAGTTCCATTTTTCAACTTGTGTTTATGGGAACTGGCCACAAAGCAGCGGGATTTCCTCAAGCCCTATTCTGTTTCCATGGGCAACCCTAGCCTTTGGTCAATTCGTCTTCCTGATTGGAAATTAGAGTGACATATGTCTGTCCGAAAACCTAGGACTTGTCTCTCATTGTTCCTCCTCCTTCTGCTTCATCCTTGGACAAATTCCAAACTGTGTGCAACAGGATGTTGACAGTGCTGACATCTCCAAGTGGGGAGACTGTTAGTAAAGACGCCGGAGTGGTGAACCCGAGCACCAGGAGATGAGGAGATGAGATGCCTTTTCCAAACTCTTCCCGATCAGACGATATACCATCCTCTGGGTGTGACAGGCATGTTTTAGCTGTAGGAAGTGTCCCGTTCATGTGAGGAGAACACCAGGGCTTTTTCAAAATCAGTGTCTCTCCGCTACCCAAACTGGGGAATTTTTTAAGCTACGGCTACACATATGTTCATTAAGGGCCTTGGGAAGTAGGCAGAGTCCAAACTTTAGATGATTGAAGTCTTCAGGGTCAGAAGCACTGACCACCGGCTTCCCTTAGGTTCCATTTTAACTGTCATTGATAGATGATGTCAATAAAAATATCTATTCTTTTTCAGATTATTTCCCCTTATAGGTTATTGCAAAATATTGAGTGTAGTTCCCTGTGCTATAGAGTAGTTCCTTGTTGACGATCTATTTTATACATAGCAGTGTGTATGTGTTAATCCCAAACTGTTAATTTATCCCTCCTCCCACCTTTCCACTTTGGTAATAATAAATTATAAGATTTTATACTTCTCAGAAATGGGGGAGCTGAATGAGAGGTATCATTTTCAATGGAAAAGCATTTAAACCAAGATTGAAGATTTAACCAAGATTATTAGATGTACATCCTTGGAAAGAAATCACTTCGCTTCTCTAATATTGACCTGACAAATAAGACAAACCTTTTCACTGAACTTGCTTATAATAAAGTGATGGAAATATCAAATGGAAGTGTTAGAAACATCTTATTTTACCCGAGCCTTATACACTGTTCTATGTTAATTATAGTTTGGCTCACACATCTGTTCATTGAAGTTACAACGTTCTCAATTTCTGTTACTGATCCTCCAGAGTGGACCCCAACAAGTGTCCCCACGCCCAGTGTCATTGGACCCAAAAGATCGAGACTGAGTTTGGTTCAGAAGCAAAGGAAACTTTATATTTTGATCAGAGAATGGAGAGGTGAGAGCATGTGCTACCCCGTGGGCTGTGGGCTGGGCTGCTGTGTAGAGATCCTGTCAGATTCAGTGGGAGGGAGGGGGCAGAGCTCTCGAGGGCCCTGTTGGCTGCAGCTCAGGCTCTATATCGCGGAGTCTGCACTGGGCCCCAGGACCTGATGTGTCGACCCAGCCATTCTGTACTAGGAAATCTGGTCTGAAGTGCCGGGTGTGGAACCTCTGTATGCGGGACCCTAGGAGCACATGAAATTAGACAAAGCACAAAGGATAAAAAAGTTAGACTTTATTTTATTGCCCAGATTCTATTTTTATCTCCCAGGGATTTTTAATGGGCTTTGCCTGGGACAAACCCCTCTTCTGCCTTTTGTCCTCTTCCTCATTCTTGGAGTGCTGAGGGTGCAGACCCTTCTTCTGTAACTGCTGAGTGCTGAGTTAGGAGCCCTTATACCCGTGGGCGAGGGTCAGAACTTCTCCCCAGCAGCCTCTAGGTGACGTTGATTGTCCCCAGGCCTCCAGCCTCCCTGTTCATCTGCCTGAGCATGAGCATTGGAAGTGTTATAGATTCTAATGACCTTTAAGGGTCCGGGAAGGAAATGTGCAGTGACGCTGTGAGGTCCACTTTCACCCCGCCACACATTTGTTCAGACACTTTAGGCTGACCGTTTCTGCCAGCCTAGATGCTCTGACTAGTAGTCTGCACTTTCTTCAATTAGGCCTCTGAATTAACGTAAAAACAGCACCAGGTGTCAGGACCCTGCCTGCTCAACTCCCGGACAGTCCAGGGTCAGTTGTGATGAAGGACCATGATGGCCACTGAGTCAACAGCCTTTTGAAGTAAACAGGAGTCCAGCCGGTCTTACTGGTCACCATCATCACGGTGTCTGTAGGCTTTTCTATGGTGACAGCGTGATATACGGTTCCCCTGCCAAGATTATTACCTCCCCTCTGGGTGCAGTAAGTCCTGCAAGCAGTAGTCTACTCTTTTGTGACACACTCTTGTTGTTTTATGAGAGAAACTCCAGGTCAAGTGATGGTCACATGTGTCGTCATGGTGCCCCGTTGCCCCCGGATATCTCTCTGGATGTTGGAGTAGGAGGGCTTCCTCACTGGAGGTCAGTGTGCCCACGGAGCAAACCCTGCAACTTCAGGGCATGGTTGGGGGTTAGGAACACCACGTGGGGTCCTTTTCCCTTAGGAGGGAGGTGGCCTTTTGAGCTGCTGATTTCCAGGTTTTTAGATACCGCCAGTATGTTGGCCAGATGTTGCAGTGGGCCAAGCCCCTTGGTGACTATAGTTTATCCTACCTGGATGGCATTCTTGCATTGTTCCATTTCAAGTGGTCCCAGGTTTTGCACTAATACTCCAATGGCAATTCACCTTTCACCAGGAATGTAAAGGTCAAAGGGTTTAGCTAAATTAGGGAGTTCCAGGGCAAGGGTCTGAATTGACTGTTCTTTCCATTCTTGAAAGGCCACTTCTGGATTCTATTCAAAAGGATCATCATCTTTTCCTTTCAGTGTTTCATATAGAGGCCCAGCTAGTAGACTGTAGTTAGGGATCCAGAAGCAGCAAACTCTGGCCTCCCCAGGAACCCCTAAGCTGTCTTCTAGTTTTAGAAAGGGGTAAGGCTGTAAATTGTTTCTTCCCTTTCCTGGGATGAGCTTCTCCGACCTTCTGTGAGAATGAAGCCCAGGCAGGTCACCGTAGTCTGTGATATTTGAGCTTTTTCTTGGACAACTTCTATCCTTTATTGGCTTGGTAGTTCAGAGGCCTCCTTAGTAGGGCTGGTGATCAGAATGTCGTCAGCATATTGAAGGAGTGTTTCCTTTTCCAGAGGTAGAACTTTTACGTCTTTAGCTAAGCTTTCCCCAAAGATGGTGTGGGAATTTTTGAACACTTGGGGCAAGACGGCCTGGATGTATTGTTTTAGTTGTATGTTGAGTCCTGCCACTTACAAGCCAAAATTTCTTGTGACTCTGGGACTAATGGCATACAAAAGAAGGCATCATTGAAGACTAATACAGAATACCGTCTCCTGGTGGTTGGTAGAATGACCAGCAGGGTGTAGGAATTAGGAACTACTGGAGGTATATACTCGGTGGCTTCACTGACGATCCTGACATCTTTACCAGGCCCCTGGCAGCCCATGGGGCTCTCGTGGTCAGGCCAATCTCAGGATATGGAGCTCACCTGGGCAGGTACCCCACCTCCACACCAGCCCATGGGGCTCTCATGGTCAGGCCCATCCCAGGATATGGGGTTCCCTGGGCAGGTCCCCTGCAGCCCATGGGGCTCTCGTGGTCAGCTCCCTCCCAGGATACAGAGCTACACTTGCAGGTACTGTGGCAGGGCAGGGCACACAGGAACCGTGCACATTGCCCTCATTGCAGAGCACTCTCAGCTCACCTGTCACTCAGATCTGACACAGAGCACCTCAGAGCAGGACTTGAACTAACAAATAGCAACTCCGACAGGTCTGTGACCCTGGGCATCACTCTGTACGGCCTGCCACCACCTGGTCTTCCAGAGACTTCCACTGCACCCGGGGCACCAGGCCTCTGTCTCCACCCACCACCCACCACCCACCCCTCCTCTCCCTGACTCCTGGGGTCCTCTTATTAGGCCAGGGTTTTCTTGAAGCTGTCTCCCACTCATGGGCCAGATAAAATGATTAGAATACAAGCCAGAGCTGCAGCCCATTGTCTATCCTGACTCTCAAGAGCCCACACCTGTTCCTTGGACCTGGCCGATTCAGCAAGTTCCATTTTCTGCAACTGTGAGACCCTGAGGGGTGATGATTGGCTGACCTGGGCAGCCTGACCATGCCGGCCAGCCCTCCCCAGGTGTGCCTGTTTTGAGATCAATATAAACACCGCTCCAGGCAGCAAGAACCCCTGCAGCTGTGCCTGACGCCATTTTCTCTGCCCTGTCAGCAGTCTCGGGGCTGGGCTGGTGGGAGGGAGTGACAGGTCACGGCGTTGTGGGTGGCCCAGTGTGAGTGGGGCTCTGCTGGACTTTCTGCAGCAGTTGTCAAGATGCCACCTGCTAAAGAAGAGGATGTGTCACCCATACCTGGCGCTGGAATTTCTCCCTGGGCAGACGTGAGGAAGGAAGAAATCAGTGGGGGCCGGGACAGGAGGGGTATCTCAGGCAGGGAAATGGAAAGCTTCCAGAAGAGCACCCAGGGCCAGGACCATCCTGGCTGGCCTGCAGGCACCAAGTTGGCTGGCATGCAATCACTCGTGTGGCTCCATTGCCCTTCCTCTAGGCTTTCAAGTCCTTGAACATATTCAGGTGTTTTATCTGGGAAGGGTGGGAACATTTCAGCAGCAGCTGGCCTGGGGCTCGGACCACGTTTACTCACAGATGCCTCAGCACGGTCCCCCAGCTTTGCAATGAGGACGCTTGTTGCGTGGGGCCTGCTGGCTGTATGGGAGATGATTCCCCACCACTGACCAACTTCAGAATTGTTTACAACTGGAGCAAGTGTCCTGATACGGTTTTCCTCTGTGTAACTTGTGGATTCTGTTTGTTTTTTCTATTTTTCGTTTTTGGTTCAAGGTAGATTTCATTCCTCTTTTTTGCATTTACAAATATAAGCATAGAAATAATTTATTCATATAAATACATGTATGTGGAGGGAAGAATATTTTTTCTGTTTTACTTTTTAATTTTATTTTTTTTAATTTTTAATCTTATTTTTTATACAGCAGGTTCTTATTGGTTATCTATTTTATACATATAAATGTATACATGTCAATCCCAATCTCTCAACTCTTCACACCACCATCCCCCCAACAGCTTTCTGCCCTTGGTGCAGATTTCCTTTACAGGCTTGCTTGGTTGGCCATCAAGGGTGTATGCGTTTTTTCCTGAATATATTCAGGAAAAAATGCATACGCCCTTTTTGGCAAAGTGCATCATTGTCGACATTCTGCCTCATTTCCTATGCTTTAAGTGCAATTCCAGTCTACCCCCTGAAATAGTTTTCCTCAAATGCTGGCCCCCTTTCCAGTCCTCTTCGCAGACTTACTTCAATATATTTTTGGACGATAGCTGTCATTCATAACTCTGCAGGTTTGTGAATTAGAGTGCCCCTGAGCTCCTTTCTTCAACTCGCTTTCTTGTGAGCTGGCCGAAAACCGCAGGAATGCTTCAGGTGCTAATCTGTTTCTGGCAGGGCACGCTGACCCTTTGGTTAATTCCTCTTCCTGGTGGGAAATGGTCGTTACACTTGCCCGTGCAGGCACCTACAGCTAGTCTCTCATTGGTTCTCCCTATTCCTGTTCATCTTGCTCAGAAATTGCAAACTGTGCTGAACAGGATGTTAAAGGCATTGACTCTCCAAGTGGGGAGAGTGTTAGTAAAGCGTCTGGAATGGTGAACCCGAGTACCAGGGCACAAAAACTGAGATGCATTTGAAAACGTTTCGCAATCACATGGTGGAATATACTCTGCGTTTCTCATGCATGTTTTAGCTGAAAGAAGAATCCCTTAAACCTGGAGAGTTGGGACCCATGGAATGGGTACCATGCAGTATGCCTTCAAACGGTCTGCATTTGCTCACCGAGCCTCACCAATGGTATCAGCGCGAAGGGTCCAGCCTTATGTCTCACCCAGCTCTGGGTGTAGATGTGGTAAATCCAGGTTGCATCACAAGCCCTGAATGAATTATTTAAGAATTGCTCTCTATTTCACTGTCCTTGGGTTTTGTTTGTGTAATTCATTTTGATAATGGGATTTATCGGATTTTCTCTGCTGCATTCATGCCGCTGTACACACGCTTCATTCTCTTACGGAGACATATAAATCCATGGGTTTGAAGATTCTTACTAGTCAGGTGTATTCCTAGGCGTTGAATATGGGGTGTTTCGTCCATTTCGTTGAGCAAGAGGTAGGTCTTGACTATTACATATTTGGCTTAAGGAAAGGTATCTGTGCTAATTTCTATCTCTGGTTTTATGCAGCACCGCAACTCACCTTTCCCCTTAAGCAAGCATAAGTTGGTTTTCTAAATTTGAGACCCTGTTCTGTTTTGTAATTCAGTTCATGTGTAGCCAAGTTTACATTCCATGTATTAGTGATATCTTATGATGTTTCATTTTCTGTGTGACTTATTTCACTTAGAATCATCGTACCTGAATCCACTCATTATGCCGTGACAGGCCTGATGACATAGATTTCATTGCTGAGTGATATTCCATTGTACGTACGTACCAAAACTTCTTTATCCATTTTTCACATTCTGGGATATTTAACCTGTACCGTAGACGAGGTTCTTGTAAACAGAGCCGCCCGAGACTTTTGGGTGGCTGTGTGTTTTTGATTTTAATTTTCCTAAGCTATAGGACCATAAGGGGAATTGCCGTAGGCTCCGTTGCTTTGTTTTTTAGATGTTCCGGGAAACACCATACATTTTTCCAGACTGGCTGTTGGCAATTTACATCCCGCCCATCAGCATAACAAGGCTCCCTGTTCTCCATGGCCTGTGCTGCCTTTCTGGATTTTACACTTTTTTCAGATGGCCCTTTTGACCAGGGGGCAGTGAGACTTCATTGTAGTGCAGATTTCTTTAACATGCTTGCTTGGTTGGCCAAAAAGGGCGTATGCGTTTTTTCCTGAATATATTCAGGAAAAAACGCATACGCCCTTTCTGGCCAAGAGCATCGTTGTCGACGTTCTGCCTCTTTTCCTATGCCTTAAATGCAATTCCCGTCTACCCCCTGAAATCGTTTTCCTGCAAATCTGTCCCGCTTACAAGTCGTCTTCGCAGCCTTCCTTCAATATATTTTTGGACGATATCTGTCATTTATAACTCTGCAGGTTTGTGAGTTACAGTGCCCCTGAGCTCATTTCTTCAACTTGCTATCTTGTGAGCTGGCCGCAAACCCACAGGATTGCCTCAGGCCCTAATCTGGTTCCGGCACGGCATGCTGAGCCTTTGGTTAATTCCTCTTCCTGGTGGGAAATGAGCGTTAAATTTGCCCTTGCAGACACCTAGAGCTAGTCTCTCATTGGTTCTCCATATTCCTTTTCATCTTGCGCAGAAATTGCAAACTGTGCCCAACAGGAGGTTAAAGGCACTGACTCTCCAAGTGGGGAGAGTGTTCGTAAAGGGTCTGGAATGGTGAACCCGAGTAAAAGGGCACGAAAACTGAGATGCATTTGAAAACGTTTGCCAGTCACACGGTGCACCATACTGTGGGTTTCCCATGCATGTTTTAGCTGAAGGAAGAATCCCTTAAACTTGGAGAGTTGGGACCCATGGAATGGGTACCATGCTGTATGACTTCAAAGGGTCTGCATTTGCTCATCGAACCTCACCAATTCTATCAGCCCGAAGTGCCCAACCTTATGTCTCACTCAGCTCTGGGTGTAGATGTGGTAAATCCAGGTTGCATCACAAGCCCTGAATGAATTATTTAAGAATTGCTCTCTATTTCACTGTCCTTGGGTTTTGTTTGTGTAATTCATTTTGATAATGGGATTTATCGGATTTTCTCTGCTGCATTCATGCCGCTGTACACACGCTTCATTCTCTTACGGAGACATATAAATCCATGGGTTTGAAGATTCTTACTACTCAGGTGTATTCCTAGGCGTTGAATATGGGGTGTTTAGTCCATTTCGTTGAGCAAGGGGTAGGTCTTGACTATTACATATTTGGCTTATGGAAAGGTATCTGTGCTAATTTCTATCTCTGGTTTTATGCAGCACCCCAACTCACCTTTCCCCTTAAGCAAGCATAAGTTGGTTTTCTAAATTTGAGACCCTGTTCTGTTTTGTAATTCAGTTCATGTGTAGCCAAGTTTACATTCCGTGTATTAGTGATATCTTATGATGTTTCATTTTCTGTGTGACTTATTTCACTTAGAATCATCGTACCTGAATCCACTCATTATGCCGCGACGGGCCTGATGACATAGATTTCATTGCTGAGTGATATTCCATTGTACGTACGTACCACAACTTCTTTCTCCATTTTTCACATTCTGGGATATTTAACTTGTACCGTAGACGAGGTTCTTGTAAACACAGCCGTCCGACACTTTGGGGTGGCTGTGTGTTTTTGATTTTAATTTCCCTAAGCTATAGGACCATAAGTGGAAGTGCCGTAGGCTCCGTAGCTTTGTTTTTTCGGTGTTCCGGGAAACACCATACACTTCTCCAGAGTGGCTGTTGGCAATTTACATCCCGCCCATCAGCATAACAAGGCTCCCTGTTCTCCATGGCCTGTGCTGCCTTTCTGGATTTTACACTTTTTTCAGATGGCCCTTTTGACCAGGGGGCAGTGAGACTTCATTGTAGTGCAGATTTCTTTAACATGCTTGCTTGGTTGGCCAAAAAGGGCGTATGCGTTTTTTCCTGAATATATTCAGGAAAAAACGCATACGCCCTTTCTGGCCAAGAGCATCGTTGTCGACGTTCTGCCTCTTTTCCTATGCCTTAAATGCAATTCCCGTCTACCCCCTGAAATCGTTTTCCTGCAAATCTGTCCCGCTTACAAGTCGTCTTCGCAGCCTTCCTTCAATATATTTTTGGACGATATCTGTCATTTATAACTCTGCAGGTTTGTGAGTTACAGTGCCCCTGAGCTCATTTCTTCAACTTGCTATCTTGTGAGCTGGCCGCAAACCCACAGGATTGCCTCAGGCCCTAATCTGGTTCCGGCACGGCATGCTGAGCCTTTGGTTAATTCCTCTTCCTGGTGGGAAATGAGCGTTAAATTTGCCCTTGCAGACACCTAGAGCTAGTCTCTCATTGGTTCTCCATATTCCTTTTCATCTTGCGCAGAAATTGCAAACTGTGCCCAACAGGAGGTTAAAGGCACTGACTCTCCAAGTGGGGAGAGTGTTCGTAAAGGGTCTGGAATGGTGAACCCGAGTAAAAGGGCACGAAAACTGAGATGCATTTGAAAACGTTTGCCAGTCACACGGTGCACCATACTGTGGGTTTCCCATGCATGTTTTAGCTGAAGGAAGAATCCCTTAAACTTGGAGAGTTGGGACCCATGGAATGGGTACCATGCTGTATGACTTCAAAGGGTCTGCATTTGCTCATCGAACCTCACCAATTCTATCAGCCCGAAGTGCCCAACCTTATGTCTCACTCAGCTCTGGGTGTAGATGTGGTAAATCCAGGTTGCATCACAAGCCCTGAATGAATTATTTAAGAATTGCTCTCTATTTCACTGTCCTTGGGTTTTGTTTGTGTAATTCATTTTGATAATGGGATTTATCGGATTTTCTCTGCTGCATTCATGCCGCTGTACACACGCTTCATTCTCTTACGGAGACATATAAATCCATGGGTTTGAAGATTCTTACTACTCAGGTGTATTCCTAGGCGTTGAATATGGGGTGTTTAGTCCATTTCGTTGAGCAAGGGGTAGGTCTTGACTATTACATATTTGGCTTATGGAAAGGTATCTGTGCTAATTTCTATCTCTGGTTTTATGCAGCACCCCAACTCACCTTTCCCCTTAAGCAAGCATAAGTTGGTTTTCTAAATTTGAGACCCTGTTCTGTTTTGTAATTCAGTTCATGTGTAGCCAAGTTTACATTCCGTGTATTAGTGATATCTTATGATGTTTCATTTTCTGTGTGACTTATTTCACTTAGAATCATCGTACCTGAATCCACTCATTATGCCGCGACGGGCCTGATGACATAGATTTCATTGCTGAGTGATATTCCATTGTACGTACGTACCACAACTTCTTTCTCCATTTTTCACATTCTGGGATATTTAACTTGTACCGTAGACGAGGTTCTTGTAAACACAGCCGTCCGACACTTTGGGGTGGCTGTGTGTTTTTGATTTTAATTTCCCTAAGCTATAGGACCATAAGTGGAAGTGCCGTAGGCTCCGTAGCTTTGTTTTTTCGGTGTTCCGGGAAACACCATACACTTCTCCAGAGTGGCTGTTGGCAATTTACATCCCGCCCATCAGCATAACAAGGCTCCCTGTTCTCCATGGCCTGTGCTGCCTTTCTGGATTTTACACTTTTTTCAGATGGCCGTTTTGACCGGGGGGCAGTGAGACTTCATTGTAGTGCAGATTTCTTTAACATGCTTGCTTGGTTGGCCAAAAAGGGCGTATGCGTTTTTTCTTGAATATATTCAGGAAAAAACGCATACGCCCTTTTTGGCCAAGAGCATCATTGTCGACGTTCTGCCTCTTTTCCTATGCTTTAAATGCAATTCCCGTCTACCCCCTGAAATCGTTTTCCTGCAAATCTGTCCCGCTTACAAGTCATCTTCGCAGCCTTCCTTCAATATATTTTTGGACGATAGCTGTCATTTATAACTCTGCAGGTTTGTGAGTTACAGTGCCCCTGAGCTCATTTCTTCAACTCGCTATCTTGTGAGCTGGCCGCAAACCCACAGGATTGCTTCAGGCCCTAATCTGGTTCCGGCACGGCATGCTGAGCCTTTGGTTAATTCCTCTTCCTGGTGGGAAATGAGCGTTAAATTTGCCCTTGCAGACACCTAGAGCTAGTCTCTCATTCGTTCTCCCTATTCCTTTTCATCTTGCGCAGAAATTGCAAACTGTGCCCAACAGGAGGTTAAAGGCACTGACTCTCCAAGTGGGGAGAGTGTTCGTAAAGGGTCTGGAATGGTGAACCCGAGTAAAAGGGGACGAAAACTGAGATGCATTTGAAAACGTTTGCCAGTCACATGGTGCACCATACTGTGGGTTTCCCATGCATGTTTTAGCTGAAGGAAGAATCCCTTAAACTTGGAGAGTTGGGACCCATGGAATGGGTACCATGCTGTATGACTTCAAAGGGTCTGCATTTGCTCATCGAACCTCACCAATGCTATCAGCCCGAAGTGCCCAACCTTATGTCTCACTCAGCTCTGGGTGTAGATGTGGTAAATCCAGGTTGCATCACAAGCCCTGGATGAATTATTTAAGAATTGCTCTCTATCTCACTGTCCCTGGGTTTTGTTTGTGTAATTCATTTTGATAATGGGATTTATCGGATTTTCTCTGCTGCATTCATGCCGCTGTACACATGCTTCATTCTCTTACGGAGACATATAAACCCATGGGTTTGAAGATTCTTACTAGTCAGGTGTATTCCTAGGCGTTGAATATGGGGTGTTTAGTCCATTTCGTTGAGCAAGGGGTAGGTCTTGACTATTACATATTTGGCTTATGGAAAGGTATCTGTGCTAATTTCTATCTCTGGTTTTATGCAGCACCCCAACTCACCTTTCCCCTTAAGCAAGCATAAGTTGGTTTTCTAAATTTCAGACCCTGTTCTGTTTTGTAATTCAGTTCATGTGTAGCCAAGTTTACATTCCGTGTAGTAGTGATATCTTATGATGTTTCATTTTCTGTGTGACTTATTTCACTTAGAATCATCGTACCTGAATCCACTCATTATGCCGCGACGGGCCTGATGACATAGATTTCATTGCTGAGTGATATTCCATTGTACGTATGTACCACAACTTCTTTATCCATTTTTCACATTCTGGGATATTTAACTTGTACCGTAGACGAGGTTCTTGTAAACAGAGCCGTCCGACACATTGGGGTGGCTGTGTGTTTTTGATTTTAATTTCCCTAAGCTATAGGACCATAAGTGGAAGTGCCGTAGGCTCCGTAGCTTTGTTTTTTCGGTGTTCCGGGAAACACCATACACTTCTCCAGGGTGGCTGTTTGCAATTTACATCCCGCCCATCAGCATAACAAGGCTCCCTGTTCTCCATGGCCTGTGCTGCCTTTCTGGATTTTACACTTTTTTCAGATGGCCCTTTTGACCGGGGGGCAGTGAGACTTCATTGTAGTGCAGATTTCTTTAACATGCTTGCTTGGTTGGCCAAAAAGGGCGTATGCGTTTTTTCCTGAATATATTCAGGAAAAAACGCATACGCCCTTTTTGGCCAAGAGCATCATTGTCGACGTTCTGCCTCTTTTCCTATGATTTAAATGCAATTCCCGTCTACCCCCTGAAATCGTTTTCCTGCAAATCTGTCCCGCTTACAAGTCATCTTCGCAGCCTTCCTTCAATATATTTTTGGACGATAGCTGTCATTTATAACTCTGCAGGTTTGTGAGTTACAGTGCCCCTGAGCTCATTTCTTCAACTCGCTATCTTGTGAGCTGGCCGCAAACCCACAGGATTGCTTCAGGCCCTAATCTGGTTCCGGCACGGCATGCTGAGCCTTTGGTTAATTCCTCTTCCTGGTGGGAAATGAGCGTTAAATTTGCCCTTGCAGACACCTAGAGCTAGTCTCTCATTCGTTCTCCCTATTCCTTTTCATCTTGCGCAGAAATTGCAAACTGTGCCCAACAGGAGGTTAAAGGCACTGACTCTCCAAGTGGGGAGAGTGTTCGTAAAGGGTCTGGAATGGTGAACCCGAGTAAAAGGGGACGAAAACTGAGATGCATTTGAAAACGTTTGCCAGTCACACGGTGCACCATACTGTGGGTTTCCCATGCATGTTTTAGCTGAAGGAAGAATCCCTTAAACTTGGAGAGTTGGGACCCATGGAATGGGTACCATGCTGTATGACTTCAAAGGGTCTGCATTTGCTCATCGAACCTCACCAATGCTATCAGCCCGAAGTGCCCAACCTTATGTCTCACTCAGCTCTGGGTGTAGATGTGGTAAATCCAGGTTGCATCACAAGCCCTGAATGAATTATTTAAGAATTGCTCTCTATCTCACTGTCCCTGGGTTTTGTTTGTGTAATTCATTTTGATAATGGGATTTATCGGATTTTCTCTGCTGCATTCATGCCGCTGTACACATGCTTCATTCTCTTACGGAGACATATAAATCCATGGGTTTGAAGATTCTTACTAGTCAGGTGTATTCCTAGGCGTTGAATATGGGGTGTTTAGTCCATTTCGTTGAGCAAGGGGTAGGTCTTGACTATTACATATTTGGCTTATGGAAAGGTATCTGTGCTAATTTCTATCTCTGGTTTTATGCAGCACCCCAACTCACCTTTCCCCTTAAGCAAGCATAAGTTGGTTTTCTAAATTTGAGACCCTGTTCTGTTTTGTAATTCAGTTCATGTGTAGCCAAGTTTACATTCCGTGTAGTAGTGATATCTTATGATGTTTCATTTTCTGTGTGACTTATTTCCCTTAGAATCATCGTACCTGAATCCACTCATTATGCCGCGACGGGCCTGATGACATAGATTTCATTGCTGAGTGATATTCCATTGTACGTACGTACCACAACTTCTTTATCCATTTTTCACATTCTGGGATATTTAACTTGTGCCGTAGACGAGATTCTTGTAAACAGAGCCGTCCGACACTTTGGGGTGGCTGTGTGTTTTTGATTTTAATTTCCCTAAGCTATAGGACCATAAGTGGAAGTGCCGTAGGCTCCGTAGCTTTGTTTTTTCGGTGGTCCGGGAAACACCATACACTTCTCCAGAGTGGCTGTTGTTAATTTACATCCCGCCCATCAGCATAACAAGGCTCGCTGTTCTCCATGGCCTGTGCTGCCTTTCTGGATTTTACACTTTTTTCAGATGGCCGTTTTGACCGGGGGGCAGTGAGACTTCATTGTAGTGCAGATTTCTTTAACGTGCTTGCTTGGTTGGCCAAAAAGGGCGTATGCGTTTTTTCCTGAATATATTCAGGAAAAAACGCATACGCCCTTTTTGGCCAAGAGCATCATTGTCGATGTTCTGCCTCTTTTCCTATGCTTTAAATGCAATTCCCGTCTACCCACTGAAATCGTTTTCCTGCAAATCTGTCCCGCTTACAAGTCGTCTTCGCAGCCTTCCTTCAATATATTTTTGGACGATAGCTGTCATTTATAACTCTGCAGGTTTGTGAGTTACAGTGCCCCTGAGCTCCTTTCTTCAACTCGCTATCTTGTGAGCTGGCCGCAAACCCACAGGATTGCCTCAGGCCCTAATCTGGTTCCGGCACGGCATGCTGAGCCTTTGGTTAATTCCTCTTCCTGGTGGGAAATGAGCGTTAAATTTGCCCATGCAGACACCTAGAGCTAGTCTCTCATTCGTTCTCCCTATTCCTTTTCATCTTGCGCAGAAATTGCAAACTGTGCCCAACAGGAGGTTAAAGGCACTGACTCTCCAAGTGGGGAGAGTGTTCGTAAAGGGTCTGGAATGGTGAACCCGAGTAAAAGGGGACGAAAACTGAGATGCATTTGAAAACGTTTGCCAGTCACACGGTGCACCATACTGTGGGTTTCCCATGCATGTTTTAGCTGAAGGAAGAATCCCTTAAACTTGGAGAGTTGGGACCCATGGAATGGGTACCATGCTGTATGACTTCAAAGGGTCTGCATTTGCTCATCGAACCTCACCAATGCTATCAGCCCGAAGTGCCCAACCTTATGTCTCACTCAGATCTGGGTGTAGATGTGGTAAATCCAGGTTGCATCACAAGCCCTGAATGAATTATTTAAGAATTGCTCTCTATTTCACTGTCCTTGGGTTTTGTTTGTGTAATTCATTTTGATAATGGGATTTATCGGATTTTCTCTGCTGCATTCATGCCGCTGTACACACGCTTCATTCTCTTACGGAGACATATAAATCCATGGGTTTGAAGATTCTTACTAGTCAGGTGTATTCCTAGGCATTGAATATGGGGTGTTTAGTCCATTTCGTTGAGCAAGGGGTAGGTCTTGACTATTACATATTTGGCTTATGGAAAGGTATCTGTGCTAATTTCTATCTCTGGTTTTATGCAGCACCCCAACTCACCTTTCCCCTTAAGCAAGCATAAGTTGGTTTTCTAAATTTCAGACCCTGTTCTGTTTTGTAATTCAGTTCATGTGTAGCCAAGTTTACATTCCGTGTATTAGTGATATCTTATGATGTTTCATTTTCTGTGTGACTTATTTCACTTAGAATCATCGTACCTGAATCCACTCATTATGCCGTGACGGGCCTGATGACATAGATTTCATTGCTGAGTGATATTCCATTGTACGTACGTACCACAACTTCTTTATCCATTTTTCACATTCTGGGATATTTAACTTGTACCGTAGACGAGGTTCTTGTAAACAGAGCCGTCCGACACTTTGGGGTGGCTGTGTGTTTTTGATTTTAATTTCCCTAAGCTATAGGACCATAAGTGGAAGTGCCGTAGGCTCCGTAGCTTTGTTTTTTCGGTGTTCCGGGAAACACCATACACTTCTCCAGAGTGGCTGTTGGCAATTTACATCCCGCCCATCAGCATAACAAGGCTCGCTGTTCTCCATGGCCTGTGCTGCCTTTCTGGATTTTACACTTTTTTCAGATGGCCCTTTTGACCGGGGGGCAGTGAGACTTCATTGTTGTGCAGATTTCTTTAACGTGCTTGCTTGGTTGGCCAAAAAGGGCGTATGCGTTTTTTCCTGAATATATTCAGGAAAAAACGCATACGCCCTTTTTGGCCAAGAGCATCATTGTCGACGTTCTGCCTCTTTTCCTATGCTTTAAATGCAATTCCCGTCTACCCCCTGAAATCGTTTTCCTGCAAATCTGTCCCGCTTACAAGTCGTCTTCGCAGCCTTCCTTCAATATATTTTTGGACGATAGCTGTCATTTATAACTCTGCAGGTTTGTGAGTTATAGTGCCCCTGAGCTCCTTTCTTCAACTCGCTATCTTGTGAGCTGGCCGCAAACCCACAGGATTGCTTCAGGCCCTAATCTGGTTCCTGCACGGCATGCTGAGCCTTTGGTTAATTCCTCTTCCTGGTGGGAAATGAGCGTTAAATTTGCCCGTGCAGACACCTAGAGCTAGTCTCTCATTCGTTCTCCCTATTCCTTTTCATCTTGCGCAGAAATTGCAAACTGTGCCCAACAGGAGGTTAAAGGCACTGACTCTCCAAGTGGGGAGAGTGTTTGTAAAGGGTCTGGAATGGTGAACCCGAGTAAAAGGGGATGAAAACTGAGATGCATTTGAAAACGTTTGCCAGTCACACGGTGCACCATACTGTGGGTTTCCCATGCATGTTTTAGCTGAAGGAAGAATCCCTTAAACTTGGAGAGTTGGGACCCATGGAATGGGTACCATGCTGTATGACTTCAAAGGGTCTGCATTTGCTCATCGAACCTCACCAATGCTATCAGCCCGAAGTGCCCAACCTTATGTCTCACTCAGCTCTGGGTGTAGATGTGGTAAATCCAGGTTGCATCACAAGCCCTGAATGAATTATTTAAGAATTGCTCTCTATTTCACTGTCCTTGGGTTTTGTTTGTGTAATTCATTTTGATAATGGGATTTATCGGATTTTCTCTGGTGCCTTCATGCCGCTGTACACACGCTTCATTCTCTTACGGAGACATATAAATCCATGGGTTTGAAGATTCTTACTAGTCAGGTGTATTCCTAGGCATTGAATATGGGGTGTTTAGTCCATTTCGTTGAGCAAGGGGTAGGTCTTGACTATTACATATTTGGCTTATGGAAAGGTATCTGTGCTAATTTCTATCTCTGGTTTTATGCAGCACCCCAACTCACCTTTCCCCTTAAGCAAGAATAAGTTGGTTTTCTAAATTTGAGACCCTGTTCTGTTTTGTAATTCAGTTCATGTGTAGCCAAGTTTACATTCCGTGTAGTAGTGATATCTTATGATGTTTCATTTTCTGTGTGACTTATTTCACTTAGAATATCGTACCTGAATCCACTCATTATGCCGCGACGGGCCTGATGACATAGATTTCATTGCTGAGTGATATTCCATTGTACGTACGTACCACAACTTCTTTATCCATTTTTCACATTCTGGGATATTTAACTTGTACCGTAGACGAGGTTCTTGTAAACAGAGCCGTCCGACACTTTGGGGTGGCTGTGTGTTTTTGATTTTAATTTCCCTAAGCTATAGGACCATAAGTGGAAGTGCCGTAGGCTCCGTAGCTTTGTTTTTTCGGTGTTCCGGGAAACACCATACACTTCTCCAGAGTGGCTGTTGGCAATTTACATCCCGCCCATCAGCATAACAAGGCTCGCTGTTCTCCATGGCCTGTGCTGCCTTTCTGGATTTTACACTTTTTTCAGATGGCCCTTTTGACCGGGGGGCAGTGAGACTTCATTGTAGTGCAGATTTCTTTAACATGCTTGCTTGGTTGGCCAAAAAGGGCGTATGCGTTTTTTCCTGAATATATTCAGGAAAAAACGCATACGCCCTTTTTGGCCAAGAGCATCATTGTCGATGTTCTGCCTCTTTTCCTATGCTTTAAATGCAATTCCCGTCTACCCACTGAAATCGTTTTCCTGCAAATCTGTCCCGCTTACAAGTCGTCTTCGCAGCCTTCCTTCAATATATTTTTGGACGATAGCTGTCATTTATAACTCTGCAGGTTTGTGAGTTACAGTGCCCCTGAGCTCCTTTCTTCAACTCGCTATCTTGTGAGCTGGCCGCAAACCCACAGGATTGCCTCAGGCCCTAATCTGGTTCCGGCACGGCATGCTGAGCCTTTGGTTAATTCCTCTTCCTGGTGGGAAATGAGCGTTAAATTTGCCCATGCAGACACCTAGAGCTAGTCTCTCATTCGTTCTCCCTATTCCTTTTCATCTTGCGCAGAAATTGCAAACTGTGCCCAACAGGAGGTTAAAGGCACTGACTCTCCAAGTGGGGAGAGTGTTCGTAAAGGGTCTGGAATGGTGAACCCGAGTAAAAGGGGACGAAAACTGAGATGCATTTGAAAACGTTTGCCAGTCACACGGTGCACCATACTGTGGGTTTCCCATGCATGTTTTAGCTGAAGGAAGAATCCCTTAAACTTGGAGAGTTGGGACCCATGGAATGGGTACCATGCTGTATGACTTCAAAGGGTCTGCATTTGCTCATCGAACCTCACCAATGCTATCAGCCCGAAGTGCCCAACCTTATGTCTCACTCAGATCTGGGTGTAGATGTGGTAAATCCAGGTTGCATCACAAGCCCTGAATGAATTATTTAAGAATTGCTCTCTATTTCACTGTCCTTGGGTTTTGTTTGTGTAATTCATTTTGATAATGGGATTTATCGGATTTTCTCTGCTGCATTCATGCCGCTGTACACACGCTTCATTCTCTTACGGAGACATATAAATCCATGGGTTTGAAGATTCTTACTAGTCAGGTGTATTCCTAGGCATTGAATATGGGGTGTTTAGTCCATTTCGTTGAGCAAGGGGTAGGTCTTGACTATTACATATTTGGCTTATGGAAAGGTATCTGTGCTAATTTCTATCTCTGGTTTTATGCAGCACCCCAACTCACCTTTCCCCTTAAGCAAGCATAAGTTGGTTTTCTAAATTTCAGACCCTGTTCTGTTTTGTAATTCAGTTCATGTGTAGCCAAGTTTACATTCCGTGTATTAGTGATATCTTATGATGTTTCATTTTCTGTGTGACTTATTTCACTTAGAATCATCGTACCTGAATCCACTCATTATGCCGTGACGGGCCTGATGACATAGATTTCATTGCTGAGTGATATTCCATTGTACGTACGTACCACAACTTCTTTATCCATTTTTCACATTCTGGGATATTTAACTTGTACCGTAGACGAGGTTCTTGTAAACAGAGCCGTCCGACACTTTGGGGTGGCTGTGTGTTTTTGATTTTAATTTCCCTAAGCTATAGGACCATAAGTGGAAGTGCCGTAGGCTCCGTAGCTTTGTTTTTTCGGTGTTCCGGGAAACACCATACACTTCTCCAGAGTGGCTGTTGGCAATTTACATCCCGCCCATCAGCATAACAAGGCTCGCTGTTCTCCATGGCCTGTGCTGCCTTTCTGGATTTTACACTTTTTTCAGATGGCCCTTTTGACCGGGGGGCAGTGAGACTTCATTGTTGTGCAGATTTCTTTAACGTGCTTGCTTGGTTGGCCAAAAAGGGCGTATGCGTTTTTTCCTGAATATATTCAGGAAAAAACGCATACGCCCTTTTTGGCCAAGAGCATCATTGTCGACGTTCTGCCTCTTTTCCTATGCTTTAAATGCAATTCCCGTCTACCCCCTGAAATCGTTTTCCTGCAAATCTGTCCCGCTTACAAGTCGTCTTCGCAGCCTTCCTTCAATATATTTTTGGACGATAGCTGTCATTTATAACTCTGCAGGTTTGTGAGTTATAGTGCCCCTGAGCTCCTTTCTTCAACTCGCTATCTTGTGAGCTGGCCGCAAACCCACAGGATTGCTTCAGGCCCTAATCTGGTTCCTGCACGGCATGCTGAGCCTTTGGTTAATTCCTCTTCCTGGTGGGAAATGAGCGTTAAATTTGCCCGTGCAGACACCTAGAGCTAGTCTCTCATTCGTTCTCCCTATTCCTTTTCATCTTGCGCAGAAATTGCAAACTGTGCCCAACAGGAGGTTAAAGGCACTGACTCTCCAAGTGGGGAGAGTGTTTGTAAAGGGTCTGGAATGGTGAACCCGAGTAAAAGGGGATGAAAACTGAGATGCATTTGAAAACGTTTGCCAGTCACACGGTGCACCATACTGTGGGTTTCCCATGCATGTTTTAGCTGAAGGAAGAATCCCTTAAACTTGGAGAGTTGGGACCCATGGAATGGGTACCATGCTGTATGACTTCAAAGGGTCTGCATTTGCTCATCGAACCTCACCAATGCTATCAGCCCGAAGTGCCCAACCTTATGTCTCACTCAGCTCTGGGTGTAGATGTGGTAAATCCAGGTTGCATCACAAGCCCTGAATGAATTATTTAAGAATTGCTCTCTATTTCACTGTCCTTGGGTTTTGTTTGTGTAATTCATTTTGATAATGGGATTTATCGGATTTTCTCTGGTGCCTTCATGCCGCTGTACACACGCTTCATTCTCTTACGGAGACATATAAATCCATGGGTTTGAAGATTCTTACTAGTCAGGTGTATTCCTAGGCATTGAATATGGGGTGTTTAGTCCATTTCGTTGAGCAAGGGGTAGGTCTTGACTATTACATATTTGGCTTATGGAAAGGTATCTGTGCTAATTTCTATCTCTGGTTTTATGCAGCACCCCAACTCACCTTTCCCCTTAAGCAAGAATAAGTTGGTTTTCTAAATTTGAGACCCTGTTCTGTTTTGTAATTCAGTTCATGTGTAGCCAAGTTTACATTCCGTGTAGTAGTGATATCTTATGATGTTTCATTTTCTGTGTGACTTATTTCACTTAGAATATCGTACCTGAATCCACTCATTATGCCGCGACGGGCCTGATGACATAGATTTCATTGCTGAGTGATATTCCATTGTACGTACGTACCACAACTTCTTTATCCATTTTTCACATTCTGGGATATTTAACTTGTACCGTAGACGAGGTTCTTGTAAACAGAGCCGTCCGACACTTTGGGGTGGCTGTGTGTTTTTGATTTTAATTTCCCTAAGCTATAGGACCATAAGTGGAAGTGCCGTAGGCTCCGTAGCTTTGTTTTTTCGGTGTTCCGGGAAACACCATACACTTCTCCAGAGTGGCTGTTGGCAATTTACATCCCGCCCATCAGCATAACAAGGCTCGCTGTTCTCCATGGCCTGTGCTGCCTTTCTGGATTTTACACTTTTTTCAGATGGCCCTTTTGACCGGGGGGCAGTGAGACTTCATTGTAGTGCAGATTTCTTTAACATGCTTGCTTGGTTGGCCAAAAAGGGCGTATGCGTTTTTTCCTGAATATATTCAGGAAAAAACGCATACGCCCTTTTTGGCCAAGAGCATCATTGTCCACCTTCTGCCTCTTTTCCTATGCTTTAAATGCAATTCCAGTCTACCCCATGAAATCGTTTTCCTACAATTCTGCCCCGCTTTCAAGTCCTCTTCGCAGCCTTCCTTCAATATATTTTTGGCCGATAGCTGTCATTTATAACTCTGCAGGTTTGTGAGTTACAGTGGCCCTGAGCTCCTTTCTTCAACTCGCTATCTTGTGAGCTGGCCGCAAACCCACAGGATTGCCTCAGGCCCTAATCTGGTTCGGGCAAGGCATGCTGAGCCTTTGGTTAATTCCTCTTCCTGGTGGGAAATGAGCGTTAAATTTGCCCGTGCAGACACCTACAGCTAGTCTCTCATTGGTTCTCCCTATTCCTGTTTATCTTGCGCAGAAATTGCAAACTGTGCCAAACAGGAGGTTAAAGGCACTGACTCTCCAAGTGGGGAGCGTGTTAGTAAAGGGTCTGGAATAGTGAACCCGAATAAAAGGGGACGAAAACTGAGATTCATTTGAAAACGTTTCCCGGTCACACGGTGCACCATACTGTGGGATTGCCATGCATGTTTTAGCTGAAGGAAGAATCGCTTAAACCTGGAGAGTTGGGACCCATGGAATGGGTTCCATGCAGTATGACTTCAAATGGTCTTCATTTGCTCATCGAACCTCACCAATGCTATCAGCCCGAAGTGTCCAACCTTATGTCTCACTCAGCTCTGGGTGTAGATGAGGTAAATCCAGGTTGCATCACAAGCCCTGAATGAATTATTTAAGAATTGCTCTCTATTTCAATGTCATTGTGTTTTGTTTTTGTAATTCATTTTGATAATGGGATTTATCGGATTTTATCTGCTGCATTCATGCAGCTGTACACACGCTTGATTCTCTTATGGAGAAATATAAATCCATGGGTTTGAAGATTCTTACTAGTCAGGTGTATTCCTAGGCGTTGAATATAGGGTGTTTAGCCCATTTCGTTGAACAAAAGGTAGGTCTTGACTATTACGTATTTGATGTATGGAATGGTATTTGTGCTAATTTCTATCTCTGGTTTTATGCAGCACCCCAACTCACCTTTCCAATTAAGCAAACATAAGTTGGTTTTCTAAATTTGAGACCCTGTTCTGTTTTGCAATTCAGTTCATGTGTAGCCAAGATTACATTCCGTGTATTAGTGATATCTTATGATGTTTCATTTTCTGTGTGACTTATTTCACTTAGAATCATTGTACCTGAATCCAATCATTATGCCACGACGGGCCTGATGATATAGGTTTCATTGGTGAATGATATTCCATTTTACGTACGTACCACAATTTCTTTATCCATTTTTCGCTTTCTGGGATATTTAACTTGTACCGTAGTCGAGGTTCTTGTAAACAGAGGCGTCTGAAACTTTGGGGTGGCTGTGTGTTTTTGATTTTAATTTCCCTAAGCTATAGGACCATAAGTGCCAGTGCCTTGGGCTCCGTTGCTTTGTTTTTTAGGTGTTTCAGGAAACACAATACACTTCTCCAGAGTGGCTGTTGGCAATTTACATACCACCCATCAGCATAACAAGGCTCCCTGTTCTCCATGGCCTGTGCTGCCTTTCTGGATTTTACACTTTTTTCAGATGGCCCTTTTGACCGAGGGGCAGTGAGACTTCATTGTAGTGCAGATTTATTTAACATGCATGCTTGGTTGGCCAGAAAGGCCGTATGCGTTTTTTCCTGAATATATTCAGGAAAAAACGCATACGCCCTTTTTGGCCAAGGTCATCATTGTGGACATTCTGCCTCTTTTCCTATGCTTTAAATGCAATTGCAGTCTACACCCAGAAATAGTTTTCCTGCAATTCTGCCCCGCTTTCAAGTCCTCTTCGCAGCCTTCCTTCAATATATTTTTTGACGATAGCTGTGATTTATAACTCTGCAGGTTCATGAATTACAGTGTCCCAGAGCTCCTTTCTTCAAATCGCTTTCTTGTGACCTGGCCGCAAACCCGCAAATTTGATTCAGGCCCTAATCTGTTTCCGGCACGGCATGCTGAGCGTTTGGTTAATTCCTCTACCTGGTGGGAAATGAGCGTTAAATTTGCCCGTGCAGATACCTAAGGTAGTCTCTCATTGGTTCTCCCTATTCCTGTTCATCTTGCACAGAAATTGTAAACTGTGCCAAACAGCAGGTTAAAGGCACTGACTCTCCAAGTGGGGTGAGTTTTGGTAAAGGGTCTGGAATTGTGAACCCGAGTAAAAGGGGACGAAAACTGATATGCATTTGAAAACGTTTCCCGGTCACACGGTGCACCGTACTGTGGGTTTCCCATGCATGTTTTAGCTGAAGGAAGAATCGCTTAAACCTGGAGAGTTGGGACCCTTGGAATGGGTACCATGCAGTATGACTTCAAATGTTCTGCATTTGCTCATCGAACCTCACCAATGCTATCAGCCCGAAGTGTCCAACCTCATGTCTCACTCAGGTCTGGGTGTAGATGAGGTAAATCCAGGTTGCATCACAAGCCCTGAATGAATTATTTAAGAATTGCTCTCTATTTCACTGTCATTGTGTTTTGTTTTTGTAATTCATTTTGATAATGGGATTTATCGGATTATCTCTTCTGCCTTTATGCAGCTGTACACACGCTTGATTCTCTTATGGAGACATTAAATCCATGGGTTTGAAGATTCTTACTAGTCAGGTGTATTCCTAGGCGTTGAATATAGGGTGTTTAGCCCATTTCGTTGAGCAAGGGGTAGGTTATGAGTATTACATATTTGACGTATGGAATTCTATCTGTTCTAATTTCTATCTGTGGTTTTGTGCAGAAACCCAACTCACCTTTCCCCTTAAGCAAACATAAGTTGGTTTTCTCAACTTGAGAACCTGTTCTGTTTTGTAATTCAGTTCATGTGTAGCCAAGATTACATTCCGTTTATTAGTGATATTTTATGATGTTTCATTTTCTGTGTGACTTATTTCACTTAGAATCATCGTACCTGAATCCACTCTTTATGCCACAACGGGCCTGATGACATAGATTTCATTGGTGAGTGATATTCCATTGTACGTACGTACCACAATTTCTTTATCCACTTTTCGCTTTCTGGGATATTTAACTTGTACCATAGACGAGGTTCTTGTGAAGAGAGCCGTCTGAAACTCTGGGGTGGCTGTGTGATTTTGATTTTAATTTCCCTAAGCTATAGGACCATAAGTGGAAGTGCCATAGGCTCCGTTGCTTTGTTTTTTAGGTGTTTCAGGAAACACCATACACTTCTCCAAAGTGGTTGTTGGTAATTTACATCCCACCCATCAGCATAACAAGGCTCCCTGTTCTCCATGGCCTGTGCTGCCTTTCTGGATTTTACACTTTTTTCTCATGGCCCTTTTGACCGGGGGGCAGTGAGACTTCATTGTAGTGCAGATTTCTTTAACATGCTTGCTTGGTTGGCCAAAAAGGGCGTATGCATTTTTTCTGAATATATTCAGGAAAAAACGCATACGCCCTTTTTGGCCAAGTGCATCATTGTGGACGTTTTACCTCTTTTCCTATGCTTTAAATGCAATTCCAGTCTACCCCCTGAAATCGTTTTCCTGCAATTCTGCCCCGATTTCAAGTCCTCTTCGCAGCCTTCCTTCAATATATTTTTGGACGGTAGCTGTCATTTATAACTCTGCAGCTTTGTGAATTACAGTGCCCCTGAACTCCTTTCTTCAAATCGCTTTCTTGTGAGCTGGCCGCCAACCCGCAGAATTGCTTCAGGCCCTAATCTTGTTGCGGCATGAAATGCTGAGCATTTGGTTAATTCCTCTTCCTGGTGGGAAATGAGCGTTAAATTTTCCGGTGCAGAAACCTACAGCTAGTCTCTCATTGGTTCTCCCTATTCCTTTTCATCTTGTGCAGAAATTGCAAAGTGTGCCAAACAGCAGGTTAAAGGCACTGACTCTCCAAGTGGGGAGAGTGTTCGTAAAGGGTCTGCAATGGTGAACCCGAGTAAAAGGGGACGAAAACTGAGATGCATTTGAAAACGTTTCCCGGTCACACGGTGCACCATACTGTGGGTTTCCCATGCATGTTTTAGCTGAAGGAAGAATCGCTTAAACCTGGAGAGTTGGGACCCATGGAATGGGTACCATGCAGTATGACTTCAAATGGTCTGCATTTGCTCATCGAACCTCACCAATGCTATCAGCCCGAAGTGTCCAACCTTATGTCTCACTCAGCTCTGGGTGTAGATGAGGTAAATCCAGGTTGCATCACAAGCCCTGAATGAATTATTTAAGAATTGCTTTCTACTTCACTGTCATTGTGTTTTGTTTTTTTAATTCATTTTGATAATGGGATTTATCGGATTTTCTCTGCTGCATTCATGCAGCTGTACACACGCTTGATTCTCTTATGGAGACATATAAATCCATGGGTTTGAAGATTCTTACTAGTCAGGTGTATTGCTAGGCGTTGAATATAGGGTGTTTAGCCCCTTTCGTTGAACAAGGGGTAGGTCTTGACTATTATATATTTGACTTATGGAATGGTATCTGTGCTAATTTCTATCTCTGGTTTTATGCAGCACCCCAACTCACCTTTCCCCTTAAGCAAACATAAGTTGGTTTTCTCAACTTGAGACCCTGTTCTGTTTTGTAATTCAGTTCATGTGTAACCAAGATTACATTCCGTGTATTAGTGATATCTTATGATGTTTCATTTTCTGTGTGACATATTTCACTTAGAATCATCGTACCTGAATCCACTCATTATGCCACGACGGGCCTGATGACATAGATGTCATTGGTGAGTGATATTCCATTGTACGTACCTACCACAACTTCTTTATCCATTTTTCGCTTTCTGGGATATTTAAGTTGTACCATAGACGAGGTTCTTGTAAACAGAGCCGTCTGAAACTTTGGGGTGGCTGTGTGTTTTTGATTTTAATTTCCCTAAGCTATAGGACCACAAGTGGAAGTGCCGTAGGCTCCGTTGCTTTGTTTTTTAGGTGTTTCAGGAAAAACCATGCACTTCTCCAGAGTGGCTCTTGGAAATTTACATCCCACCCATCAGCATAACAAGGCTCCCTGTTCTCCATGGCCTGTGCTACATTTCTGGATTTTACACTTTTTTCAGATGGTCCTTTTGACCGAGGGGCAGTGGGACTTCATTGTAGTGCAGAATTCTTTAACATGCATGCTTGGTTGGCCAAAAAGGGCGTATGCGTGTTTTCCTGAATATATTCAGGAAAACACGCATACGCCCTTTTTGGCCAAGTGCATCATTGTCCACCTTCTGCCTCTTTTCCTATGCTTTAAATGCAATTCCCGTGTACCCCCTGAAATCGTTTTCCTGCAATTCTGCCCCGCTTTCTAGTCGTCTTCGCAGCCTTCCTTCAATATATTTTTGGACGATAGCTGTCGTTTATAACTCTGCAGGTTTGTGAGTTACAGTGCCCCTGAGCTCCTTTCTTCAACTCGCTATCTTGTGACCTGTCCGCAAACCCGCAAGATTGCTTCAGGCCCTAATCTGGTTCCAGCACGGCATGATGAGCCTTTGGTTAATTCCTCTTCCTGGTGGGAAATGAGCGTTAAATTTGCCCGTGCAGACACCTAGAGCTAGTCTCTCATTCGTTCTCCCTATTCCTTTTCATATTGCGCAGAAATTGCAAACTGTGCCCAACAGGAGGTTAAAGGCACTGACTCTCCAAGTGGGGAGAGTGTTCGTAAAGGGTCTGGAATGGTGAACCCGAGTAAAAGAGGACGAAAACTGAGATGCATTTGAAAACGTTTGCCAGTCACACGGTGCACCATACTGTGGGTTTCCCATGCATGTTTTAGCTGAAGGAAGAATCCCTTAAACTTGGAGAGTTGGGACCCATGGAATGGGTACCATCCTGTATGACTTCAAAGGGTCTGCATGTGCTCATCGAACCTCACCAATGCTATCAGCCCGAAGTGCCCAACCTTATGTCTCACTCAGCTCTGGGTGTAGATATGGTAAATCCAGGTTGCATCACAAGCCCTGAATGAATTATTTTAAGAAATGCTCTCTATTTCACTGTCCTTGGGTTTTGTTTGTGTAATTCATTTTGATAATGGGATTTATCGGATTTTCTCTGCTGCATTCATGCCGCTGTACACAGCTTCATTCTCTTACGGAGACATATAAATCCATGGGTTTGAAGATTCTTACTAGTCAGGTGTATTCCTAGGTGTTGAATATGGGGTGTTTCGTGCATTTCGTTGAGCAAGGGGTAGGTCTTGACTATTACATATTTGGCTTATGGAAAGGTATCTGTGCTAATTTCTATCTCTGGTTTTATGCAGCACCCCAACTCACCTTTCCCCTTAAGCAAGCATAAGTTGGTTTTCTAAATTTGAGACCCTGTTCTGTTTTGTAATTCAGTTCATGTGTAGCCAAGTTTACATTCCGTGTAGTAGTGATATCTTATGATGTTTCATTTTCTGTGTGACTTATTTCCCTTAGAATCATCGTACCTGAATCCACTCATTATGCCGCGACGGGCCTGATGACATAGATTTCATTGCTGAGTGATATTCCATTGTACGTACGTACCACAACTTCTTTATCCATTTTTCACATTCTGGGATATTTAACTTGTACCGTAGACGCGGTTCTTGTAAACAGAGCCGTCCGACAATTTGGGGTGGCTGTGTGTTTTTCATTTTAATTTCCCTAAGCTATAGTACCATAAGTTGAAGTGACGTAGGCTCCGTAGCTTTGTTTTTTCGGTGTTCCGGGAAACACCATACACTTCTCCAGAGTGGCTGTTGGAAATTTACATCCCGCCCATCAGCATAACAAGGCTCCCTGTTCTCCATGGCCTGTGCTGCCTTTCTGGATTTTACACTTTTTTCAGATGGCCCTTTTGACCGGGGGGCAGTGAGACTTCATTGTAGTGCAGATTTCTATAACATGCTTGCTTGGTTGGCCAAAAAGTGCGTATGCGTTTTTTCCTGAATATATTCAGGAAAAAACGCATACGCCCTTTTTGGCCAAGTGCATCATTATCGTCATTCTGCCTCTTTTCCTATGCTTTAAATGCAATTCCAGTGTACCCCCTGAAATCGTTTTCCTGCAATTCTGCCCCGCTTTCAAGTCCTCTTCGCAGCCTTCCTTCAATATATTTTTGGACGATAGCTGTCATTTATAACTCTGCAGGTTTGTGAATTACAGTGCCCCTGAGCTCCTTTCTTCAAATCGCTTTCTTTTGAGCTGGCCGCAAACCCGCAGGATTGCTTCAGGCCCTAATCTTGTTGCGGCACGGCATGCTGAGCCTTTGGTTAAATCCTCTTCCTGGTGGGAAATGAGCGTTAAATTTGCCCGTGCAGACACCTACAGCTAGTCTCTCATTGGTTCTCCCTATTCCTGTTCATCTTGCGCAGAAATTGCAAACTGTGCCAAACAGGAGGTTAAAGGCACTGACTCTCCAAGTGGGGAGCGTGTTAGTAAAGGTTCTGGAATAGTGAACCCGAATAAAGGGGACGAAAACTGAGATGCATTTAAAAACGTTTCCCGGTCACCCGGTGCACCATACTGTGGGATTCCCATGCATGTTTTAGCTGAAGGAAGAATCGCTTAAACCTGGAGAGTTGGGACCCATGGAATGGGTACCATGCAGTATGACTTCAAAGGGTCTTCATTTGCTCATCGAACCTCACCAATGCTATCAGCCCGAAGTGTCCAACCTTATGTCTCACTCAGCTCTGGGTGTAGATGAGGTAAATCAAGGTTGCATCACAAGCCCTGAATGAATTATTTAAGAATTGCTCTCTATTTCAGTGTCATTGTGTTTTGTTTTTGTAATTAATTTTGGTAATGGGATTTATCGGATTTTCTCTGCTGCCTTCATGCAGCTGTACACACGCTTGATTCTCTTATGGAGACATATAAATCCATGGGTTTGAAGATTCTTACTAGTCAGGTGTATTCCTAGGCGTTGAATATAGGGTGTTTAGCCCATTTGTTGAGCAAGGGGTAGGTCTTGACTATTACGTATTTGACGTATGGAATGGTATCTGTGCTAATTTCTATCTCTGGTTTTATTCAGCATCCCAACTCACCTTTCCCCTTAAGGAAACATAAGTTGGTTTTCTAAATTTGAGACCCTGTTCTGTTTTGTAATTCAGTTCATGTGTAGCCAAGATTACATTCGGTGTATTAGTGATATCTTATGATGTTTCA
Organism: Delphinapterus leucas; assembly: GCF_059928025.1. Taxonomy (NCBI): domain Eukaryota; kingdom Metazoa; phylum Chordata; class Mammalia; order Artiodactyla; family Monodontidae; genus Delphinapterus; species Delphinapterus leucas. Next base: position 3,142,803 of record NW_028322248.1, read on the forward strand.
TTTTCTGTGTGACTTATTTCACTTAGAATCATTGTACCTGAATCCACTCATTATGCCATGACAGGCCAGATGACATAGACTTCATTGGTGACTGATATTCCATTGTACGTACGTACCACATCTTCTTTATCCATTTTTCGCTTTCTGGGATATTTAACTTGTACCGTAGACCAGGTTCTTGTAAACAGAGCCGTCTGAAATTTTGGGGTGGCTGTGTGTTTTTGATTTTAATTTCCCTAAGCTATAGGACCATAAGTGGAAGTGCCGTAGGCTCCGTAGCTTTGTTTTTTCGGTGTTCCGGGAAACACCATACACTTCTCCAGAGTGGCTGTTGGCAATTTACATCCCGCCCATCAGCATAACAAGGCTCCCTGTTCTCCATGGCCTGTGCTGCCTTTCTGGATTTTACACTTTTTTCAGATGGCCCTTTTGACCGGGGGGCAGTGAGACTTCATTGTAGTGCAGATTTCTTTAACATGCTTGCTTGGTTGGCCAAAAAGGGCGTATGCGTTTTTTCCTGAATATATTCAGGAAAAAACGCATACGCCCTTTTTGGCCAAGAGCATCATTGTCGACGTTCTGCCTCTTTTCCTATGCTTTAAATGCAATTCCCGTCTACCCCCTGAAATCGTTTTCCTGCAAATCTGTCCCGCTTACAAGTCGTCTTCGCAGCCTTCCTTCAATATATTTTTGGACGATAGCTGTCATTTATAACTCTGCAGGTTTGTGAGTTACAGTGCCCCTGAGCTCATTTCTTCAACTCGCTATCTTGTGAGCTGGCCGCAAACCCACAGGATTGCCTCAGGCCCTAATCTGGTTCCGGCACAGCATGCTGAGCCTTTGGTTAATTCCTCTTCCTGGTGGGAAATGAGTGTTAAATTTGCCCGTGCAGACACCTAGTGCTAGTCTCTCATTGGTTCTCCCAATTCCTTTTCATCTTGCGCAGAAATTGCAAACTGTGCCCAACAGGAGGTTAAAGGCACTGACTCTCCAAGTGGGGAGAGTGTTCGTAAAGGGTCTGCAATGGTGAACCCGAGTAAAAGGGGACGAAAACTGAGATGCATTTGAAAACGTTTGCCAGTCACACGGTGCACCATCCTGTGGGTTTCCCATGCATGTTTTAGCTGAAGGAAGAATCCCTTAAACTTGGAGAGTTGGGACCCATGGAATGGGTACCATGCTGTATGACTTCAAAGGGTCTGCATGTGCTCATCGAACCTCACCAATGCTATCAGCCCGAAGTGCCCAACCTTGTGTCTCACTCAGCTCTGGGTGTAGATGTGGTAAATCCAGGTTGCATCACAAGCCCTGAATGAATTATTTAAGAATTGCTCTCTATTTCACTGTCCTTGGGTTTTGTTTGTGTAATTCATTTTGATAATGGGATTTATCGGATTTTCTCTGCTGCATTCATGCTGCTGTACACACGCTTCATTCTCTTACGGAGACATATAAATCCATGGGTTTGAAGATTCTTACTAGTCAGGTGTATTCCTAGGCGTTGAATATGGGGTGTTTAGTCCATTTCGTTGAGCAAGGGGTAGGTCTTGACTATTACATATTTGGCTTATGGAAAGGTATCTGTGCTAATTTCTATCTCTGGTTTTATGCAGCACCCCAACTCACCTTTCCCCTTAAGCAAGCATAAGTTGATTTTCTAAATTTGAGACCCTCTTCTGTTTTGTAATTCAGTTCATGTGTAGCCAAGTTTACATTCCATGTAGTAGTGATATCTTATGATGTTTCATTTTCTGTGTGACTTATTTCACTTAGAATCATCGTACATGAATCCACTCATTATGCCGCGACGGGCCTGATGACATAGATTTCATTGCTGAGTGATATTCCATTGTACGTACGTACCACAACTTCTTTATCCATTTTTCACATTCTGGGATATTTAACTTGTACCGTAGACGAGGTTCTTGTAAACAGAGCCGCCCGAGACTTTTGGGTGGCTGTGTGTTTTTTATTTTAAATTTCCTAAGCTATAGGACCATAAGGGGAATTGCCGTAGGCTCCGTTGCTTTGTTTTTTAGATGTTCCGGGAAACACCATACATTTTTCCAGACTGGCTGTTGGCAATTTACATCCCGCCCATCAGCATAACAAGGCTCACTGTTCTCCATGGCCTGTGCTGCCTTTCTGGATTTTACACTTTTTTCAGATGGCCCTTTTGACCGGGGGGCAGTGAGACTTCATTGTAGTGCAGATTTCTTTAACATGCTTGCTTGGATGGCCAAAAAGGGCGTATGTGTTTTTTCCTGAATATATTCAGGAAAAAACGCATACGCCCTTTTTGGCCAAGAGCATCATTGTCGACGTTCTGGCTCTTTTCCTATGCTTTAAATGCAATTCCCGTCTACCCCCTGAAATCGTTTTCCTGCAATTCGGCCCCACTTACAAGTCGTCTTCGCAGCCTTCCTTCAATATATTTTTGGACGATAGCTGTCATTTATAACTCTGCAGGTTTGTGAGTTACAGTGCCCCTGAGCTCCTTTCTTCAACTCGCTATCTTGTGATCTGGCCGCAAACCCACAGGATTGCCTCAGGCCCTAATCTGGTTCCGGCACGGCATGCTGAGCCTTTGGTTAATTCCTCTTCCTGGTGGAAATGAGCGTTAAATTTCCCCGTGCAGACACCTAGAGCTAGTCTCTCATTCGTTCTCCCTATTCCTTTTCATCTTGCGCAGAAATTGCAAACTGTGCCCAACAGGAGGTTAAAGGCACTGACTCTCCAAGTGGGGAGAGTGTTCGTAAAGGGTCTGGAATGGTGAACCCGAGTAAAAGGGCACGAAAACTGAGATGCATTTGAAAACGTTTGCCAGTCACACGGTGCACCATACTGTGGGTTTCCCATGCATGTTTTAGCTGAAGGAAGAATCCCTTAAACTTGGAGAGTTGGGACCCATGGAATGGGTACCATGCTGTATGACTTCAAAGGGTCTGCATTTGCTCATCGAACCTCACCAATTCTATCAGCCCGAAGTGCCCAACCTTATGTCTCACTCAGCTCTGGGTGTAGATGTGGTAAATCCAGGTTGCATCACAAGCCCTGAATGAATTATTTAAGAATTGCTCTCTATTTCACTGTCCTTGGGTTTTGTTTGTGTAATTCATTTCGATAATGGGATTTATCGGATTTTCTCTGCTGCATTCATGCCGCTGTACACACGCTTCATTCTCTTACGGAGACATATAAATCCATGGGTTTGAAGATTCTTACTAGTCAGGTGTATTCCTAGGCGTTGAATATGGGGTGTTTAGTCCATTTCGTTGAGCAAGGGGTAGGTCTTGACTATTACATATTTGGCTTATGGAAAGGTATCTGTGCTAATTTCTATCTCTGGTTTTATGCAGCACCCCAACTCACCTTTCCCCTTAAGCAAGCATAAGTTGGTTTTCTAAATTTGAGACCCTGTTCTGTTTTGTAATTCAGTTCATGTGTAGCCAAGTTTACATTCCGTGTAGTAGTGATATCTTATGATGTTTCATTTTCTGTGTGACTTATTTCACTTAGAATCATCGTACCTGAATCCACTCATTATGGCGCGACGGGCCTGATGACATAGATTTCATTGCTGAGTGATATTCCATTGTACGTACGTACCAGAACTTCTTTATCCATTTTTCACATTCTGCGATATTTAACTTGTACCGTAGACGAGATTCTTGTATACAGAGCCGTCCGACACTTTGGGGTGGCTGTGTGTTTTTGATTTTAATTTCCCTAAGCTATAGGACCATAAGTGGAAGTGCCGAAGGCTCCGTAGCTTTGTTTTTTCAGTGTTCCGGGAAACACCATACACTTCTCCAGAGTGGCTGTTGGCAATTTACATCCCGCCCATGAGCATAACAAGGCTCCCTGTTCTCCATGGCCTGTGCTGCCTTTCTGAATTTTACACTTTTTTCAGATGGCCCTTTTGACCGGGGGGCAGTGAGACTTCATTGTAGTGCAGATTTTTTAACATGCTTGCTTGGTTGGCCAAAAAGGGCGTATGCGTTTTTTCCTGAATATATTCAGGAAAAAACCCATACCCCCTTTGTGGCCAAGAGCATCATTGTCGACGTTCTGCCTCTTTTCCTATGCTTTAAATGCAATTCCCGTCTACCCCCTGAAATCGTTTTCCTGCAATTCTGCCCCACTTACAAGTCGTCTTCGCAGCCTTCCTTCAATATATTTTTGGACGATAGCTGTCATTTATAACTCTGCAGGTTTGTGAGTTACAGTGGCCCTGAGCTCCTTTCTTCAACTCGCTATCTTGTGAGCTGGCCGCAAACCCACAGGATTGCCTCAGGCCCTAATCTGGTTCCGGCACGGCATGCTGAGCCTTTGGTTAATTCCTCTTCCTGGTGGGAAATGAGCGTTAAATTTGCCCGTGCAGACACCTAGAGCTAGTCTCTCATTGGCTCTCCCTATTCCTTTTCATCTTGCGCAGAAATTGCAAACTGTGCCCAACAGGAGGTTAAAGGCACTGACTCTCCAAGTGGGGAGAGTGTTCGTAAAGGGTCTGGAATGGTGAACCCGAGTAAAAGGGGACGAAACCTGAGATGCATTTGAAAACGTTTGCCAGTCACACGGTGCACCATACTGTGGGTTTCCCATGCATGTTTTAGCTGAAGGAAGAATCCCTTAAACTTGGAGAGTTGGGACCCATGGAATGGGTACCATGCTGTATGACTTCAAAGGGTCTGCATTTGCTCATCGAACCTCACCAATGCTATCAGCCCGAAGTGCCCAACCTTATGTCTCACTCAGCTCTGGGTGTAGATGTGGTAAATCCAGGTTGCATCACAAGCCCTGAATGAATTATTTAAGAATTGCTCTCTATTTCACTGTCCTTGGGTTTTGTTTGTGTAATTCATTTCGATAATGGGATTTATCGGATTTTCTCTGCTGCATTCATGCCGCTGTACACACGCTTCATTCTCTTACGGAGACATATAAATCCATGGGTTTGAAGATTCTTACTAGTCAGGTGTATTCCTAGGCGTTGAATATGGGGTGTTTAGTCCATTTCGTTGAGCAAGGGGTAGGTCTTGACTATTACATATTTGGCTTATGGAAAAGTATCTGTGCTAATTTCTATCTCTGGTTTTATGCAGCACCCCAACTCACCTTTCCCCTTAAGCAAGCATAAGTTGGTTTTCTAAATTTGAGACCCTGTTCTGTTTTGTAATTCAGTTCATGTGTAGCCAAGTTTACATTCCGTGTAGTAGTGATATCTTATGATGTTTCATTTTCTGTGTGACTTATTTCACTTAGAATCATCGTACCTGAATCCACTCATTATGCCGCGACGGGCCTGATGACATAGATTTCATTGCTGAGTGATATTCCATTGTACGTACGTACCACAACTTCTTTATCCATTTTTCACATTCTGGGATAGTTAACTTGTACCGTAGACGAGGTTCTTGTAAACAGAGCCGTCCGACACTTTGGGGTGGCTGTGTGTTTTTGATTTTAATTTCCCTAAGCTATAGGACCATAAGTGGAAGTGCCGTAGGCTCCGTAGCTTTGTTTTTTCGGTGTTCCGGGAAACACCATACACTTCTCCAGAGTGGCTGTTTGCAATTTACATCCCACCCATCAGCATAACAAAGCTCCCTGTTCTCCATGGCCTGTGCTGCCTTTCTGGATTTTACACTTTTTTCAGATGGCCCTTTTGACCGGGGGGCAGTGAGACTTCATTGTAGTGCAGATTTCTTTAACATGCTTCCTTGGTTGGCCAAAAGGGGCGTATGCGTTTTTTCCTGAATATATTCAGGAAAAAACGCATACGCCCTTTTTGGCCAAGAGCATCATTGTCGACGTTCTGCCTCTTTTCCTATGCTTTAAATGCAATTCCCGTCTACCCCCTGAAATCGTTTTCCTGCAAATCTGTCCCGCTTACAAGTCGTCTTCGCAGCCTTCCTTCAATATATTTTTGGACGATAGCTGTCATTTATAACTCTGCAGGTTTGTGAGTTACAGTGCCCCTGAGCTCCTTTCTTCAACTCGCTATCTTGTGAGCTGGCCGCAAACCCACAGGATTGCCTCAGGCCCTAATCTGGTTCCTGCACGGCATGCTGAGACTTTGGTTAATTCCTCTTCCTGGTGGGAAATGAGCGTTAAATTTGCCCGTGCAGACACCTAGAGCTAGTCTCTCATTGGTTCTCCCTATTCCTTTTCATCTTGTGCAGAAATTGCAAACTGTGCCCAACAGGAGGTTAAAGGCACTGACTCTCCAAGTGGGGAGAGTGTTCGTAAAGGGTCTGCAATGGTGAACCCGAGTAAAAGGGGACGAAAACTGAGATGCATTTGAAAACTTTTGCCAGTCACACGGTGCACCATACTGTGAGTTTCCCATGCATGTTTTAGCTGAAGGAAGAATCCCTTAAACTTGGAGAGTTGGGACCCATGGAATGGGTACCATGCTGTATGACTTCAAAGGGTCTGCATTTGCTCATCGAACCTCACCAATGCTATCAGCCCGAAGTGCCCAACCTTATGTCTCACTCAGCTCTGGGTGTAGATGTGGTAAATCCAGGTTGCATCACAAGCCCTGAATGAATTATTTAAGAATTGCTCTCTATTTCACTGTCCTTGGGTTTTGTTTGTGTAATTCATTTCGATAATGGGATTTATCGGATTTTCTCTGCTGCATTCATGCCGCTGTACACACGCTTCATTCTCTTACGGAGACATATAAATCCATGGGTTTGAAGATTCTTACTAGTCAGGTGTATTCCTAGGCGTTGAATATGGGGTGTTTAGTCCATTTCGTTGAGCAAGGGGTAGGTCTTGACTATTACATATTTGGCTTATGGAAAAGTATCTGTGCTAATTTCTATCTCTGGTTTTATGCAGCACCCCAACTCACCTTTCCCCTTAAGCAAGCATAAGTTGGTTTTCTAAATTTGAGATCCTGTTCTGTTTTGTAATTCAGTTCATGTGTAGCCAAGTTTACATTCCGTGTAGTAGTGATATCTTATGATGTTTCATTTTCTGTGTGACTTATTTCACTTAGAATCATCGTACCTGAATCCACTCATTATGCCGCGACGGGCCTGATGACATAGATTTCATTGCTGAGTGATATTCCATTGTACGTACGTACCACAACTTCTTTATCCATTTTTCACATTCTGGGATAGTTAACTTGTACCGTAGACGAGGTTCTTGTAAACAGAGCCGTCCGACACTTTGGGGTGGCTGTGTGTTTTTGATTTTAATTTCCCTAAGCTATAGGACCATAAGTGGAAGTGCCGTAGGCTCCGTAGCTTTGTTTTTTCGGTGTTCCGGGAAACACCATACACTTCTCCAGAGTGGCTGTTTGCAATTTACATCCCACCCATCAGCATAACAAAGCTCCCTGTTCTCCATGGCCTGTGCTGCCTTTCTGGATTTTACACTTTTTTCAGATGGCCCTTTTGACCGGGGGGCAGTGAGACTTCATTGAAGTGCAGATTTCTTTAACATGCTTCCTTGGTTGGCCAAAAGGGGCGTATGCGTTTTTTCCTGAATATATTCAGGAAAAAACGCATACGCCCTTTTTGGCCAAGAGCATCATTGTCGACGTTCTGCCTCTTTTCCTATGCTTTAAATGCAATTCCCGTCTACCCCCTGAAATCGTTTTCCTGCAAATCTGTCCCGCTTACAAGTCGTCTTCGCAGCCTTCCTTCAATATATTTTTGGACGATAGCTGTCATTTATAACTCTGCAGGTTTGTGAGTTACAGTGCCCCTGAGCTCCTTTCTTCAACTCGCTATCTTGTGAGCTGGCCGCAAACCCACAGGATTGCCTCAGGCCCTAATCTGGTTCCTGCACGGCATGCTGAGACTTTGGTTAATTCCTCTTCCTGGTGGGAAATGAGCGTTAAATTTGCCCGTGCAGACACCTAGAGCTAGTCTCTCATTGGTTCTCCCTATTCCTTTTCATCTTGTGCAGAAATTGCAAACTGTGCCCAACAGGAGGTTAAAGGCACTGACTCTCCAAGTGGGGAGAGTGTTCGTAAAGGGTCTGCAATGGTGAACCCGAGTAAAAGGGGACGAAAACTGAGATGCATTTGAAAACGTTTGCCAGTCACACGGTGCACCATACTGTGGGTTTCCCATGCATGTTTTAGCTGAAGGAAGAATCCCTTAAACTTGGAGAGTTGGGACCCATGGAATGGGTACCATGCTGTATGACTTCAAAGGGTCTGCATTTGCTCATCGAACCTCACCAATGCTATCAGCCCGAAGTGCCCAACCTTATGTCTCACTCAGCTCTGGGTGTAGATGTGGTAAATCCAGGTTGCATCACAAGCCCTGAATGAATTATTTAAGAATTGCTCTCTATTTCACTGTCCTTGGGTTTTGTTTGTGTAATTCATTTCGATAATGGGATTTATCGGATTTTCTCTGCTGCATTCATGCCGCTGTACACACGCTTCATTCTCTTACGGAGACATATAAATCCATGGGTTTGAAGATTCTTACTACTCAGGTGTATTCCTAGGCGTTGAATATGGGGTGTTTAGTCCATTTCGTTGAGCAAGGGGTAGGTCTTGACTATTACATATTTGGCTTATGGAAAGGTATCTGTGCTAATTTCTATCTCTGGTTTTATGCAGCACCCCAACTCACCTTTCCCCTTAAGCAAGCATAAGTTGGTTTTCTAAATTTGAGACCCTGTTCTGTTTTGTAATTCAGTTCATGTGTAGCCAAGTTTACATTCCGTGTAGTAGTGATATCTTATGATGTTTCATTTTCTGTGTGACTTATTTCACTTAGAATCATCGTACCTGAATCCACTCATTATGGCACGACGGGCCTGATGACATAGATTTCATTGCTGAGTGATATTCCATTGTACGTACGTACCACAACTTCTTTATCCATTTTTCACATTCTGCGATATTTAACTTGTACCGTAGACGAGATTCTTGTATACAGAGCCGTCCGACACTTTGGGGTGGCTGTGTGTTTTTGATTTTAATTTCCCTAAGCTATAGGACCATAAGTGGAAGTGCCGAAGGCTCCGTAGCTTTGTTTTTTCGGTGTTCCGGGAAACACCATACACTTCTCCAGAGTGGCTGTTGGCAATTTACATCCCGCCCATCAGCATAACAAGGCTCGCTGTTCTCCATGGCCTGTGCTGCCTTTCTGGATTTTACACTTTTTGCAGATGGCCCTTTTGACCGGGGGGCAGTGAGACTTCATTGTAGTGCAGATTTTTTAACATGCTTGCTTGGTTGGCCAAAGAGGGCGTATGCGTTTTTTCCTGAATATATTCAGGAAAAAACGCATACGCCCTGTTTGGCCAAGAGCATCATTGTCGACGTTCTGCCTCTTTTCCTATGCCTTAAATGCAATTCCCGTCTACCCCCTGAAATCGTTTTCCTGCAAATCTGTCCCGCTTACAAGCCGCTTTCGCAGGCTTCCTTCAATATATTTTTGGACGATAGCTGTCATTTATAACTCTGCAGGTTTGTGAGTTACAGTGCCCCTGAGCTCATTTCTTCAACTTGCTATCTTGTGAGCTGGCCGCAAACCCACAGGATTGCCTCAGGCCCTAATCTGGTTCCTGCATTGCATGCTGAGCCTTTGGTTAATTCCTCTTCCTGGTGGGAAATGAGCGTTAAATTTGCCCCTGCAGACGCCTAGAGCTAGTCTCTCATTGGTTCTCCCTATTCCTTTTCATCTTGCGCAGAAATTGCAAACTGTGCCCAACAGGAGGTTAAAGGCACTGACTCTCCAAGTGGGGAGAGTGTTCGTAAAGGGTCTGGAATGGTGAACCCGAGTAAAAGGGGACGAAACCTGAGATGCATTTGAAAACGTTTGCCAGTCACACGGTGCACCATACTGTGGGTTTCCCATGCATGTTTTAGCTGAAGGAAGAATCCCTTAAACTTGGAGATTTGGGACCCATGGAATGGGTACCATGCTGTATGACTTCAAAGGGTCTGCATTTGCTCATCGAACCTCACCAATGCTATCAGCCCGAAGTGCCCAACCTTATGTCTCACTCAGCTCTGGGTGTAGATGTGGTAAATCCAGGTTGCATCACAAGCCCTGAATGAATTATTTAAGAATTGCTCTCTATTTCACTGTCCTTGGGTTTTGTTTGTGTAATTCATTTTGATAATGGGATTTATCGGATTTTCTCTGCTGCATTCATGCCGCTGTACACACGCTTCATTCTCTTACGGAGACATATAAATCCAGGGGTTTGAAGATACTTACTAGTCAGGTGTATTCCTAGGCGTTGAATATGGGGTGTTTAGTCCATTTCGTTGAGCAAGGTGTAGGTCTTGACTATTACATATTTGGCTTAAGGAAAGGTATCTGTGCTAATTTCTATCTCTGGTTTTATGCAGCACCGCAACTCACCTTTCCCCTTAAGCAAGCATAAGTTGGTTTTCTAAATTTGAGACCCTGTTCTGTTTTGTAATTCAGTTCATGTGTAGCCAAGTTTACATTCCGTGTAGTAGTGATATCTTATGATGTTTCATTTTCTGTGTGACTTATTTCACTTAGAATCATCGTACCTGAATCCACTCATTATGCCGTGACGGGCCTGATGACATAGATTTCATTGCTGAGTGATATTCCATTGTACGTACGTACCACAACTTCTTTATCCATTTTTCACATTCTGGGATATTTAACTTGTACCGTAGACGAGGTTCTTGTAAACAGAGCCGTCCGACACTTTGGGGTGGCTGTGTGTTTTTGATTTTAATTTCCCTAAGCTATAGGACCATAAGTGGAAGTGCCGTAGGCTCCATAGCTTTGTTTTTTCGGTGTTCCGGGAAACACCATACACTTCTCCAGAGTGGCTGTTGGCAATTTACATCCCGCCCATCAGCATAACAAGGCTCCCTGTTCTCCATGGCCTGTGCTGCCTTTCTGGATTTTACACTTTTTTCAGATGGCCCTTTTGACCGGGGGGCAGTGAGACTTCATTGTAGTGCAGATTTCTTTAACATGCTTGCTTGGTTGGCCAAAAAGGGCGTATGCGTTTTTTCCTGAATATATTCAGGAAAAAACGCATACGCCCTTTTTGGCCAAGAGCATCATTGTCGACGTTCTGCCTCTTTTCCTATGCTTTAAATGCAATTCACGTCTACCCCATAAAATCGTTTTCCTGCAATTCTGCCCCACTTACAAGTCGTCTTCGCAGCCTTCCTTCAATATATTTTTGGACGATAGCTGTCATTTATAACTCTGCAGGTTTGTGAGTTACAGTGCCCCTGAGCTCCTTTCTTCAACTCGCTATCTTGTGAGCTGGCCGCAAACCCACAGGGTTGCTTCAGGCCCTAATCTGGTTCCGGCACGGCATGCTGAGCCTTTGGTTAATTCCTCTTCCTGGTGGGAAATGAGCGTTAAATTTGCCCGTGCAGACACCTAGAGTTAGTCTCTCATTCGTTCTCCCTATTCCTTTTCATCTTGCGCAGAAATTGCAAACTGTGCCCAACAGGAGGTTAAAGGCACTGACTCTCCAAGTGGGGAGAGTGTTCGTAAAGGGTCTGGAATGGTGAACCCGAGTAAAAGGGGACGAAAACTGAGATGCATTTGAAAACGTTTGCCAGTCACACGGTGCACCATACTGTGGGTTTCCCATGCATGTTTTAGCTGAAGGAAGAATCCCTTAAACTTGGAGATTTGGGACCCATGGAATGGGTACCATGCTGTATGACTTCAAAGGGTCTGCATTTGCTCATCGAACCTCACCAATGCTATCAGCCCGAAGTGCCCAACCTTATGTCTCACTCAGCTCTGGGTGTAGATGTGGTAAATCCAGGTTGCATCACAAGCCCTGAATGAATTATTTAAGAATTGCTCTCTATTTCACTGTCCTTGGGTTTTGTTTGTGTAATTCATTTCGATAATGGGATTTATCGGATTTTCTCTGCTGCATTCATGCCGCTGTACACACGCTTCATTCTCTTACGGAGACATATAAATCCATGGGTTTGAAGATTCTTACTAGTCAGGTGTATTCCTAGGCGTTGAATATGGGGTGTTTAGTCCATTTCGTTGAGCAAGGGGTAGGTCTTGACTATTACATATTTGGCTTATGGAAAGGTATCTGTGCTAATTTCTATCTCTGGTTTTATGCAGCACCCCAACTCACCTTTCCCCTTAAGCAAGCATAAGTTGGTTTTCTAAATTTGAGACCCTGTTCTGTTTTGTAATTCAGTTCATGTGTAGCCAAGTTTACATTCCGTGTAGTAGTGATATCTTATGATGTTTCATTTTCTGTGTGACTTATTTCACTTAGAATCATCGTACCTGAATCCACTCATTATGCCGCGACGGGCCTGATGACATAGATTTCATTGCTGAGTGATATTCCATTGTACGTACGTACCAGAACTTCTTTATCCATTTTTCACATTCTGGGATAGTTAACTTGTACCGTAGACGAGGTTCTTGTAAACAGAGCCGTCCGACACTTTGGGGTGGCTGTGTGTTTTTGATTTTAATTTCCCTAAGCTATAGGACCATAAGTGGAAGTGCCGTAGGCTCCGTAGCTTTGTTTTTTCGGTGTTCCGGGAAACACCATAAACTTCTCCAGAGTGGCTGTTTGCAGTTTACATCCCACCCATCAGCATAACAAGGCTCCCTGTTCTCCATGGCCTGTGCTGCCTTTCTGTATTTTACACTTTTTTCAGATGGCCCTTTTGACCGGGGGGCAGTGAGACTTCATTGAAGTGCAGATTTCTTTAACATGCTTGCTTGGTTGGCCAAAAGGGGCGTATGCGTTTTTTCCTGAATATATTCAGGAAAAAACGCATACGCCCTTTTTGGACAAGAGCATCATTGTCGACGTTCTGCCTCTTTTCCTATGCTTTAAATGCAATTCCCGTCTACCCCCTGAAATCGTTTTCCTGCAAATCTGTCCCGCTTACAAGTCGTCTTCGCAGCCTTCCTTCAATATATTTTTGGACGATAGCTGTCATTTATAACTCTGCAGGTTTGTGAGTTACAGTGCCCCTGAGCTCCTTTCTTCAACTCGCTATCTTGTGAGCTGGCCACAAACATACAGGATTGCCTCAGGCCCTAATCTGGTTCCTGTACGGCATGCTGAGACTTTGGTTAATTCCTCTTCCTGGTGGGAAATGAGCGTTAAATTTGCCCGTGCAGACACCTAGAGCTAGTCTCTCATTGGTTCTCCCTATTCCTTTTCATCTTGCGCAGAAATTGCAAACTGTGCCCAACAGGAGGTTAAAGGCACTGACTCTCCAAGTGGGGAGAGTGTTCGTAAAGGGTCTGGAATGGTGAACCCGAGTAAAAGGGGACGAAAACTGAGATGCATTTGAAAACGTTTGCCAGTCACACGGTGCACCATACTGTGGGTTTCCCATGCATGTTTTAGCTGAAGGAAGAATCCCTTAAACTTGGAGAGTTGGGACCCATGGAATGGGTACCATGCTGTATGACTTCAAAGGGTCTGCATTTGCTCATCGAACCTCACCAATGCTATCAGCCCGAAGTGCCCAACCTTATGTCTCACTCAGCTCTGGGTGTAGATGTGGTAAATCCAGGTTGCATCACAAGCCCTGAATGAATTATTTAAGAATTGCTCTCTATTTCACTGTCCTTGGGTTTTGTTTGTGTAATTCATTTCGATAATGGGATTTATCGGATTTTCTCTGCTGCATTCATGCCGCTGTACACACGCTTCATTCCCTTACGGAGACATATAAATCCATGGGTTTGAAGATTCTTACTAGTCAGGTGTATTCCTAGGCGTTGAATATGGGGTGTTTAGTCCATTTCGTTGAGCAAGGGGTAGGTCTTGACTATTACATATTTGGCTTATGGAAAGGTATCTGTGCTAATTTCTATCTCTGGTTTTATGCAGCACCCCAACTCACCTTTCCCCTTAAGCAAGCATAAGTTGGTTTTCTAAATTTGAGACCCTGTTCTGTTTTGTAATTCAGTTCATGTGTAGCCAAGTTTACATTCCGTGTAGTAGTGATATCTTATGATGTTTCATTTTCTGTGTGACTTATTTCACTTAGAATCATCGTACCTGAATCCACTCATTATGCCGCGACGGGCCTGATGACATAGATTTCATTGCTGAGTGATATTCCATTGTACGTACGTACCAGAACTTCTTTATCCATTTTTCACATTCTGGGATAGTTAACTTGTACCGTAGACGAGGTTCTTGTAAACAGAGCCGTCCGACACTTTGGGGTGGCTGTGTGTTTTTGATTTTAATTTCCCTAAGCTATAGGACCATAAGTGGAAGTGCCGTAGGCTCCGTAGCTTTGTTTTTTCGGTGTTCCGGGAAACACCATACACTTCTCCAGAGTGGCTGTTTGCAGTTTACATCCCACCCATCAGCATAACAAGGCTCCCTGTTCTCCATGGCCTGTGCTGCCTTTCTGTATTTTACACTTTTTTCAGATGGCCCTTTTGACCGGGGGGCAGTGAGACTTCATTGAAGTGCAGATTTCTTTAACATGCTTGCTTGGTTGGCCAAAAGGGGCGTATGCGTTTTTTCCTGAATATATTCAGGAAAAAACGCATACGCCCTTTTTGGACAAGAGCATCATTGTCGACGTTCTGCCTCTTTTCCTATGCTTTAAATGCAATTCCCGTCTACCCCCTGAAATCGTTTTCCTGCAAATCTGTCCCGCTTACAAGTCGTCTTCGCAGCCTTCCTTCAATATATTTTTGGACGATAGCTGTCATTTATAACTCTGCAGGTTTGTGAGTTACAGTGCCCCTGAGCTCCTTTCTTCAACTCGCTATCTTGTGAGCTGGCCACAAACATACAGGATTGCCTCAGGCCCTAATCTGGTTCCTGTAAGGCATGCTGAGACTTTGGTTAATTCCTCTTCCTGGTGGGAAATGAGCGTTAAATTTGCCCGTGCAGACACCTAGAGCTAGTCTCTCATTGGTTCTCCCTATTCCTTTTCATCTTGCGCAGAAATTGCAAACTGTGCCCAACAGGAGGTTAAAGGCACTGACTCTCCAAGTGGGGAGAGTGTTCGTAAAGGGTCTGGAATGGTGAACCCGAGTAAAAGGGGACGAAAACTGAGATGCATTTGAAAACGTTTGCCAGTCACACGGTGCACCATACTGTGGGTTTCCCATGCATGTTTTAGCTGAAGGAAGAATCCCTTAAACTTGGAGAGTTGGGACCCATGGAATGGGTACCATGCTGTATGACTTCAAAGGGTCTGCATTTGCTCATCGAACCTCACCAATGCTATCAGCCCGAAGTGCCCAACCTTATGTCTCACTCAGCTCTGGGTGTAGATGTGGTAAATCCAGGTTGCATCACAAGCCCTGAATGAATTATTTAAGAATTGCTCTCTATTTCACTGTCCTTGGGTTTTGTTTGTGTAATTCATTTCGATAATGGGATTTATCGGATTTTCTCTGCTGCATTCATGCCGCTGTACACACGCTTCATTCCCTTACGGAGACATATAAATCCATGGGTTTGAAGATTCTTACTAGTCAGGTGTATTCCTAGGCGTTGAATATGGGGTGTTTAGTCCATTTCGTTGAGCAAGGGGTAGGTCTTGACTATTACATATTTGGCTTATGGAAAGGTATCTGTGCTAATTTCTATCTCTGGTTTTATGCAGCACCCCAACTCACCTTTCCCCTTAAGCAAGCATAAGTTGGTTTTCTAAATTTGAGACCCTGTTCTGTTTTGTAATTCAGTTCATGTGTAGCCAAGTTTACATTCCGTGTAGTAGTGATATCTTATGATGTTTCATTTTCTGTGTGACTTATTTCACTTAGAATCATCGTACCTGAATCCACTCATTATGCCGCGACGGGCCTGATGACATAGATTTCATTGCTGAGTGATATTCCATTGTACGTACGTACCAGAACTTCTTTATCCATTTTTCACATTCTGGGATAGTTAACTTGTACCGTAGACGAGGTTCTTGTAAACAGAGCCGTCCGACACTTTGGGGTGGCTGTGTGTTTTTGATTTTAATTTCCCTAAGCTATAGGACCATAAGTGGAAGTGCCGTAGGCTCCGTAGCTTTGTTTTTTCGGTGTTCCGGGAAACACCATACACTTCTCCAGAGTGGCTGTTGCCAATTTACATCCCACCCATCAGCATAACAAGGCTCCCTGTTCTCCATGGCCTGTGCTGCCTTTCTGGATTTTACACTTTTTTCAGATGGCCCTTTTGACTGGGGGGCAGTGAGACTTCATTGAAGTGCAGATTTCTTTAACATGCTTGCTTGGTTGGCCAAAAGGGGCGTATGCGTTTTTTCCTGAATATATTCAGGAAAAAACGCATACGCCCTTTTTGGCCAAGAGCATCATTGTCGACGTTCTGCCTCTTTTCCTATGCCTTAAATGCAATTCCCGTCTACCCCCTGAAATCGTTTTCCTGCAAATCTGTCCCGCTTACAAGTCGTCTTCGCAGCCTTCCTTCAATATATTTTTGGACGATAGCTGTCTTTTATAACTCTGCAGGTTTGTGAGTTACAGTGCCCCTGAGCTCCTTTCTTCAACTCGCTATCTTGTGAGCTGGCCGCAAACCCACAGGATTGCTTCAGGCCCTAATCTGTTTTCGGCACGGCATGCTGAGCCTTTGGTTAATTCCTCTTCCTGGTGGGAAATGAGCGTTAAATTTGCCCGTGCAGACACCTAGAGCTAGTCTCTCATTCGTTCTCCCTATTCCTTTTCATCTTGCGCAGAAATTGCAAACTGTGCCCAACAGGAAGTTAAAGGCACTGACTCTCCAAGTGGGGAGAGTATTCGTAAAGGGTCTGGAATGGTGAACCCGAGTAAAAGGGGACGAAAACTGAGATGCATTTGAAAACGTTTGCCAGTCACACGGTGCACCATACTGTGGGTTTCCCATGCATGTTTTAGCTGAAGGAAGAATCCCTTAAACTTGGAGAGTTGGGACCCATGGAATGGGTACCATGCTGTATGACTTCAAAGGGTCTGCATTTGCTCATCGAACCTCACCAATGCTATCAGCCCGAAGTGCCCAACCTTATGTCTCACTCAGCTCTGGGTGTAGATGTGGTAAATCCAGGTTGCATCACAAGCCCTGAATGAATTATTTAAGAATTGCTCTCTATTTCACTGTCCTTGGGTTTTGTTTGTGTAATTCATTTTGATAATGGGATTTATCGGATTTTCTCTGCTGCATTCATGCCGCTGTACACACGCTTCATTCTCTTACGGAGACATATAAATCCATGGGTTTGAAGATTCTTACTAGTCAGGTGTATTCCTAGGCGTTGAATATGGGGTGTTTAGTCCATTTCGTTGAGCAAGGGGTAGGTCTTGACTATTACATATTTGGCTTATGGAAAGGTATCTGTGCTAATTTCTATCTCTGGTTTTATGCAGCACCCCAACTCACCTTTCCCCTTAAGCAAGCATAAGTTGGTTTTCTAAATTTGAGACCCTGTTCTGTTTTGTAATTCAGTTCATGTGTAGCCAAGTTTACATTCCGTGTAGTAGTGATATCTTATGATGTTTCATTTTCTGTGTGACTTATTTCACTTAGAATCATCGTACCTGAATCCACTCATTATGCCCAACGGGCCTGATGACATAGATTTCATTGCTGAGTGTTATTCCATTGTACGTACGTACCACAACTTCTTTATCCATTTTTCACATTCTGGGATATTTAACTTGTACCGTAGACGAGGTTCTTGTAAACAGAGACGTCCGACACTTTGGGGTGGCTGTGTGTTTTTGATTTTAATTTCCCTAAGCTATAGGACCATAAGTGGAAGTGCCGTAGGCTCCATAGCTTTGTTTTTTCGGTGTTCCGGGAAACACCATACACTTCTCCAGAGTGGCTGTTGGCAATTTACATCCCGCCCATCAGCATAACAAGGCTCCCTGTTCTCCATGGCCTGTGCTGCCTTTCTGGATTTTACACTTTTTTCAGATGGCCCTTTTGACCGGGGGGCAGTGAGACTTCATTGTAGTGCAGATTTCTTTTACATGCTTGCTTGGTTGGCCAAAAAGGGCATATGCGTTTTTTCCTGAATATATTCAGGAAAAAACGCATATGCCCTTTTTGGCCAAGAGCATCATTGTCGACGTTCTGCCTCTTTTCCTATACTTTAAATGCAGTTCCCGTCTACCCCCTGAAATTGTTTTCCTGCAATTCTGCCCCACTTACAAGTCGTCTTCGCAGCCTTCCTTCAATATATTTTTGGACGATAGCTGTCATTTATAACTCTGCAGGTTTGTGAGTTACAGTGCCCCTGAGCTCATTTCTTCAACTCGCTATCTTGTGAGCTGGCTGCAAACCCACAGGATTGCCTCAGGCCCTAATCTGGTTCCGGCACGGCATGCTGAGCCTTTGGTTAATTCCTCTTCCTGGTGGGAAATGAGCGTTAAATTTGCCCGTGCAGACACCTAGAGCTAGTCTCTCATTGGTTCTCCCTATTCCTTTTCATCTTGCGCAGAAATTGCAAACTGTGCCCAACAGGAGGTTAAAGGCACTGACTCTCCAAGTGGGGAGAGTGTTCGTAAAGGGTCTGGAATGGTGAACCCGAGTAAAAGGGGACGAAAACTGAGATGCATTTGAAAACGTTTGCCAGTCACACGGTGCACCATACTGTGGGTTTCCCATGCATGTTTTAGCTGAAGGAAGAATCCCTTAAACTTGGAGAGTTGGGACCCATGGAATGGGTACCATGCTGTATGACTTCAAAGGGTCTGCATTTGCTCATCGAACCTCACCAATGCTATCAGCCCGAAGTGCCCAACCTTATGTCTCACTCAGCTCTGGGTGTAGATGTGGTAAATCCAGGTTGCATCACAAGCCCTGAATGAATTATTTAAGAATTGCTCTCTATTTCACTGTCCTTGGGTTTTGTTTGTGTAATTCATTTTGATAATGGGATTTATCGGATTTTCTCTGCTGCATTCATGCCGCTGTACACACGCTTCATTCTCTTACGGAGACATATAAATCCATGGGTTTGAAGATTCTTACTAGTCAGGTGTATTCCTAGGCGTTGAATATGGGGTGTTTAGTCCATTTCGTTGAGCAAGGGGTAGGTCTTGACTATTACATATTTGGCTTATGGAAAGGTATCTGTGCTAATTTCTATCTCTGGTTTTATGCAGCACCCCAACTCACCTTTCCCCTTAAGCAAGCATAAGTTGGTTTTCTAAATTTGAGACCCTGTTCTGTTTTGTAATTCAGTTCATGTGTAGCCAAGTTTACATTCCGTGTAGTAGTGATATCTTATGATGTTTCATTTTCTGTGTGACTTATTTCACTTAGAATCATCGTACCTGAATCCACTCATTATGCCGCGACGGGCCTGATGACATAGATTTCATTGGTGAGTGATATTCCATTGTACGTACGTACCACAACGTCTTTATCCATTTTTTGCTTTCTGCGATATTTAAATTGTACCGTAGACGAGATTCTTGTAAACAGAGCCGTCTGAAACATTGGGGTGGCTGTGTGTTTCTGATTTTAATTTCCCTAAGCTATAGGACCATAAGTGGAAGTGCTGTAGGCTCCGTTGCTTTGTTTTTTAGGTGTTTGAGGAAACACCATACACTTCTCCAGAGTGGCTCTTGGCAATTTACATCCCGCCCATCAGCATAACAAGGCTCCCTATTCTCCATGGCCTGTGCTTCCTTTCTGAATTTTACACTTTTTTCAGATGGCCCTTTTGACCGAGGGGCAGTGAGACTTCACTGTAGTGCAGATTTCTTTAACATGCTTGCTTGGTTGGCCAAAAAGGGCATATGCGTTTTTTCCTGAATATATTCAGGAAAATACGTATACGCCCTTTTTGGCCAAGTGCATCACTGACGACGTTCTGCCTCTTTTCGTATGCTTTAAATGCAATTCCAGTCTACCCCCTGAAATCGTTTTCCTGCAATTCTGCCCCGCTTTCAAGTCCTCTTCGCAGCCTTCCTTCAATATATTTTTGGACGATAGCTGTCATTCATAACTCTGCAGGTTTGTGAATTACAGTGCCCCTGAGCTCCTTTCTTCAAATCGCTTTCTTGTGAGCTGGCCACAAACCCGGAGGATTGTTTCAGGCCCTAATCTGATTCCGGAACGGCATGCTGAGCCTTTGGTTAATTCCTCTTCCTGGTGGGAAATGAGCGTTAAATTTGCCCCTGCACACACCTACAGCTAGTCTCTCATTGGTTCTCCCTATTCCTGTACATCTTGCGCAGAAATTGCAAACTGTGCCAAACAGGAGGTTAAAGGCACTGACTCTCCAAGTGGGGAGAGTGTTCGTAAAGGGTCTGGAATTGTGAACCCGAGTAAAAGGGGACGAAAACTGAGATTCATTTGAAAACGTTTTCCGGTCACACGGTGCACCATACTGTGGGTTTCCCATGCATGTTTTAGCTGAAGGAAGAATCCCTTAAACCTGGAGAGTTGGGACCCATGGAATGGGTACTATGCAGTATGACTACAAATGGTCTGCATTTGCTCATCGAACCTCATCCATGCTGTCAGCCCGAAGTGTCCAACCTTATGTCTCACTCAGCTCTGGGTGTAGATGAGGTAAATCCAGGTTGCATCACAAGCCCTGAATGAATTATTTAAGAATTGCTCTCTATTTCACTGTCATTTTTTTTGTTTTTGAAATTTATTTTGATAATGGGATTTAGCTGATTTTCACTGCTGCGTTTTTGTCACTGTACACACGCTTGATTCTCTTATGGAGACATATAAATCCATAGGTATTAAGACTCTTACTCATCCTGTATATTCCTAGGCACTGAATATGGGGTGTTGAGTCCATTTCGTTGACCAGGAAGTAGGTTTTTTCTATTACATATTTGGCTTATGGAACGGTATCTGTGCTAATTTCAATCTCTGGTTTTATGCAGCACCCCAACTCTCCTTGATCCTTAAGCAAGCATAAGTTGGTTTTCTAAATTTGAGACCCCGTTCTCTTTTGTAATTCAGTTCATTTGTAGCCACGTTTACATTCCATGTATTAGTAATATCGTATGTCTTTGTCTTTTTGAATTATGTGACTTCAAACGATCATACGTAACTCCTCTAGGGTTGTTACAACTGGCCATGTTTCATTGATTTTCAGGCTGAGTAATATTCCACTCTACATAAGTGCCACACCTCTGTCCATTTTTTCCCTCCAGTGACATATAAATTATATCCTAATCGAGGATATATTAAACAGAGAGGCGGTAAACATTGGGGTGCCTGTGTCCTCTCGATTTTTCTTTTTCCCAAGATATACGTCCATGAGTGCAAGTGCCCTGTGCTCTGTAGCTCATTTTTTAGATGCTTTAGTAATCACAATACACTTTTCCAGAGTGACCGTTGGCAATATACATTTCCACTATAAGCCTCACAGGGCTCCCTTTTCTCCTTGCCCTGTCCTGCATTTCTGGTGTTTACACTTTATGAGGAAGGCTCTTCTGACTGATGCGAAGTGATATGTTTTGTAGTATTGATTTCCAGTGCCCACGTGTTTGGTTGGCTAAAAAAGTGTATGCCCTTTTCTTGAATATATACAGAAAAAGATGCATACACCCTTTTTGGCCAACTGCAATGTTGGCAATGTTCAGCCCCTTTTCTTGTGCTTAATGGCGAGTCCTTTCTACCTCATCCAATCCCTTTCCTGCCATTCTCCGTTGCTTACAAGTCCTTTTCTCTGACTTTCCTCAAGACATTTTTCAGTGATAGATATTTTCAACTCTGCAGTTTCGTGAATTTTAGTGTCCCTGAGTTCCATTTTTCAACTTGTGTTTATGGGAACTGGCCACAAAGCAGCGGGATTTCCTCAAGCCCTATTCTGTTTCCATGGGCAACCCTAGCCTTTGGTCAATTCGTCTTCCTGATTGGAAATTAGAGTGACATATGTCTGTCCGAAAACCTAGGACTTGTCTCTCATTGTTCCTCCTCCTTCTGCTTCATCCTTGGACAAATTCCAAACTGTGTGCAACAGGATGTTGACAGTGCTGACATCTCCAAGTGGGGAGACTGTTAGTAAAGACGCCGGAGTGGTGAACCCGAGCACCAGGAGATGAGGAGATGAGATGCCTTTTCCAAACTCTTCCCGATCAGACGATATACCATCCTCTGGGTGTGACAGGCATGTTTTAGCTGTAGGAAGTGTCCCGTTCATGTGAGGAGAACACCAGGGCTTTTTCAAAATCAGTGTCTCTCCGCTACCCAAACTGGGGAATTTTTTAAGCTACGGCTGCACATATGTTCATTAAGGGCCTTGGGAAGTAGGCAGAGTCCAAACTTTAGATGATTGAAGTCTTCAGGGTCAGAAGCACTGACCACCGGCTTCCCTTAGGTTCCATTTTAACTGTCATTGATAGATGATGTCAATAAAAATATCTATTCTTTTTCAGATTATTTCCCCTTATAGGTTATTGCAAAATATTGAGTGTAGTTCCCTGTGCTATAGAGTAGTTCCTTGTTGACGATCTATTTTATACATAGCAGTGTGTATGTGTTAATCCCAAACTGTTAATTTATCCCTCCTCCCACCTTTCCACTTTGGTAATAATAAATTATAAGATTTTATACTTCTCAGAAATGGGGGAGCTGAATGAGAGGTATCATTTTCAATGGAAAAGCATTTAAACCAAGATTGAAGATTTAACCAAGATTATTAGATGTACATCCTTGGAAAGAAATCACTTCGCTTCTCTAATATTGACCTGACAAATAAGACAAACCTTTTCACTGAACTTGCTTATAATAAAGTGATGGAAATATCAAATGGAAGTGTTAGAAACATCTTATTTTACCCGAGCCTTATACACTGTTCTATGTTAATTATAGTTTGGCTCACACATCTGTTCATTGAAGTTACAACGTTCTCAATTTCTGTTACTGATCCTCCAGAGTGGACCCCAACAAGTGTCCCCACGCCCAGTGTCATTGGACCCAAAAGATCGAGACTGAGTTTGGTTCAGAAGCAAAGGAAACTTTATATTTTGATCAGAGAATGGAGAGGTGAGAGCATGTGCTACCCCGTGGGCTGTGGGCTGGGCTGCTGTGTAGAGATCCTGTCAGATTCAGTGGGAGGGAGGGGGCAGAGCTCTCGAGGGCCCTGTTGGCTGCAGCTCAGGCTCTATATCGCGGAGTCTGCACTGGGCCCCAGGACCTGATGTGTCGACCCAGCCATTCTGTACTAGGAAATCTGGTCTGAAGTGCCGGGTGTGGAACCTCTGTATGCGGGACCCTAGGAGCACATGAAATTAGACAAAGCACAAAGGATAAAAAAGGTTAGACTTTATTTTATTGCCCAGATTCTATTTTTATCTCCCAGGGATTTTTAATGGGCTTTGCCTGGGACAAACCCCTCTTCTGCCTTTTGTCCTCTTCCTCATTCTTGGAGTGCTGAGGGTGCAGACCCTTCTTCTGTAACTGCTGAGTGCTGAGTTAGGAGCCCTTATACCCGTGGGCGAGGGTCAGAACTTCTCCCCAGCAGCCTCTAGGTGACGTTGATTGTCCCCAGGCCTCCAGCCTCCCTGTTCATCTGCCTGAGCACGAGCATTGGAAGTGTTATAGATTCTAATGACCTTTAAGGGTCCGGGAAGGAAATGTGCAGTGACGCTGTGAGGTCCACTTTCACCCCGCCACACATTTGTTCAGACACTTTAGGCTGACCGTTTCTGCCAGCCTAGATGCTCTGACTAGTAGTCTGCACTTTCTTCAATTAGGCCTCTGAATTAACGTAAAAACAGCACCAGGTGTCAGGACCCTGCCTGCTCAACTCCCGGACAGTCCAGGGTCAGTTGTGATGAAGGACCATGATGGCCACTGAGTCAACAGCCTTTTGAAGTAAACAGGAGTCCAGCCGGTCTTACTGGTCACCATCATCACGGTGTCTGTAGGCTTTTCTATGGTGACAGCGTGATATACGGTTCCCCTGCCAAGATTATTACCTCCCCTCTGGGTGCAGTAAGTCCTGCAAGCAGTAGTCTACTCTTTTGTGACACACTCTTGTTGTTTTATGAGAGAAACTCCAGGTCAAGTGATGGTCACATGTGTCGTCATGGTGCCCCGTTGCCCCCGGATATCTCTCTGGATGTTGGAGTAGGAGGGCTTCCTCACTGGAGGTCAGTGTGCCCACGGAGCAAACCCTGCAACTTCAGGGCATGGTTGGGGGTTAGGAACACCACGTGGGGTCCTTTTCCCTTAGGAGGGAGGTGGCCTTTGGGCTGCTGATTTCCAGGTTTTTAGATACCGCCAGTATGTTGGCCAGATGTTGCAGTGGGCCAAGCCCCTTGGTGACTATAGTTTATCCTACCTGGATGGCATTCTTGCATTGTTCCATTTCAAGTGGTCCCAGGTTTTGCACTAATACTCCAATGGCAATTCACCTTTCACCAGGAATGTAAAGGTCAAAGGGTTTAGCTAAATTAGGGAGTTCCAGGGCAAGGGTCTGAATTGACTGTTCTTTCCATTCTTGAAAGGCCACTTCTGGATTCTATTCAAAAGGATCATCATCTTTTCCTTTCAGTGTTTCATATAGAGGCCCAGCTAGTAGACTGTAGTTAGGGATCCAGAAGCAGCAAACTCTGGCCTCCCCAGGAACCCCTAAGCTGTCTTCTAGTTTTAGAAAGGGGTAAGGCTGTAAATTGTTTCTTCCCTTTCCTGGGATGAGCTTCTCCGACCTTCTGTGAGAATGAAGCCCAGGCAGGTCACCGTAGTCTGTGATATTTGAGCTTTTTCTTGGACAACTTCTATCCTTTATTGGCTTGGTAGTTCAGAGGCCTCCTTAGTAGGGCTGGTGATCAGAATGTCGTCAGCATATTGAAGGAGTGTTTCCTTTTCCAGAGGTAGAACTTTTACGTCTTTAGCTAAGCTTTCCCCAAAGATGGTGTGGGAATTTTTGAACACTTGGGGCAAGACGGCCTGGATGTATTGTTTTAGTTGTATGTTGAGTCCTGCCACTTACAAGCCAAAATTTCTTGTGACTCTGGGACTAATGGCATACAAAAGAAGGCATCATTGAAGACTAATACAGAATACCGTCTCCTGGTGGTTGGTAGAATGACCAGCAGGGTGTAGGAATTAGGAACTACTGGAGGTATATACTCGGTGGCTTCACTGATGATCCTGACATCTTTACCAGGCCCCTGGCAGCCCATGGGGCTCTCGTGGTCAGGCCAATCTCAGGATATGGAGCTCACCTGGACAGGTACCCCACCTCCACACCAGCCCATGGGGCTCTCATGGTCAGGCCCATCCCAGGATATGGGGTTCCCTGGGCAGGTCCCCTGCAGCCCATGGGGCTCTCGTGGTCAGCTCCCTCCCAGGATACAGAGCTACACTTGCAGGTACTGTGGCAGGGCAGGGCACACAGGAACCGTGCACATTGCCCTCATTGCAGAGCACTCTCAGCTCACCTGTCACTCAGATCTGACACAGAGCACCTCAGAGCAGGACTTGAACTAACAAATAGCAACTCCGACAGGTCTGTGACCCTGGGCATCACTCTGTACGGCCTGCCACCACCTGGTCTTCCAGAGACTTCCACTGCACCCGGGGCACCAGGCCTCTGTCTCCACCCACCACCCACCACCCACCCCTCCTCTCCCTGACTCCTGGGGTCCTCTTATTAGGCCAGGGTTTTCTTGAAGCTGTCTCCCACTCATGGGCCAGATAAAATGATTAGAATACAAGCCAGAGCTGCAGCCCATTGTCTATCCTGACTCTCAAGAGCCCACACCTGTTCCTTGGACCTGGCCGATTCAGCAAGTTCCATTTTCTGCAACTGTGAGACCCTGAGGGGTGATGATTGGCTGACCTGGGCAGCCTGACCATGCCGGCCAGCCCTCCCCAGGTGTGCCTGTTTTGAGATCAATATAAACACCGCTCCAGGCAGCAAGAACCCCTGCAGCTGTGCCTGACGCCATTTTCTCTGCCCTGTCAGCAGTCTCGGGGCTGGGCTGGTGGGAGGGAGTGACAGGTCACGGCGTTGTGGGTGGCCCAGTGTGAGTGGGGCTCTGCTGGACTTTCTGCAGCAGTTGTCAAGATGCCACCTGCTAAAGAAGAGGATGTGTCACCCATACCTGGCGCTGGAATTTCTCCCTGGGCAGACGTGAGGAAGGAAGAAATCAGTGGGGGCCGGGACAGGAGGGGTATCTCAGGCAGGGAAATGGAAAGCTTCCAGAAGAGCACCCAGGGCCAGGACCATCCTGGCTGGCCTGCAGGCACCAAGTTGGCTGGCATGCAATCACTCGTGTGGCTCCATTGCCCTTCCTCTAGGCTTTCAAGTCCTTGAACATATTCAGGTGTTTTATCTGGGAAGGGTGGGAACATTTCAGCAGCAGCTGGCCTGGGGCTCGGACCACGTTTACTCACAGATGCCTCAGCACGGTCCCCCAGCTTTGCAATGAGGACGCTTGTTGCGTGGGGCCTGCTGGCTGTATGGGAGATGATTCCCCACCACTGACCAACTTCAGAATTGTTTACAACTGGAGCAAGTGTCCTGATACGGTTTTCCTCTGTGTAACTTGTGGATTCTGTTTGTTTTTTCTATTTTTCGTTTTTGGTTCAAGGTAGATTTCATTCCTCTTTTTTGCATTTACAAATATAAGCATAGAAATAATTTATTCATATAAATACATGTATGTGGAGGGAAGAATATTTTTTCTGTTTTACTTTTTAATTTTATTTTTTTTAATTTTTAATCTTATTTTTTATACAGCAGGTTCTTATTGGTTATCTATTTTATACATATAAATGTATACATGTCAATCCCAATCTCTCAACTCTTCACACCACCATCCCCCCAACAGCTTTCTACCCTTGGTGCAGATTTCCTTTACAGGCTTGCTTGGTTGGCCATCAAGGGTGTATGCGTTTTTTCCTGAATATATTCAGGAAAAAATGCATACGCCCTTTTTGGCAAAGTGCATCATTGTCGACATTCTGCCTCATTTCCTATGCTTTAAGTGCAATTCCAGTCTACCCCCTGAAATAGTTTTCCTCAAATGCTGCCCCCATTTCCAGTCCTCTTCGCAGACTTACTTCAATATATTTTTGGACGATAGCTGTCATTCATAACTCTGCAGGTTTGTGAATTAGAGTGCCCCTGAGCTCCTTTCTTCAACTCGCTTTCTTGTGAGCTGGCCGAAAACCGCAGGAATGCTTCAGGCGCTAATCTGTTTCTGGCAGGGCACGCTGACCCTTTGGTTAATTCCTCTTCCTGGTGGGAAATGGTCGTTACACTTGCCCGTGCAGGCACCTACAGCTAGTCTCTCATTGGTTCTCCCTATTCCTGTTCATCTTGCTCAGAAATTGCAAACTGTGCTGAACAGGATGTTAAAGGCATTGACTCTCCAAGTGGGGAGAGTGTTAGTAAAGCGTCTGGAATGGTGAACCCGAGTACCAGGGCACAAAAACTGAGATGCATTTGAAAACGTTTCGCAATCACATGGTGGAATATACTCTGCGTTTCTCATGCATGTTTTAGCTGAAGGAAGAATCCCTTAAACCTGGAGAGTTGGGACCCATGGAATGGGTACCATGCAGTATGCCTTCAAACGGTCTGCATTTGCTCACCGAGCCTCACCAATGGTATCAGCGCGAAGGGTCCAGCCTTATGTCTCACCCAGCTCTGGGTGTAGATGTGGTAAATCCAGGTTGCATCACAAGCCCTGAATGAATTATTTAAGAATTGCTCTCTATTTCACTGTCATTGTGTTTTGTTTTTGAAATTTTTTTTGATAAAGGAAGTTATCCGATTTTCACTGCTGCGTTTAGGCCACTGTACACACGCTTGATTCTCTTACGGAGACATATAAATCCATGGGTTTTAAGATTCTTACTAGTCAGGTATATTCCGAGGCGTTGAATATGGGGTGTTGAGTTCATTTCGTTGAGCAAGGAGTAGGTCTTGTCTATTATATATTTGGCTTATGGAAAGATATCTGTGCTAATTTCAATCTCTGGTTTTATGCAGCACGCCAACTCACCTTTCCCCATAAGCAAGCGTAAGTTCGTTTTCTAAATTTGAGACCGTGTTCTGTTTTGTAGATCAGTTCATGTGTAGCCAAGTTTACATTCCATGTATTAGTGATAACTTATGATGTTTCTTTTTCTGTGTGACTTATTTCACGTAAAATCATCATACCTGAATCCATTCATTATGCCACTACTGGCCTGATGACATAGATATCATTGCTGAGTGATATTCCATTGTACATACGTACCACATCTTCTTTATCCATATTTCGATTTCTGGGATATTTAACTTGTATCGTAGACGAGGTTCTTGTAAACAGAGCCATCCCAAACTTTGGGGTGGCTCTGTGTTTTTCATTTTAATGTCCCTAAGCTATAGGACCATAAGTGGAAGTGCCATAGGCTGTGTTGCTTTGTTTCCTTCGTGTTTCCGGAAACACCATACAGTTCTCCAGAGTGGCTGTTGGCGGTTCACATCCCGCCCATCAGCATAACAAGGCTCGCTGTTCTCCATGGCCTGTCCTGCCTTTCTGGATTTTACACTTTTTTCAGATGGCCCTTTTGACCGGGGGGCAGTGAGGCTTCATTGTAGTGCAGATTTTCTTTACACGCTTGCTTGGTTGGCCAAAAAGGGCGTATGCGTTTTTTCCTGAATATATATATGGAGAGAGTGTTATTGACGGGTCTGGAATATTGAACCCTAGTACCAGGGGAAAAAAACTGAGATGCATTTGAAAACGAATCCAAATCACAAGATGGACCATACTCTGGGTTTCCCATGCATGTTTTAGCTGAAGGAAGAATCCCTTAAACCTGGGGAGTTGGGACCCATGGAATGGGTACCATGCAGTATGACTTCAAATGTTCTGCATTTGCTCACCGAACCTCACCAATGCTATCAGCCCGAAGTGTCCAGCCTTATGTCTCACCCAGCTCTGGTTGAAGATGTGCTAAATCCAGGTTGTATCACAAGCCCTGAATGAATTATTTAAGAATTGCCCTCTATTTCAGTGTCATTGTGTTTTGTTTTTGAAATTTATTTTGATAATGGGATTTATCGGATTTTCACTGATGCGTTTAGGCCGCTGTACACACGCTTGATTCTCTTACGGAGACATATAAATCCATGGGTTTTAAGATCCTTACTAGTCAGGTATATTCCTAGGCGTTGAATATGGGGTGTTGACTCCATTTCGTTGAGCAAGGAGTAGGTCTTTTCTATTACATATTTGGTTTATGGAACAGTTTCTGTGCTAATATAAATCTCTGGTTTTATGCAGCACCCCAACTCACCTTTCCCCATAAGCAACCATCAGTTGGTTTTCTAACTTGGAGACCCTCTTCTGTTTTGTAATTCAGTTCATGTGTAGCCAAGTTTCATTCCATGTATTAGTGATATCTTATGATGTTCCTTTTTCTGTGTGACTTATTTCACGTAGAATCATTGTACCTGAATCCAATCATTATGCCGCTAAGGGCCAGATGACATAGATTTAATTGCTGAGTGATTTTCCATTGTACGTATGTACCACAACTTCTTTATCCATTTTCGCTTTCTGGGATATTTAACTTGTACCGTAGACGAGGTTTTTGTAAACAGAGCCGACCCAAATTTTGGGGTGGCTGTGTGTTTTTGATTTTAACTTCCCTAAGCTATAGGACCATAATTGGAAGTGCCATAGGCTGTGTTGCTTTGTTTCCTACGTGTTTCAGGAAACACCATACACTTCTCCAGAGTGGCTGTTGGCAGTTCACATCCCGCCCATCAGCATAACAAGGCTCCCTGTTCTCCATGGCCTGTGCTGCCTTTCTGGATTTTACACTTTTTTCAGATGGCCCTTTTGACTGGGGGGCAGTGAGACTTCATTGTAGTGCAGATTTCTTTAACATGCTTGCTTGGTTGGCCCAAAAGGGCGTATGCGTTTTTTCCTGAATATATTCAGGAAAAAACGCATATGCCCTTTTTGGCCAAGTGCATCATTGTCGACGTACTGCCTCTTTTCCTATGCTTTAAATGCAATTCCAGTCTACCCCCTGAAATCGTTTTCCTGCAATTTTTGCCCCGCTTTCAAGTCCTCTTCACAGCCTTCCTTCAATATATTTTTGGATGATCGCTGTCACTTATAACTCTGCAGGTTTGTGAATTAGAGTGCCCCTGAGCTCCTTTCTTCAAATCGCTTTCTTTTGAGCTGGCCGCAAACCCGCAGGATTGCTTCAGGCCCTAATCTGGTTCCGGCACGGCATGCTGAGCGTTTGGTTAATTCCTCTTCCTGGATGGAAATGAGCATTAAATTTGCCTGTGCAGACACCTACAGCTAGTCTCTCATTGGTTCTCCCTATTCCTGTTCATCTTGCGCAGAAATTGCAAACTGTGCCAAACAGGAGGTTAAAGGCACTGACTCTCCAAGTGGGGAGAGTGTTAGTAAAGGGTCTGGAATTGTGAACCCGAGTAAAAGGGGATAAAAACTGAGATGCATTTGAAAACGTTTCCCGGTCACACGGTGCAGCATACTGTGGGCTTCCCATGCATGCTTTAGCTGAAGGAAGAATCGCTTAAACCTTGAGAGTTGGGACCCATGGAATGGGTACCATGTAGTATGACTTCAAATGGTCTGCATTTGCTCATCGAACCTCACCAATGCTATCAGCGCGAAGTGTCCAACCTTATGTCCCACTCAGCTCTGGGTTTAGATGAGGTAAATCCAGGTTGCATCACAAGCCCTGAATGAATTATTTAAGAATTGCTCTCTATTTCACAGTCATTGTGTTTTGTTTTTGTAATTCATTTTGATAATAGGATTTATCGGATTTTCTCTGCTGCCTTCATGCAGCTGTACACATGCTTGATTCTCTTATGGAGACATATAAATCCATGGGTTTGAAGATTCTTACTAGTCAGGTGTATTCCTAAGCGTTGAATATAGGGTGTTTAGCCCATTTCGTTGAGCAAGGGGTAGGTCTTCACTATTACATATTTGACGTATGGAAAGGTATATGTGCTAATTTCTATCTCTGGTTTTATGCAGCACCCCAACTCACCTTTCCCCTTAAGCAAACATAAGTTGGTTTTCTAAATTTGAGACCCTGTTCTGTTTTGTAATTCAGTTCATGTGTAGCCAAGATTACATTCGGTGTATTAGAGATAACTTATGATGTTTCATTTTCTGTGTGACTTATTTCTCTTAGAATCATCGTACCTGAATCCACTCATTATGCCACGACGGGCCAGATGACATAGATTTCATTGGTGAGTGATATTCCATCGTACGTACGTACCACAACTTCTTTATCCATTTTTCGCTTTCCGGGATATTTAACTTGTACCGTAGACGAGGTTCTTGTAAACAGAGCCGTCTGAAACTTTGGGGTGGCTGTGTGTTTTTTATTTTAATTTCCCTAAGCTATAGGACCATAAGTGGAAGTGCCGTAGGCTCCGTTGCTTTGTTTTTTAGGTGTTTCAGGAAACACAATACACTTCTCCAGAGTGGCTGTTGGCAATTTACATCCCACCCATGAGCATAACAAGGCTCCCTGTTCTCCATGGCCTGTGCTGCCTTTCTGGATTTTACACTTTTTTCAGATGGCCCTTCTGACCGGGGGGCAGTGAGACTTCATTGTAGTGCAGATTTCTTTAACATGGTTGCTTGGTTGGCCAAAAAGAGCGTATGCGTTTTTTCCTGAATATATTCAGGAAAAAACGCATACGCTCTTTTTGGCCAAGTGCATCATTGTCGACGTTCTGCCTCTTTTCCTATGCTTTAAATGCAATTCCAGCCTACCCCATGAAATCGTTTTCCTGAAATTCTGCCCAGCTTTCAAGTCCTCTTCGCAGCCTTCCTTCAATATATTTTTGGACGATAGCTGTCATTTACAACACTGCAGGTTTTGAATTACAGTGCCCCGGAGCTCCTTTCTTCAAATCGCTTTCTTGTGAGCTGGTCGCAAACCCTCAGGATTGCTTCAGGCCCTAATCTGGTTCCGGCACGGCATGCTGAGCCTTCGGTTAATTCCCCTTCCTGGTGGGAAATGAGTGTTAAATTTGCCCCTGCAGACACCTACAGCTAGTCTCTCATTGGTTCTCCCTATTCCTGTTCATCTTGCGCAGAAATTGCAAACTGTCCCAAACAGGAGGTTAAAGGCACTGACTCTCCAAGTGGGGAGAGTTTTAGTAAAGGGTCTGGAATTGTGAACCCGAGTAAAAGGGGATAAATCTGAGATGCATTTGAAAACGTTTCCCGGTCACACGCTGCACCATACTGTGTGTTTCCCATGCATGCTTTAGCTGAAGGAAGAATCGCTTAAACCTGGAGAGTTGGGTCCCATGGAATGGGTACCATGCAGTATGACTTCAAATGGTCTCCATTGGCTCATCGAACCTCACCAATGGTATCAGCCCGAAGTGTCCAACCTTATGTCTCACTCAGCTCTGGGTTTAGATGAGGTAAATCCAGGTTGCATCACAAGACATGAATGAATTATTTAAGAATTGCTCTCTATTTCACTGTCATTGTGTTTTGTTTTTGTAATTTATTTTGATAATAGGATTTATCGGATTTTCACTGCTGCCTTCATGCAGCTGTACACACGCTTGATTCTCTTATGGACACATATAAATCCATGGGTTTTAAGATTCTTACTAGTCAGGTGTATTCTTAGGCATTGAATATAGGGTGTTTAGCCCATTTCGTTGAGCAAGGGGTAGGTCTTGACTATTACATATTTGACGTATGGAATGGTATCTGTGCTAATTTCTATCTCTGGTTTTATGCAGCACCCCAACTCACCTTTCCCCTTAAGCAAACATAAGTTGGTTTTCTAAATTTGAGACCCTGTTCTGTTTTGTAATTCAGTTCATGTGTAGCCAAGATTACATTCGGTGTATTAGTGATATCTTATGATGTTTCATTTTCTGTGTGACTTATTTCTCTTAGAATCATCGTACCTGAATCCACTCATTATGCCACGACGGGCCAGATGACATAGATTTCATTGGTGAGTGATATTCCATTGTACGTACGTACCACAACTTCTTTATGCATTTTTCGCTTTCTGGGATATTTAACTTGTACCGTAGACGAGGTTCTTGTAAAGAGAGCCGCCCGAGATTTTTGGGTGGCTGTGTGTTTTTGATTTTAATTTCCCTAAGCTATAGGACCATAAGTGGAAGTGCCATAGGCTCCGTAGCTTTGTTTTTTCGGTGTTCCGGGAAACACCATACACTTCTCCAGAGTGGCTGTTGCCAATTTACATCCCGCCCATCAGCATAACAAGGCTCCCTGTTCTCCATGGCCTGTGCTGCCTTTCTGGATTTTACACTTCTTTCAGATGGCCCTTTTGACCGGGGGGCAGTGAGACTTCATTGTAGTGCAGATTTCTTGAACATGCTTGCTTGGTTGGCCAAAAAGGGCGTATGCGTTTTTTCCTGAATATATTCAGGAAAAAACGCATACGCCCTTTTTGGCCAAGAGCATCATTGTCGACGTTCTGCCTCTTTTCCTATGCTTTAAATGCAATTCCCGTCTACCCCCTGAAATCGTTTTCCTGCAAATCTGTCCCGCTTACAAGTCGTCTTCACAGCCTTCCTTCAATATATTTTTGGACGATAGCTGTCATTTATAACTCTGCAGGTTTGTGAGTTACAGTGCCCCTGAGCTCCTTTCTTCAACTCGCTATCTTGTGAGCTGGCCGCAAACCCACAGGATTGCTTCAGGCCCTAATCTGGTTCCGGCACGGCATGCTGAGCCTTTGGTTAATTCCTCTTCCTGGTGGGAAATGAGCGTTAAATTTGCCCGTGCAGACACCTAGAGCTAGTCTCTCATTGGTTCTCCCTATTCCTTTTCATCTTGCACAGAAATTGCAAACTGTGCCCAACAGGAGGTTAAAGGCACTGACTCTCCAAGTGGGGAGAGTGTTCGTAAAGGGTCTGGAATGGTGAACCCGAGTAAAAGGGGACGAAAACTGAGATGCATTTGAAAACGTTTGCCAGTCACACGGTGCACCATACTGTGGGTTTCCCATGCATGTTTTAGCTGAAGGAAGAATCCCTTAAACTTGGAGAGTTGGGACCCATGGAATGGGTACCATGCTGTATGACTTCAAAGGGTCTGCATTTGCTCATCGAACCTCACCAATGCTATCATCCCGAAGTGCCCAACCTTATGTCTCACTCAGCTCTGGGTGTAGATGTGGTAAATCCAGGTTGCATCACAAGCCCTGAATGAATTATTTAAGAATTGCTCTCTATTTCACTGTCCTTGGGTTTTGTTTGTGTAATTCATTTTGATAATGGGATTTATCGGATTTTCACTGATGCGTTTAGGCCGCTGTACACACGCTTGATTCTCTTACGGAGACATATAAATCCATGGGTTTTAAGATCCTTACTAGTCAGGTATATTCCTAGGCGTTGAATATGGGGTGTTGACTCCATTTCGTTGAGCAAGGAGTAGGTCTTTTCTATTACATATTTGGTTTATGGAACAGTTTCTGTGCTAATATAAATCTCTGGTTTTATGCAGCACCCCAACTCACCTTTCCCCATAAGCAACCATCAGTTGGTTTTCTAACTTGGAGACCCTCTTCTGTTTTGTAATTCAGTTCATGTGTAGCCAAGTTTCATTCAATGTATTAGTGATATCTTATGATGTTCCTTTTTCTGTGTGACTTATTTCACGTAGAATCATTGTACCTGAATCCAATCATTATGCCGCTAAGGGCCAGATGACATAGATTTCATTGCTGAGTGATTTTCCATTGTACGTATGTACCACAACTTCTTTATCCATTTTCGCTTTCTGGGATATTTAACTTGTACCGTAGACGAGGTTCTTGTAAACAGAGCCGACCCAAACTTTGGGGTGGCTGTGTGTTTTTGATTTTAACTTTCCTAAGCTATAGGACCATAAGTGGAAGTGCCATAGGCTGTGTTTCTTTGTTTCCTACGTGTTTCAGGAAACACCATACACTTCTCCAGAGTGGCTGTTGGCAGTTCACATCCCGCCCATCAGCATAACAAGGCTCCCTGTTCTCCATGGCCTGTGCTGCCTTTCTGGATTTTACACTTTTTTCAGATGGCCCTTTTGACTGGGGGGCAGTGAGACTTCATTGTAGTGCAGATTTCTTGAACATGCTTGCTTGGTTGGCCAAAAAGGGCGTATGCTTTTTTTCCTGAATATATTCAGGAAAAAACGCATATGCCCTTTTTGGCCAAGTGCATCATTGTCGACGTACTGCCTCTTTTCCTATGCTTTAAATGCAATTCCAGTCTACCCCCTGAAATCGTTTTCCTGCAATTTTGCCCCGCTTTCAAGTCCTCTTCACAGCCTTCCTTCAATATATTTTTGGATGATCGCTGTCACTTATAACTCTATGGTTTGTGAATTAGAGTGCCCCTGAGCTCCTTTCTTCAAATCGCTTTCTTTTGAGCTGGCCGCAAACCCGCAGGATTGCTTCAGGCCCTAATCTGGTTCCGGCACGGCATGCTGAGCGTTTGGTTAATTCCTCTTCCTGGATGGAAATGAGCATTAAATTTGCCTGTGCAGACACCTACAGCTAGTCTCTCATTGGTTCTCCCTATTCCTGTTCATCTTGCGCAGAAATTGCAAACTGTGCCAAACAGGAGGTTAAAGGCACTGACTCTCCAAGTGGGGAGAGTGTTAGTAAAGGGTCTGGAATTGTGAACCCGAGTAAAAGGGGATAAAAACTGAGATGCATTTGAAAACGTTTCCCGGTCACACGGTGCAGCATACTGTGGGCTTCCCATGCATGCTTTAGCTGAAGGAAGAATCGCTTAAACCTTGAGAGTTGGGACCCATGGAATGGGTACCATGTAGTATGACTTCAAATGGTCTGCATTTGCTCATCGAACCTCACCAATGCTATCAGCGCGAAGTGTCCAACCTTATGTCCCACTCAGCTCTGGGTTTAGATGAGGTAAATCCAGGTTGCATCACAAGCCCTGAATGAATTATTTAAGAATTGCTCTCTATTTCACAGTCATTGTGTTTTGTTTTTGTAATTCATTTTGATAATAGGATTTATCGGATTTTCTCTGCTGCCTTCATGCAGCTGTACACATGCTTGATTCTCTTATGGAGACATATAAATCCATGGGTTTGAAGATTCTTACTAGTCAGGTGTATTCCTAAGCGTTGAATATAGGGTGTTTAGCCCATTTCGTTGAGCAAGGGGTAGGTCTTCACTATTACATATTTGACGTATGGAAAGGTATATGTGCTAATTTCTATCTCTGGTTTTATGCAGCACCCCAACTCACCTTTCCCCTTAAGCAAACATAAGTTGGTTTTCTAAATTTGAGACCCTGTTCTGTTTTGTAATTCAGTTCATGTGTAGCCAAGATTACATTCGGTGTATTAGAGATAACTTATGATGTTTCATTTTCTGTGTGACTTATTTCTCTTAGAATCATCGTACCTGAATCCACTCATTATGCCACGACGGGCCAGATGACATAGATTTCATTGGTGAGTGATATTCCATCGTACGTACGTACCACAACTTCTTTATCCATTTTTCGCTTTCCGGGATATTTAACTTGTACCGTAGACGAGGTTCTTGTAAACAGAGCCGTCTGAAACTTTGGGGTGGCTGTGTGTTTTTTATTTTAATTTCCCTAAGCTATAGGACCATAAGTGGAAGTGCCGTAGGCTCCGTTGCTTTGTTTTTTAGGTGTTTCAGGAAACACAATACACTTCTCCAGAGTGGCTGTTGGCAATTTACATCCCACCCATGAGCATAACAAGGCTCCCTGTTCTCCATGGCCTGTGCTGCCTTTCTGGATTTTACACTTTTTTCAGATGGCCCTTTTGACCGGGGGGCAGTGAGACTTCATTGTAGTGCAGATTTCTTTAACATGGTTGCTTGGTTGGCCAAAAAGAGCGTATGCGTTTTTTCCTGAATATATTCAGGAAAAAACGCATACGCTCTTTTTGGCCAAGTGCATCATTGTCGACGTTCTGCCTCTTTTCCTATGCTTTAAATGCAATTCCAGCCTACCCCATGAAATCGTTTTCCTGAAATTCTGCCCAGCTTTCAAGTCCTCTTCGCAGCCTTCCTTCAATATATTTTTGGACGATAGCTGTCATTTACAACACTGCAGGTTTTGAATTACAGTGCCCCGGAGCTCCTTTCTTCAAATCGCTTTCTTGTGAGCTGGTCGCAAACCCTCAGGATTGCTTCAGGCCCTAATCTGGTTCCGGCACGGCATGCTGAGCCTTCGGTTAATTCCCCTTCCTGGTGGGAAATGAGCGTTAAATTTGCCCCTGCAGACACCTACAGCTAGTCTCTCATTGGTTCTCCCTATTCCTGTTCATCTTGCGCAGAAATTGCAAACTGTCCCAAACAGGAGGTTAAAGGCACTGACTCTCCAAGTGGGGAGAGTTTTAGTAAAGGGTCTGGAATTGTGAACCCGAGTAAAAGGGGATAAATCTGAGATGCATTTGAAAACGTTTCCCGGTCACACGCTGCACCATACTGTGTGTTTCCCATGCATGCTTTAGCTGAAGGAAGAATCGCTTAAACCTGGAGAGTTGGGTCCCATGGAATGGGTACCATGCAGTATGACTTCAAATGGTCTGCATTGGCTCATCGAACCTCACCAATGGTATCAGCCCGAAGTGTCCAACCTTATGTCTCACTCAGCTCTGGGTTTAGATGAGGTAAATCCAGGTTGCATCACAAGACATGAATGAATTATTTAAGAATTGCTCTCTATTTCACTGTCATTGTGTTTTGTTTTTGTAATTTATTTTGATAATAGGATTTATCGGATTTTCACTGCTGCCTTCATGCAGCTGTACACACGCTTGATTCTCTTATGGACACATATAAATCCATGGGTTTTAAGATTCTTACTAGTCAGGTGTATTCTTAGGCATTGAATATAGGGTGTTTAGCCCATTTCGTTGAGCAAGGGGTAGGTCTTGACTATTACATATTTGACGTATGGAATGGTATCTGTGCTAATTTCTATCTCTGGTTTTATGCAGCACCCCAACTCACCTTTCCCCTTAAGCAAACATAAGTTGGTTTTCTAAATTTGAGACCCTGTTCTGTTTTGTAATTCAGTTCATGTGTAGCCAAGATTACATTCGGTGTATTAGTGATATCTTATGATGTTTCATTTTCTGTGTGACTTATTTCTCTTAGAATCATCGTACCTGAATCCACTCATTATGCCACGACGGGCCAGATGACATAGATTTCATTGGTGAGTGATATTCCATTGTACGTACGTACCACAACTTCTTTATGCATTTTTCGCTTTCTGGGATATTTAACTTGTACCGTAGACGAGGTTCTTGTAAAGAGAGCCGCCCGAGATTTTTGGGTGGCTGTGTGTTTTTGATTTTAATTTCCCTAAGCTATAGGACCATAAGTGGAAGTGCCATAGGCTCCGTAGCTTTGTTTTTTCGGTGTTCCGGGAAACACCATACACTTCTCCAGAGTGGCTGTTGCCAATTTACATCCCGCCCATCAGCATAACAAGGCTCCCTGTTCTCCATGGCCTGTGCTGCCTTTCTGGATTTTACACTTCTTTCAGATGGCCCTTTTGACCGGGGGGCAGTGAGACTTCATTGTAGTGCAGATTTCTTGAACATGCTTGCTTGGTTGGCCAAAAAGGGCGTATGCGTTTTTTCTTGAATATATTCAGGAAAAAACGCATACGCCCTTTTTGGCCAAGAGCATCATTGTCGACGTTCTGCCTCTTTTCCTATGCTTTAAATGCAATTCCCGTCTACCCCCTGAAATCGTTTTCCTGCAAATCTGTCCCGCTTACAAGTCGTCTTCACAGCCTTCCTTCAATATATTTTTGGACGATAGCTGTCATTTATAACTCTGCAGGTTTGTGAGTTACAGTGCCCCTGAGCTCCTTTCTTCAACTCGCTATCTTGTGAGCTGGCCGCAAACCCACAGGATTGCTTCAGGCCCTAATCTGGTTCCGGCACGGCATGCTGAGCCTTTGGTTAATTCCTCTTCCTGGTGGGAAATGAGCGTTAAATTTGCCCGTGCAGACACCTAGAGCTAGTCTCTCATTGGTTCTCCCTATTCCTTTTCATCTTGCACAGAAATTGCAAACTGTGCCCAACAGGAGGTTAAAGGCACTGACTCTCCAAGTGGGGAGAGTGTTCGTAAAGGGTCTGGAATGGTGAACCCGAGTAAAAGGGGACGAAAACTGAGATGCATTTGAAAACGTTTGCCAGTCACACGGTGCACCATACTGTGGGTTTCCCATGCATGTTTTAGCTGAAGGAAGAATCCCTTAAACTTGGAGAGTTGGGACCCATGGAATGGGTACCATGCTGTATGACTTCAAAGGGTCTGCATTTGCTCATCGAACCTCACCAATGCTATCATCCCGAAGTGCCCAACCTTATGTCTCACTCAGCTCTGGGTGTAGATGTGGTAAATCCAGGTTGCATCACAAGCCCTGAATGAATTATTTAAGAATTGCTCTCTATTTCACTGTCCTTGGGTTTTGTTTGTGTAATTCATTTTGATAATGGGATTTATCGGATTTTCACTGATGCGTTTAGGCCGCTGTACACACGCTTGATTCTCTTACGGAGACATATAAATCCATGGGTTTTAAGATCCTTACTAGTCAGGTATATTCCTAGGCGTTGAATATGGGGTGTTGACTCCATTTCGTTGAGCAAGGAGTAGGTCTTTTCTATTACATATTTGGTTTATGGAACAGTTTCTGTGCTAATATAAATCTCTGGTTTTATGCAGCACCCCAACTCACCTTTCCCCATAAGCAACCATCAGTTGGTTTTCTAACTTGGAGACCCTCTTCTGTTTTGTAATTCAGTTCATGTGTAGCCAAGTTTCATTCAATGTATTAGTGATATCTTATGATGTTCCTTTTTCTGTGTGACTTATTTCACGTAGAATCATTGTACCTGAATCCAATCATTATGCCGCTAAGGGCCAGATGACATAGATTTCATTGCTGAGTGATTTTCCATTGTACGTATGTACCACAACTTCTTTATCCATTTTCGCTTTCTGGGATATTTAACTTGTACCGTAGACGAGGTTCTTGTAAACAGAGCCGACCCAAACTTTGGGGTGGCTGTGTGTTTTTGATTTTAACTTTCCTAAGCTATAGGACCATAAGTGGAAGTGTCATAGGCTGTGTTGCTTTGTTTCCTACGTGTTTCAGGAAACACCATACACTTCTCCAGAGTGGCTGTTGGCAGTTCACATCCCGCCCATCAGCATAACAAGGCTCCCTGTTCTCCATGGCCTGTGCTGCCTTTCTGGATTTTACACTTTTTTCAGATGGCCCTTTTGACTGGGGGGCAGTGAGACTTCATTGTAGTGCAGATTTCTTGAACATGCTTGCTTGGTTGGCCAAAAAGGGCGTATGCGTTTTTTCCTGAATATATTCAGGAAAAAACGCATATGCCCTTTTTGGCCAAGTGCATCATTGTCGACGTACTGCCTCTTTTCCTATGCTTTAAATGCAATTCCAGTCTACCCCCTGAAATCGTTTTCCTGCAATTTTGCCCCGCTTTCAAGTCCTCTTCACAGCCTTCCTTCAATATATTTTTGGATGATAGCTGTCACTTATAACTCTGCAGGTTTGTGAATTAGAGTGCCCCTGAGCTCCTTTCTTCAAATCGCTTTCGTTTGAGCTGGCCGCAAATCCGCAGGATTGCTACAGGCCCTAATCTGGTTCCGGCACGGCATGCTGAGCGTTTGGTTAATTCCTCTTCCTGGTTGGAAATGAGCGTTAAATTTGCCCGTGCAGAAACCTACAGCTAGTCTCTCATTGGTACTCCCTATTCCTGTTCATCTTGCGCAGAAATTGCAAACTGTGCCAAATAGGAGGTTAAAGGCACTGACTCTCCAAGTGGGGAGAGTGTTCGTAAAAGGTCTGGAATTGTGAACCCGAGTAAAAGGGGACAAAAACTGAGATGCATTTGAAAACGTTTCCCGGTCACACGGTGCACCATACTGTGGGCTTCCCATGCATGCTTTAGCTGAAGGAAGAATCGCTTAAACCTGGAGAGTTGGGACCCATGGAATGGGTACCATGTAGTATGACTTCAAACGGTCTGCATTTGCTCATCGAACCTCACCAATGCTATCAGCCCGAAGTGTCCAACCTTATGTCTCACTCAGCTCTGGGTTTAGATGAGGTAAATCCAGGTTGCATCACAAGCCCTGAATGAATTATTTAAGAATTGCTCTCTATTTCACTGTCCTTGGGTTTTGTTTGTGTAATTCATTTTGATAATGGGATTTATCGGATTTTCTCTGCTGCATTCATGCCGCTGTACACACGCTTCATTCTCTTACGGAGACATATAAATCCATGGGTTTGAAGATTCTTACTAGTCAGTTGTATTCCTAGGCGTTGAATATGGGGAGTTTAGTCCATTTCGTTGAGCAAGGGGTAGGTCTTGACTATTACATATTTGGCTTATGGAAAGGTATCTGTGCTAATGTCTATCTCTGGTTTTATGCAGCACCCCAACTCACCTTTCCCCTTAAGCAAGCATAAGTTGGTTTTCTAAATTTGAGACCCTGTTCTGTTTTGTAATTCAGTTCATGTGTAGCCAAGTTTACATTCCGTGTATTAGTGATATCTTATGATGTTTCATTTTCTGTGTGACTTATTTCACTTAGAATCATCGTACCTGAATCCACTCATTATGCCGCGACAGGCCTGATGACATAGATTTCATTGCTGAGTGATATTCCAGTGTACGTACGTACCACAACTTCTTTATCCATTTTTCACATTCTGGGATATTTAACTTGTACCGTAGACGAGGTTCTTGTAAACAGAGCCGCCCGAGACTTTTGGGTGGCTGTGTGTTTTTGATTTTAATTTTCCTAAGCTATAGGACCATAAGGGGAAGTGCCGTAGGCTCGGTTGCTTTGTTTTTTAGATGTTCCGGGAAACACCATACATTTTTCCAGACTGGCTGTTGGCAATTTACATCCCGCCCATCAGCATAACAAGGCTCGCTGTTCTCCATGGCCTGTGCTGCCTTTCTGGATTTTACACTTTTTTCAGATGGCCCTTTTGACCGGGGGGCAGTGAGACTTCATTGTAGTGCAGATTTCTTTAACATGCTTGCTTGGTTGGCCAAAAAGTGCGTATGCGTTTTTTCCTGAATATATTCAGGAAAAAACGCATACGCCCTTTTTGGCCAAGAGCAACATTGTCGACGTTCTGCCTCTTTTCCTATGCTTTAAATGCAATTCCCGTCTACCCCCTGAAATCGTTTTCCTGCAATTCTGCCCCACTTACAAGTCGTCTTCGCAGCCTTCCTTCAATATATTTTTGGACGATAGCTGTCATTTATAACTCTGCAGGTTTGTGAGTTACAGTGCCCCTGAGCTCATTTCTTCAACTCGCTATCTTCTGAGCTGGCCGCAAACACACAGGATTGCCTCAGGCCCTAATCTGGTTCCGGCACGGCATGCTGAGCCTTTGGTTAATTCCTCTTCCTGGTGGGAAATGAGCGTTAAATTTGCCCGTGCAGACACCTAGAGATAGTCTCTCATTGGTTCTCCCTATTCCTTTTCATCTTGCGCAGAAATTGCAAACTGTGCCCAACAGGAGGTTAAGGGCACTGACTCTTCAACTGGGGAGAGTGTTCGTAAAGGGTCTGGAATGGTGAACCCGAGTAAAAGGGGACGAAAACTGAGATGCATTTGAAAACGTTTCCCAGTCACACGGTGCACCATACTGTGGGTTTCCCATGCATGTTTTAGCTGAAGGAAGAATCCCTTAAACTTGGAGAGTTGGGACCCATGGAATGGGTACCATGCTGTATGACTTCAAAGGGTCTGCATTTGCTCATCGAACCTCACCAATGCTATCAGCCCGAAGTGCCCAACCTTATGTCTCATTCAGCTCTGGGTGTAGATGTGGTAAATCCAGGTTGCATCACAAGCCCTGAATGAATTATTTAAGAATTGCTCTCTATTTCACTGTCCTTGGGTTTTGTTTGTGTAATTCATTTTGATAATGGGATTTATCGGATTTTCTCTGCTGCATTCATGCCGCTGTACACACGCTTCATTCTCTTACGGAGACATATAAACCCATGGGTTTGAAGATTCTTACTAGTCAGGTGTATTCCTAGGCGTTGAATATGGGGTGTTTAGTCCATTTCGTTGAGCAAGGGGTAGGTCTTGACTATTACATATTTGGCTTATGGAAAGGTATCTGTGCTAATTTCTATCTCTGGTTTTATGCAGCACCCCAACTCACCTTTCCCCTTAAGCAAGCATAAGTTGGTTTTCTAAATTTGAGACCCTGTTCTGTTTTGTAATTCAGTTCATGTGTAGCCAAGTTTTCATTCCGTGTATTAGTGATATCTTATGATGTTTCATTTCCTGTGTGACTTATTTCACTTAGAATCATCGTACCTGAATCCACTCATTATGCCGCGACGGGCCTGATGACATAGATTTCATTGCTGTGTGATATTCCACTGTACATACGTACCACAACTTCTTTATCCATTTTTCACATTCTGGGATATTTAACTTGTACCGTAGACGAGGTTCTTGTAAACAGAGCCGCCCGAGACTTTTGGGTGGCTGTGTGTTTTTGATTTATAATATTCCTAAGCTATAGGACCATAAGTGGAAGTGCTGTAGGCTCCGTTGCTTTGTTTTTTAGATGTTCCGGGAAACACCATACACTTCTCCAGAGTGGCAGTTCGCAATTTACATCCTGTCCATCAGCATAACAAGGCTCGCTGTTCTCCATGGCCTGTGCTGCCTTTCTGGATTTTACACTTTTTTCAGATGGCCCTTTTGACCGGGGGACAGTGAGACTTCCTTGTAGTGCAGATTTCTTTAACATGCTTGCTTGGTTGGCCAAAAAGGGCGTATGCGTTTTTTCCTGAATATATTCAGGAAAAAACGCATACGCCCTTTTTGGCCAAGAGCATCATTGTCGACGTTCTGCCTCTTTTCCTAT
Source organism: Delphinapterus leucas (assembly GCF_059928025.1). Taxonomy (NCBI): domain Eukaryota; kingdom Metazoa; phylum Chordata; class Mammalia; order Artiodactyla; family Monodontidae; genus Delphinapterus; species Delphinapterus leucas. The sequence continues at coordinate 3,186,679 of NW_028322248.1, forward strand.
GCTTTAAATGCAATTCCCGTCTACCCCCTGAAATCGTTTTCCTGCAATTCTGCCCCACTTACAAGTCGTCTTCGCAGCCTTCCTTCAATATATTTTTGGACGATAGCTGTCATTTATAACTCTGCAGGTTTGTGAGTTACAGTGCCCCTGAGCTTATTTCTTCAACTCGCTATCTTGTGAGCTGGCCGCAAACCCACAGGATTGCCTCAGGCCCTAATCTGGTTCCGGCACGGCATGCTGAGCCTTTGGTTAATTCCTCTTCCTGGTGGGAAATGAGCGTTAAATTTGCCCGTGCAGACACCTACAGCTAGTCTCTCATTGGTTCTCCCTATTCCTTTTCATCTTGCGCAGAAATTGCAAACTGTGCCCAACAGGAGGTTAAAGGCACTGACTCTCCAAGTGGGGAGAGTGTTCGTAAAGGGTCTGGAATGCTGAACCCGAGTAAAAGGGGACGAAAACTGAGATGCATTTGAAAACGTTTGCCAGTCACACGGTGCACCATACTGTGGGTTTCCCATGCATGTTTTAGCTGAAGAAAGAATCCCTTAATCCTGGAGAGTTGGGACCCATGGAATGGGTACCATGCAGTATGACTTCAAAGGGTCTGCATTTGCTCATCGAACCTCAACAATGCTATCAGCCCGAAGTGCCCAACCTTATGTCTCACTCAGCTCTGGGTGTAGATGTGGTAAATCCAGGTTGCATCACAAGCCCTGAATGAATTATTTAAGAATTGCTCTCTATTTCACTCTCATTGTGTTTTGTTTTTGTAATTTATTTTCATAATGGGATTTATCGCATTTTCACTGCTGTGTTCATGCCGCTGTACTCACGCTTGATTCTCTTACGGAGACATATAAATCCATGAGTTTGAAGATTCTTACTAGTCAGGTGTATTCGTAGGTGTTGAATATGGCGTGTTGAGTCCATTTCGTTGACCAGGCAGTAGGTTTTTTCTATTACATATTTGGCTTATCGAACGGTATCTGTGCTAATTTCAATCTCTGGTTTTATGCAGCTCCCCAACTCTCCTTTTTCCTTAAGCAAACATAAGTTGGTCTTCTAAATTTGAGACCCCATTCTGTTTTGTAATTCAGGTACTTTGTAGCCACGTTTACATTCCATGTATTAGTAATATCGTATGTCTTTTTCTTTTTGAATTATGTGACTTTGAATGATCATACGTAACTACTCTGGGGTTGTTACAACTGGCCATATTTCACTGATTTTCAGGCTGAGTAATATTCCACTCTACATAAGTGCCACACCTCTATCCATTTTTTCCCTCCAGAGACATATAAATTATATCCTAGTCGAGGATCTTTGAAACAGAGAGGCGGTAAACATTGGGGTGCCTGTGTCCTCTCCATTTTTGTCTTTCCCAAGATATACGTCCATGAGTGCAAGTGCCCTGTGCTCTGTAGCTCATTTTTTAGATGCTTTAGTAAACACAATACACTTCTCAAGAGTGACCATTGGCAATATACATTTCCACTATAAGCCTCACAGGGCTCCCTTTTCTCCTTGCCCTGTCCTGCATTTCTGGTGTTTACACTTTATGAGGAAGGCTCTTCTGACTGATGTGAAGTGATATGTTTTGTAGTACTGATTTCCAGTGCCCACCTGTTTGGTTGGCTAAAAAAGTGTATGCCGTTTTCTTGAATATATACAGAAAAAGACGCATACACCCTTTTTGGCCAACTGCAATGTTGGCAATGTTCAGCCCCTTTTCTTGTGCTTAATGGCGAGTCCTTTCTACCTCTTCCAATCCCTTTCCTGCCATTCTCCGTTGCTTACAAGTCCTTTTCTCTGACTTTCCTCAAGACATTTTTCAGTGAGAGATATTTTCAACTCTGCAGTTTCGTGAATTTTAGCGGCCCTGAGTTCCATTTTTCAACTTGTGTTTATGGGAACTGGCCACAAAGCAGCGGGATTTCCTCAAGCCCTATTCTGTTTCCATGGGCAACCCTAGCTTTTAGTCAATTCGTCTTCCTGATTGGAAATTAGAGTGACATGTGCCTGTCCGAACACCTAGGACTTGTCTCTCATTGTTCCTCCTCCTTCTGCTTCATTCTCTGGACAAATTCCAAACTGTATGCAACAGGATGTTGACAGTGCTGACATCTCCAAGTGGGAAGACTGTTCGTAAAGACGCTGGAGGGGTGAACCCGAGCACCAGGAGATGAGGAGATGAGATGCCTTTTCCAAACTCTTCCCGATCAGACGGTATACCATCTTCTGGGTGTGACAGGCATATTTTAGCTGTAGGAAGTGTCCCATTCATGTGAGGAGAACACCAGGGCTTTTTCAAAATCACTGTCTCTCCACAACCCAAACTGGGGAATTTTTTAAGCTACGGCTACACATATGCTCATTAAGGGCCTTGGGAAGTAGGCAGAGTCCAAACTTTAGATGATTGAAGTCTTCAGGGTCAGAAGCACTCACCACCGGCTTCCGTTAGGTTCCATTTTAACTGTCATTAATAGATGATGTCAATAAAAATATCTATTCTTTTTTCAGATTATTTCCCCTTATAGGTTATTGCAAAATATTGAGTGTAGTTCCCTGTGCTGTACAGTAGTTCCTTGTTGATGATCGATTTTATACATAGCAGTGTGTATGTGTTAATCCCAAACTGTTAATTTATCCCTCCTCCCACCTTTCCCCTTTGGTAATAATAAATTATAAGATTTTATACTTCTCAGAAATGGGGGAGCTGAAAGAGAGGTATCATTTTCAATGGAAAAGCATTTAAAACAAGATTGAAGCTTTAACCAAGATTATTAGATGTACATCCTTGGAAAGAAATCACTTCGTTTCTCTAGTATTGACCTGACAAATAAGACAAACCTTTCACTGAACTTGCTTATAATAAAGTGATGGAAATATCAAATGGAAGTGTTAGAAACATCTTATTTTACCCGAGCCTTATACACTGTTCTATGTTAATTACAGTTTGGCTCACACATCTGTTCATTGAAGTTACAATGTTCTCAATTTCTGTTACTGATCCTCCAGAGTGGACCCCAACAAGTGTCCCCCTGCCCAGTGTCATTGGAGCCAACAGATCGAGACTGAGTTTGGTTCAGAAGCAAAGGAAACTTTATATTTTGATCAGAGAATGCAGAGGTGAGAGCATGTGCTACCCCGTGGGCTGTGGGCTGGGCTGCTGTGTAGAGATCCTGTCAGAGTCAGTGGGAGGGAGGGGGCGGAGCTCTCGAGGGCCCGGTTGGCTGCAGCTCAGGCTCTATATCGCGGAGTCTGCACTGTGCTCCAGGAGCTGAAGTGTCGACCCAGCCATTCTGCACTAGGAAATCTGGTCTGAAGTGCCGGCTGTTGAACCTCTGTATGCGGGACCCTAGGAGCACGTGAAATTAGACAAAGCACAAAGGATAAAAAAGGTTAGACTTTATTTTATTGCCCAGATTCTATTTTTATCTCCCAGGGATTTTTAAGGGGCTTTGCCTGGGACAAACCCCTCTTCTGCATTTTGTCCCCTTCCTCATTCTTAGAGTGCTGAGGGTGCAGACCCTTCATCTGTAACTGCTGAGTGCTGAGTTAGGAGCCCTCATACCTGTGGGAGAGGGTCTGAACTTCTCCCCAGCAGCCTCCAGGTGACGTTGATTGTCCGCAGGCCTCCTGCCTCCCTGCTCCTCCGCCTGAGCACAAGTATTGGTAGTGTTATAGATTCTAATGACCTTTAAGGGTCCAGGAAGGAGATGTGCAGTGACGCTGTGAGGTCCAGTTTCACCCCGCCCCACATTTGTTCGGTCCAGTTTCACCCTGCCCCACATTTGTTCGACCGTTTCTGCCAGCCTAGATGCTCTGACCAGTAGTCTGTGCTTTCTTCAGTTAGGCCCCTGAATTAACGTAAAAACAGCACCAGGTGTCAGCACCCTGACTGCTCAACTCCCAGACAGTCCAGGGTCAGTGGTGATGAAGGACCATGATGGCCACTGAGTCAACAGCCTTTTGAAGTAAACAGGAGTCCAGCCGGTCTTTTTGGCCACCATCATCACAGTGTCTGTAGGCTTTTCTATGGTGACAGCGTGATATACTGTTCCCCTGCCAAGATTATTACCTCCCCTCTGGGTGCAGTAAGTCCTGCAAGCAGTAGTCTACTCTTTTGGGACACACTCTTGTTGTTTTATGAGAGAAACTCCAGGTCAAGTGATGGTCACACGAGTCGTCATGGTGCCCCTTTGCCCCAGTTATCTCTCTGGAGGTTGGAGTTGGAGGGCCTCCTCACTCAAGGTCAGTGTGCCCACGGAGCAAACCCTGCAACTTCAGGGCATGGTTGGGGGTTAGGATCACCACGTGGGGTCCTTTTCCCTTAGGAGGGAGGTGGCCTTTTGGGCTGCTGATTTCCAGGTTTTCAGATACTGCCAGTATCTTGGCCAGATGTGGCGGTGGGCCAAGCCCCTTGGTGACCGTAGTTTATCCTACCTGGATGGCATTCTTGCATTGTTCCATTTCAAGTGGTCCCAGGTTTTGCACTAATACTCCAATGGCCATTCAAATTTCACTAGGAATGTAAAGGTCAAAGGGTTTAGCTAAATTAGGGAGTTCCAGGGCAAGGGTCTGAATTGACTGCTCTTTCCATTCTTGAAAGGCCACTTCTGGATTCTATTCAAAAGGATCATCATCTTTTTCTTTCAGTGTTTCATATAGAGGCCCAGCTAGTAGACTGTAGTTAGGGATCCAGAAGCAGCAAACCCTGGCCTCCCCAGGAACCCCTAAGCTGTCTTCTAGTTTTAGAAATGGGTAAGGCTGTAAATTGTTTCTTCCCTTTCCTGGGATGGGCTTCTCCGACCTTCTGTGAGAATGCAGCCCACGCAGGTCACCATAGTCTGTGATATTTGAGCTTTTTCTTGGACAACTTGTATCCTTTATTGGCTTGGTAGTTCAGAGGTCTCCTTAGTAGGGCTGGCGATCAGAATGTCGTCTGCATATTGAAGGAGTGTTTCCTTTTCCAGAGGTAGAACTTTTAGGTCTTTAGCTGAGCTTTCCCCAAAGATGGTGTGGGAATTTTTGAACCCTTGGGGCAACACGGCCCGGAAGTATTGTTTTAGTTGTATGTTGAGTCCTGCCACTCACAAGCCAAAATTTCTTGTGACTCTGGGACTAATAGAATACAAAAGAAGGCTTCATTGAAGACTAATACAGAATACCATGTCCTGGTGGTTAGTAGAATGACCAGCAGGGTGTAGGGTTTAGGAACTACTGGAGGTATATCCTCGGTGGCTTCACTGACTGTCCTGACATCTTTTACCAGGACTCCAGCAGCCCATGGGGCTCTCGAGGTCAGGCCAATCCCAGGATATGGAGTTCACCTGGGCAGGTACCCCACCCCCACCCCAGCCCACGGGGCTCTCGTGGTCAGGCTCCTCCCAGGATACAGAGCAACCCTTTCAGGTACCGTGGCAGGGCTGGGCACACAGGGGCCATGCACATCGCCCTCATTGCAGAGCACTCCCAGCTCACCTGTCACTCAGATCTGACACAGAGCATCTCAGAGCAGGACTTGAACTAACAAACAGCAGCTCCGACAGGTCTGTGACCCTGGGCATCACTCTGTGTGGCCTCCCTCCACCTGGTCTTCCAGAGACTTCCACTGCACCCGGGGCACCAGGCCTCTGTCTCCACCCACCACCCACCCTTTCTCTCCCTGACTCCTGGGTTCCTCTCATTTGGAGAGGGTTTTCTTGAAGTTGTCTCCCACTCATGGGCCAGATAATATAATTAGAAAACAAGCCAGAGCTGCAGCCCCTTGTCTATCCTGACTCTCAGGAGCCCACACCTGTTCCTTGGACCTGGCCGATTCAGCAAGTTCCATTTTCTGCAACTGTGAGCCCCTGAGGGGTGATTATTGGCTGGCCTGTGAAGCCCGACCGTGCCGGCCAGACCTCCCCAGGTGTGCCTGGGTTGAGATCAATATTAACACTGCTCCAGGCAGCAAGAGCACCTGCAGCTGTGCCTGACGCCATTTTCTGCCCTGTCAGCAGTCTCGGGGCTGGACTGGTGGGAGGGAGTGAGAGGCCACGGCTTTGTGGGTTGCCCAGTGTGAGTGGGGCTCTGCTGGACTTTCTGCAGCAGTTGCCAAGATGCCACCTCCTAAAGAAGAGGGTGTGCCACCCATACGTGCCGCTGGAATTTCTCCCTGGGCAGAGGTGAGTAAGGAAGAAAGCAGTGGGGGCCGGGACAGGAGGGGTATCTCAGGCAGGGAAATGGAAAGCTTCCAGAAGAGCACCCAGGGCCAGGACCATCCTGTCTGGCCTGCAGGCACCAAGTCGGCTGGCATGCTGTCGCTCATGTGGCTCCATGGCCCTTCCTCTAGGCTTTCAAGTCCTTGTACATATTCAGGTGTTTTACCTGGGAAGGGTGGGAACATTTCTGCAGCAGCTGGCCTGGGGCTCGGCCCACGTTTACTCACAGATGCCTCGGCACGGGCCCCCAGCTTTGCAATGAGGACGCTTGTTGCGTGGGGCATGCTGGCTGAATGGGAGATGATTCCCCACCACTGACCAACTTCAGAATTGTTTACAACTGGAGCAAGGGCCCTGATACGGTTTTCCTCTGTGTACCTGGTGGGTTCTGTTTTTTTTTCTTTTTTTCGTTTTTGGTTCAAGGTAGATTTTATTCCTCTTTTTTGTATTTACAGATATAAGCATGGAAATAATTTATTCATATAAATACATGTATGTGAAGGGAAGAATATTTTTTCTGTTTTACTTTTTGTAATTTTGAATTTTATTTTATTTTTTTATACAGCAGGTTCTTTTTGGTTACCTATTTTATACATAGAAATGTATACATGCCAATCCCAATCTCTCAACTCCTCCCACCACCACCCCCCTAACAGCTTTCCCCCCTTGGTGTCCATACGTTTGTTGTCTACATCTGTTGCTCTATTTCTGCCTTGCAAAACGCTTCATCTGTACAACTTTTCTAGGTTCCACATATATGCATTTATATACAGGATTTGTTTTTCTCTTTCTGACTTACTTCACTCTGTATGACAGTCTCTAGATCCATCAACGTCTCTACAAATGACCCAATTTCATTCCTTTTTATGGCTTAGTAATATTCCATTTTATATATGTACCTCATCTTTATGCATTCGTCTGTCTGTGGGCATTTAGGTTGCTTCCATTACCTGGATATTGTAAATAGTGATGCAATGAACATTGCGGTGAATGTCTCTTTTCGTTTTATGGTTTTGTCTGGGTATATGCCCAGTAGTGGGATTGCTGTATTATATGGTAATTCTATTCTTAGTTTTATAAGAAACTCCATAATGTTCTCCACAGTGACTGCATCAATTTACATTCCCAACAATAGTGGAAGAGGTTTCCTTATCTCCGCACCCTTTCCAGCATTTGTTGTTTGTAGATTTTCTGATGATGCCCATTCTAACAGGTGTGAGGTGATACACCATGGATTAGTCTATTTCGTTGAGCAAAGAGTAGGTCTTGTCTATTACATATTTGGCTTATGGAACGGTATGTGTGCTCATTTCAATCTCTGGTTTGATACAGCACCCCAACTCAACTTTCCCGTTAAGCAAGCATAAGTTTTTATCTAAATGTGAGACTCTGCTCGGTTTTGTAATTCAGTTTATGTGTAGCCAAGTTTACACTCCCTCTATTTGTGATATCTTATGATAATTATGTTTCTCTGTGTGACATATTTCTCTTAGAATCATCATACTTAAATCCACTCAATTTGCTGCTACAGGCCTGATGACATTGATTTCATTGCTGAGTGATATTCCGTTGTACGTAAGTAGGACAACTCCTTTATCCATTTTTTTCTTTCTGGGATATTTAATTTGTACTGGACTCAAGGTTTTTGTAAACACAGCAGCCCTGGATATTGTGTTGGCTGTGTCTTGTTGATTTTAATTTTCCTAAGCTATAGGGCCAAAAGTGGAAGTGCCCTAGGCTCTGTAGCTTTGTTTTTTAGATGTTTCAGCATACACTATAAACATCACCAGAGTGTCTGTTGGCAATTTACAATCCGTCCATCAGCATAACAAGGCTCCCTGTTCTCCATGGCCTGTCCTGTGTTTCTGGGTTTTACACTTTTTTCAGATGGCTCTTTTGACGAATGGGAAATGAGAGTTCATTGTAGTGCGGATTTCCATTGCTCGAATTCTTGGTTGGCCACAAAGGGCATATGCGTTTTTTCCTGAATATATTCAGGAAAAAATGTATACGCACTTTTTGTCCAAGTGCATCACTGTCAAAGATCTGCCGCTTTTCACATGCTTTAAATGCAATTCCAATCTACCTCCTGAAATATGATTCCTGCAATTCTGCCTCGTTTTCAAGTCCTCTGTGCAGACTTACTTCAATATATTTTTGCCAATAGCTGTCATTTATAACTCTGCAGGTTTGTGAATTACAGTGCCTGTGATTTCCTTTCTTAACTCGTTTCCTTGAAAGCTGGCCACAGAACCGCAGGTTTGCTTCAGGCCGTAATCAGGGTCCTGCACGGCACTCTGAGCCTTTGGTTAATTCCTCTTCCTGGTGGGAAATTAGAGTTAAATGTGCCCCTCCAGACACCTGCCTCACTCCCAGCCCCTTGGTGATGTGTGTCCTCTGGTTTGAGGCCACATGTGCTGGGTTCCTCACCTTTCGCAGATGTGGCCCCACTGGTGTGCGGACACTCCTGCCTGGTTCCCATCCCCTTGGTGATGTGAGCCCTCCAGTGAGAGTCTGATCCTGGTTGGGCTCCTCACACTTCTGTGAGGTGGGCCCTCTTCTCTGAGGTCACTCCTGCCTGGCTGACACACCCCGCCTTGGCCACGTCGGCCCTCTGGTGGCAGTTGGAGCCCGCTGGGAGCCTCCTCCCCTCAGTGATGAGACCCCCTGGCATCAGGCCCTAACTGCTGGTTACCCACATTTTCTGATACGTGCTAAGTGGTGTGAGGGCACTCCTGCCAGGTTCCCATCCCCATGTGCCTTCTGCTCTATGGTCCCAACACCTGTGTTGTTCACAGTTTCAGGATGTTGGCTCTCTGGTGTTAGTTCACTCAGGCCTAGATCCCATAGACTCTGTGCTCTGAGCCGCCTGCTGGGAGGTTCCTACTGCTGGATTCCTTACCATTTTTATTCTTTGGGTCCTGTGTTTTCATGCTCCTCCTTCCTGACTCACTCCCAGCCCCTTTGTGATGTGGGTCCTCTGGTTTGAGGCCACATGTGCCGATTTCCTCACCTTTATTGATGTGGCCCCACTGGTGTGAGGACACTCCTGCCTGGTTCCCATCCCCTTGGTGATGGGGGCCCTCTGGTGAGAGTCTGATCCTGGCTGGATTCCTCACCCTTCTGGGAGGTGGGCCCTCTGCTGTGAGGTCACTCCTGCCTGGCTGGCACACATCACCTTGGCGATGTGGGTCCTCAGTTGGGAGTTGGTGCCTGCTGGGAGTCTCCTCCCCTCGGTAATGAGGGCCCTCTGGCGTCAGGCCCTAACTCATGGGCTCCCAAAATTTTCTGATATGTGCCCTGTCGTGCGAGTACACTCCTGCCACGTTCCCATCCCCATGGGGATGTGGGCCTTCTGCTCTGAGGTCCCACCAGCTGGGTTGCTCACAGTGTCATGATGTGAGCCCTCTGCTGTGAGTTCACTGTGGCCTGGATCACATAGGCTCCGTACTCTGGGCCACCTGCTGGGGGGTTCCAACTGCTGGATTCCTCACATTTTTTATTCTGTGGGCCCTGTGTTGTTAGGCTACTCCTGCCTGCCTCACTCGGAGCACCTTGGAAATGTGGGTCCTCTGGTTTAGGCCACATGTGCTGGGTTCGTCACCTTTCTATAATGTGGCCACACTGGTGTGAGGACACTCCTGCCTTGTTCCGGTCCCCTTGGTGATGTGGGCTCTCTGGTGAGAGTCTTATCCTGGCTGGTTTCCTCACCCTTCTGTGAGGTAGGCCCTCTGCTGTGAGGTCACTCCTGCCTGACTGGCACACGTCACCTTGGCGACGTGGGCCCTCAGTTGGGAGTTGGTGCCTGCTGGGAGTCTCCTCCCCTCGGTAATGAGGGCCCTCTGGCGTCAGGCTCTAACTCCTGGGCTCCCAAAATTTTCTGATGTGCGCCCTGTGGTGTGAGTACACTCCTGCCAGGTTTCCAACCCCATGGGAATATAGGCCTTCTGCTCTGAGGTCCCAACGGTGGGTGGCTCAGTTTCATGATGAGGGCCCTCTGGTGTGAGTTCACTCCGGCCTGGATCCCATAGCCTCGCTGCTCCTGGCCGCCTGCGGGGAGGTTCCAACTGCGGGATTCCTCACCTTTTCTCTTCTATGGGCCCTCTGTTTGGAGACTCCTCCTGCCTGACTCACTCCCAGCCCCTTGGTGATGTGTGTCCTCTGGTTTGAGGCCACGTGTGCTGGGTCCCTCACCTTTCGATGATGTGGCCCCACTGGTGTGAGGACACTCCTGCCTGGTTTCTATCCCCTTGGTGATGTGGGCCCTCTGGTGAGAGTCTGATCCTGGCTGGGTTCCTCACCCTTCTGTGAGGTGGGCCCTCTGCTGTGAGGTCACTACTGACTGGCTGGCACACCCCGCCTTGGCGACATCGGCCCTCTTGTGGCAGTTGGAGCCTGCTGGGAGCCACCTCCCCTCGGTGATGAGGGCTCTCTAGCGTCAGGCCGTAACTGCTGGGTACCCACTTTTTCTGATACGTGCTAAGTGGTGCGAGGACACTCTTGCCATGTTCCCAACCCCATGGGGATGTGGGCCTTCTGCTGTGAGGTCCCAATGGCTGGGTTGCTCACAGTTTCATGATATGGGCCCTCTGCTGTGAGTTCACTGCAGCCTGGATCGCATAGACTCGGTGCTCTGGGCCGCCTGCTGGGAGGTTCCCACTGCAGGATTCCTCAGCTTTTTTATTCTATGGGCCCTGTGTTGTGAGGCTACTCCTGCATGCCTCACTCCGAGCCCCTTGGAGATGTGGGTCTTCTGGTTTAGGCCACATGTGCTGGGTTCCTCACCTTTCTATGATGTGGTCACCCTGGTGTGAAGACAGTCCTGCCTGGTTCTGATCCTCTTGGTGATGTGGGCCCTCTGGTGAGAGTCTAATCCTCTTTGGGTTCCTCACACTTTTTTGAGGTTGGCCCTCTGCTCTGAGGTCACTCCTGCCTGGCTGGCACACCCCGCATTGGCGACGTTGGCCCTCTTGTAGCAGTTGGAGCCTGCTGGTAGCCTCCTCTCCTCGGTGATGAGGGCCCTCTGGCATCAGGCCCTAACTGCTGGGCTCCCCACATTTTCTGATGTGTGCCCACTGGTGCGATGACACTCCTGCTTGGTTCGCTTCCCCATGGGGATGTGGGCCTTGTGCTCTGAGGTCACAATGGCTAGGTTGCTCACAGTTTCATGATGAGGGCCCTCTGTTGTGAGTTCATCATTGCCTGGATCCCATAGCCTCGGTGCTCTGGGCTGCCTGCTGGGATGTTCCAACTGCTGGATTCCTCACCTTTTTTATACAATGGGCCACGTGTTTTGAGGTTCATCCTGCCTGCCTCGCTCCGAGACCCATGGAGATGTGGGTCCTCTGGTTTGAGGCCACATGTGCTGGGTACCTCAACTTGCGATGATGTGGCCCCACGGGTGTGAAGACACTCCTGCCTGGTTCCCAGCCCCTTGCTGATGTGGGCCCTCTGGTGAGAGTCTGATAATGGCTGGGTCCCTTACCCTTCTGTGAGGTGGGCCCTCTGATGTGAGGTCACTCCTGCCTGGCTGGCTCACATCACCTTGGCGATGTGGGCCCTCTGTTGGCCACTGAAGCATGCTGGGAGCCCCCTACCCTCTTTAAGGAGGGCCTTGGAAAAAACGCATATGCACTTTTTGAACAAGTGCATCATTGTCGAGGTTCTGCCTCTTCTCCTATGCTTTCAGTGCATTTCCCGTCTACCTCCTGAAATCGTTTTCCTGGAATTCTGCCCCGCTTTCAAGTCCTCTTCGCAGCCTTCCTTCAATATATTTTTGGACGATAGCTGTCATTTATAACTCTGCAGGTTTGTGAATTACAGTGTCCCTGAGCTCCTTTGTTCAACTCGCTATCTTGTGAGCTGCCTGCACACCCGCAGTATTGCTTCAGGCCCTAATCTGGTTCCGGCACGGCATTCTGAGCCTTTGGTTAATTCCACTTCCTGGTGAGAAATGAGCATTAAATTGCCCGTGCAGACACCTACAGCTAGTCTCTCATTGGTTCTCCCTATTCCTGTTCATCTTGCGCAGAAATTGCAAACTGTGACAAACAGGAGGTTAAAGGCACTGACTCTCCAAGTGGGGAGAGTGTTAGTTAAGCATCTGGAATGGTGAACCCGAGTATAAAGGGACGAAAACTGAGATGCATTTGAAAACGTTTCCCAATCACATGGTGGACCATACTCTGGGTTTCCCATACATGATGTAGCGGAAGGAAGAATCCCTTAAACATGGAGAGTTGGGACCCTTGGAATGGGTACCATGCAGTATGACTTCAAAGGGTCTGCAATTGCTCACCGAACCTCAACAATACTATCAGGGCGAAGTGTCCGGCCTTATGTCTCCCCAGCACTGGGTGTACATGTGGTAAATCCAGGTTGCATCAGAAGCCCTGAGTGAATTATTTAAGAATTGCTCTCTATTTCACTGTCATTGTGTTTTGTTTTGAAATTTATTTTGATAATGTGATTTATCGGATTTTCACTGTTGCCTTTAGGCCACTGAACACACGCTGGATTCTCTTATGGACACATATAAATCCATGGGTTTTAAGATTCTTGCTAGGCAGGTATATTCCTAGGCGTTGAATATGGGGTGTTGAGCCCATTTCGTTGAGCAAGCAGTAGGTCTTGTCTATTACATATTTGGCTTATGGAACGGTATCAGTGCGAATTTCAATCTCTGTTTTTATGCAGCACCCGAACTCACCTTTCCCAAAAAGCAAGCATAAGTTGGTTTTCTAAATTTGAGACACTGTTCTGTTTTGTAATTCATTTCATGTGTAGCCAAGTTTACATTCCGTGTATTAGTGATATCTTATGATGTTTCTTTTTCTGTGTGACCTATTGCACGTAGAATCATCGTACCTGAATCCACTCATTATGCCGCTACGGGCCTGATGACATAGATTTCATTGCTGAGTGATATTCCATTGTACGTAAGAACCACAACTTCTTTATCCATTTTTCACATTCTGGGATATTTAACTTGTACCGTACAAGAGGTTCTTGTAAACAGAGCCGTTCCAAACTTTGGGGTGCCTGTGTGGTTTTGATTTTAATTTCCCTAAGCTATAGGACCATAAGTGGAAGTGCCGTAGGCTCCGTAGCTTTGTTTTTTCGGTGTTCCGGGAAACACCATACACTTCTCCAGAGTGGCTGTTGGCAATTTACATCCCGCCCATCAGCATAACAAGGCTCCCTGTTCTCCATGGCCTGTGCTGCCTTTCTGGATTTTACACTTTTTTCAGATGGCCCTTTTGACCGGGGGGCAGTGAGACTTCATTGTAGTGCAGATTTCTTTAACATGCTTGCTTGGTTGGCCAAAAAGCGCATATGCTTTATTTCCTGAATAAATTCAGGAAAAAACGCATACACCCTTTTTGGCCAAGAGCATCATTGTTGACTTTCTGCCTCTTTTCCTATGCTTTAAATGCAATTCCCGTCTACCCCCTGAAATCGTTTTCCTGCAAATCTGCCCCGCTTACAAGTCGTCTTTGCACACCTCCTTCAATATATTTTTGGACGATAGCTGTCATTTATTACTCTGCAGGTTTGTGAGTTACAGTGCCCCTGAGCTCCTTTCTTCAACTCGCTATCTTGTGAGCTGGCTGCAAACCCGCACGATTGTCAGGCCCTAATCTGGTTCAGGCACGGCATGCTGAGCCTTTGGTTAATTCCTCCTCCTGGTGGGAAATGAGCACTAAATTTGCCCGTGCAGACACCTACAGCTAGTCTCTCATTGGTTCTCCCTATTCCTGTTCATCTTGCGCAGAAATTGCAAACTGTGCCAAACAGGAAGTTAAAAGCACTGACTCTCCAAGTGGGGAGAGTGTTCGTAAAGGGTCTGGAATGGTGAACCCGAGTAAAAGGGGACGAAAACTGAGATGCATTTGAAAACGTTTGCCAGTCACACGGTGCACCATACTGTGGGTTTCCCATGCATGTTTTAGCTGAAGGAAGAATCCCTTAAACTTGGAGAGTTGGGACCCATGGAATGGGTACCATGCTGTATGACTTGAAAGGGTCTGCATTTGCTCATCGAACCTCACCAATGCTATCAACCCGAAGTGCCCAACCTTATGTCTCACTCAGCTCTGGGTGTAGATGTGGTAAATCCAGGTTGCATCACAAGCCCTGAATGAATTATTTAAGAATTGCTCTCTATTTCACTGTCCTTGGGTTTTGTTTGTGTAATTCATTTTGATAATGGGATTTATCGGATTTTCTCTGCTGCATTCATGCCGCTGTACACACGCTTCATTCTCTTACGGAGACATATAAATCCATGGGTTTGAAGATTCTTACTAGTCAGGTGTATTCCTAGGCGTTGAATATGGGGTGTTTAGTCCATTTCGTTGAGCAAGGGGTAGGACTTGACTATTACATATTTGGCTTATGGAAAGGTATCTGTGCTAATTTCTATCTCTGGTTTTATGCAGCACCCCAACTCACCTTTCCCTTAAGCAAGCATAAGTTGGTTTTCTAAATTTGAGACCCTGTTCTGTTTTGTAATTCAGTTCATGTGTAGCCAAGTTTACATTCCGTGTAGTAGTGATATCTTATGATGTTTCATTTTCTGTGTGACTTATTTCACTTAGAATCATCGTACCTGAATCCACTCATTATGCCGCGACGGGCCTGATGACATAGATTTCATTGCTGAGTGATATTCCATTGTACGTACGTACCAGAACTTCTTTATCCATTTTTCACATTCTGGGATAGTTAACTTGTACCGTAGACGAGGTTCTTGTAAACAGAGCCGTCCGACACTTTGGGGTGGCTGTGTGTTTTTGATTTTAATTTCCCTAAGCTATAGGACCATAAGTGGAAGTGCCGTAGGCTCCGTAGCTTTGTTTTTTCGGTGTTCCGGGAAACACCATACACTTCTCCAGGGAGGCTGTTGGCAATTTACATCCCGCCCATCAGCATAACAAGGCTCCCTGTTCTCCATGGCCTGTGCTGCCTTTCTGGATTTTACAATTTTTTCAGATGGCCCTTTTGACCGGGGGGCAGTGAGACTTCATTGTAGTGCAGATTTCTTTAACATGCTTGCTTGGTTGGCCAAAAAGGGCGTATGCGTTTTTTCCTAAATATATATATTCAGGAGAAAACGCATACGCCGTTTTTGGCCAAGAGCATCATTGTCGACGTTCTGCCTCTTTTCCTATGCTTTAAATGCAATTCCCGTCTACCCCCTGAAATCGTTTTCCTGCGATTCTGCCCCACTTACAAGTCGTCTTCGCAGCCTTCCTTCAATATATTTTTGGACGATAGCTGTCATTTATAACTCTGCAGGTTTGTGAGTTACAGTGCCCCTGAGCTCCTTTCTTCAACTCGCTATCTTGTGAGCTGGCCGCAAACCCACAGGATTGCCTCAGGCCCTAATCTGGTTCCGGCACGGCATGCTGAGCCTTTGGTTCATTCCTCTTCCTGGTGGGAAATGAGCGTTAAATTTGCCCGTGCAGACACCTAGAGCTAGTCTCTCATTCGTTCTCCCTATTCCTTTTCATCTTGCGCAGAAATTGCAAACTGTGCCCAACAGGAGGTTAAAGGCACTGACTCTCCAAGTGGGGAGAGTGTTCGTAAAGGGTCTGGAATGGTGAACCCGAGTAAAAGGGGACGAAAACTGAGATGCATTTGTAAACGTTTGCCAGTCACATGGTGCACCATACTGTGGGTTTCCCATGCATGTTTTAGCTGAAGGAAGAATCCCTTAAACTTGGAGAGTTGGGACCCATGGAATGGGTACCATGCTGTATGACTTCAAAGGGTCTGCATTTGCTCATCGAACCTCACCAATGCTATCAGCCCGAAGTGCCCAACCTTATGTCTCACTCAGCTCTGGGTGTAGATGTGGTAAATCCAGGTTGCATCACAAGCCCTGAATGAATTATTTAAGAATTGCTCTCTATTTCACTGTCCTTGGGTTTTGTTTGTGTAATTCATTTTGATAATGGGATTTATCGGATTTTCTCTGCTGCATTCATGCCGCTGTACACACGCTTCATTCTCTTACGGAGACATATAAATCCATGGGTTTGAAGATTCTTACTAGTCAGGTGTATTCCTAGGCGTTGAATATGGGGTGTTTAGTCCATGTCGTTGAGCAAGGGGTAGGACTTGACTATTACATATTTGGCTTATGGAAAGGTATCTGTGCTAATTTCTATCTCTGGTTTTATGCAGCACCCCAACTCACCTTTCCCCTTAAGCAAGCATAAGTTGGTTTTCTAAATTTGAGACCCTGTTCTGTTTTGTAATTCAGTTCATGTGTAGCCAAGTTTACATTCCGTGTAGTAGTGATATCTTATGATGTTTCATTTTCTGTGTGACTTATTTCACTTAGAATCATCGTACCTGAATCCACTCATTATGCCGCGACGGGCCTGATGACATAGATTTCATTGCTGAGTGATATTCCATTGTACGTACGTACCACAACTTCTTTATCCATTTTTCACATTCTGGGATATTTAACTTGTACCGTAGACGAGGTTCTTGTAAACAGAGCCGTCCGACACTTTGGGGTGGCTGTGTGTTTTTGATTTTAATTTCCCTAAGCTATAGGACCATAAGTGGAAGTGCCGTAGGCTCCGTAGCTTTGTTTTTTCGGTGTTCCGGGAAACACCATACACTTCTCCAGGGTGGCTGTTGGCAATTTACATCCCGCCCATCAGCATAACAAGGCTCCCTGTTCTCCATGGCCTGTGCTGCCTTTCTGGATTTTACACTTTTTTCAGATGGCCCTTTAGACCGGGGGGCAGTGAGACTTCATTGTAGTGCAGATTTCTTTAACATGCTTGCTTGGTTGGCCAAAAAGTGCGTATGCGTTTTTTCCTGAATATATTCAGGAAAAAACGCATACGCCCTTTTTGGCCAAGAGCATCATTGTCGACTTTCTGCCTCTTTTCCTATGCTTTAAATGCAATTCCCGTCTACCCCCTGAAATCGTTCTCCTGCAATTCTGCCCCACTTACAAGTAGTCTTCGCAGCCTTCCTTCAATATATTTTTGGACGATAGCTGTCATTTATAACTCTGCAGGTTTGTGATTTACAGTGCCCCTGAGCTCATTTCTTCAACTCGCTATCTTGTGAGCTGGCCGCAAACCCACAGGATTGCCTCAGGCCCTAATCTGGTTCCGGCACGGCATGCTGAGCCTTTGGTTAATTCCTCTTCCTGGTGGGAAATGAGCGTTAAATTTGCCCGTGCAGACACCTAGAGCTAGTCTCTCATTGGTTCTCCCTCTTCCTTTTCATCTTGCGCAGAAATTGCAAACTGTGCCCAACAGGAGGTTAAAGGCACTGACTCTCCAAGTGGGGAGAGTGTTCGTAAAGGGTCTGGAATGGTGAACCCGAGTAAAAGGGGACGAAAACTGAGATGCATTTGAAAACGTTTGCCAGTCACACGGTGCACCATACTGTGGGTTTCCCATGCATGTTTTAGCTGAAGGAAGAATCCCTTAAACTTGGAGAGTTGGGACCCATGGAATGGGTACCATGCTGTATGACTTCAAAGGGTCTGCATTTGCTCATCGAACCTCACCAATGCTATCAGCCCGAAATGCACAACCTTATGTCTCACTCAGCTCTGGGTGTAGATGTGGTAAATCCAGGTTGCATCACAAGCCCTGAATGAATTATTTAAGAATTGCTCTCTATTTCACTGTCCTTGGGTTTTGTTTGTGTAATTCATTTTGATAATGGGATTTATCGGATTTTCTCTGCTGCATTCATGCCGCTGTACACACGCTTCATTCTCTTACGGAGACATATAAATCCATGGGTTTGAAGATTCTTACTAGTCAGGTGTATTCCTAGGCGTTGAATATGGGGTGTTTAGTCCATTTCGTTGAGCAAGGGGTAGGTCTTGACTATTACATATTTGGCTTATGGAAAGGTATCTGTGCTAATTTCTATCTCTGGTTTTATGCAGCACCCCAACTCACCTTTCCCCTTAAGCAAGCATAAGTTGGTTTTCTAAATTTGAGACCCTGTTCTGTTTTGTAATTCAGTTCATGTGTAGCCAAGTTTACATTCCGTGTAGTAGTGATATCTTATGATGTTTCATTTTCTGTGTGACTTATTTCACTTAGAATCATCGTACCTGAATCCACTCATTATGCCGCGACGGGCCTGATGACATAGATTTCATTGCTGAGTGATATTCCATTGTACGTACGTACCACAACTTCTTTATCCATTTTTCACATTCTGGGATATTTAACTTGTACCGTAGACGAGGTTCTTGTAAACAGAGCCGTCCGACACTTTGGGGTGGCTGTGTGTTTTTGATTTTAATTTCCCTAAGCTATAGGACCATAAGTGGAAGTGCCGTAGGCTCCGTAGCTTTGTTTTTTCGGTGTTCCGGGAAACACCATACACTTCTCCAGAGTGGCTGTTGGCAATTTACATCCCGCCCATCAGCATAACAAGGCTCCCTGTTCTCCGTGGCCTGTGTTGCCTTTCTGGATTTTACACTTTTTTCAGATGGACCTTTTGACCGGGGGGCAGTGAGACTTCATTGTAGTGCAGATTTCTTTAACATGCTTGCTTGGTTGGCCAAAAAGGGCGTATGCGTTTTTTCCTGAATATATTCAGGAGAAAACGCATACGCCCTTTTTGGCCAAGAGCATCATTGTCGACGTTCTGCCTCTTTTCCTATGCTTTAAATGCAATTCCCGTCTACCCCTTGAAATCGTTTTCCTGCGATTCTGCCCCACTTACAAGTCGTCTTCGCAGCCTTCCTTCAATATATTTTTGGACGATAGCTGTCATTTATAACTCTGCAGGTTTGTGAGTTACAGTGCCCCTGAGCTCATTTCTTCAACTCGTTATCTTGTGAGCTGGCCGCAAACCCACAGGATTGCCTCAGGCCCTAATCTGGTTCCGGCACGGCATGCTGAGCCTTTGGTTAATTCCT
Source organism: Delphinapterus leucas (assembly GCF_059928025.1). NCBI lineage: Eukaryota > Metazoa > Chordata > Mammalia > Artiodactyla > Monodontidae > Delphinapterus > Delphinapterus leucas. The sequence goes on from NW_028322248.1 coordinate 3,205,810, forward strand.
CTTCCTGGTGGGAAATGAGCGTTAAATTTGCCCGTGCAGACACCTAGAGCTAGTCTCTCATTGGTTCTCCCTATTCCTTTTCATCTTGCGCAGAAATTGCAAACTGTGCCCAACAGGAGGTTAAAGGCACTGACTCTCCAAGTGGGGAGAGTGTTCGTAAAGGGTCTGGAATGGTGAACCCGAGTAAAAGGGGACGAAAACTGAGATGCATTTGTAAACGTTTGCCAGTCACATGGTGCACCATACTGTGGGTTTCCCATGCATGTTTTAGCTGAAGGAAGAATCCCTTAAACTTGGAGAGTTGGGACCCATGGAATGGGTACCATGCTGTATGACTTCAAAGGGTCTGCATTTGCTCATCGAACCTCACCAATGCTATCAGCCCGAAGTGCCCAACCTTATGTCTCACTCAGCTCTGGGTGTAGATGTGGTAAATCCAGGTTGCATCACAAGCCCTGAATGAATTATTTAAGAATTGCTCTCTATTTCACTGTCCTTGGGTTTTGTTTGTGTAATTCATTTTGATAATGGGATTTATCGGATTTTCTCTGCTGCATTCATGCCGCTGTACACACGCTTCATTCTCTTACGGAGACATATAAATCCATGGGTTTGAAGATTCTTACTAGTCAGGTGTATTCCTAGGCGTTGAATATGGGGTGTTTAGTCCATGTCGTTGAGCAAGGGGTAGGACTTGACTATTACATATTTGGCTTATGGAAAGGTATCTGTGCTAATTTCTATCTCTGGTTTTATGCAGCACCCCAACTCACCTTTCCCCTTAAGCAAGCATAAGTTGGTTTTCTAAAATTGAGACCCTGTTCTGTTTTGTAATTCAGTTCATGTGTAGCCAAGTTTACATTCCGTGTAGTAGTGATATCTTATGATGTTTCATTTTCTGTGTGACTTATTTCACTTAGAATCATCGTACCTGAATCCACTCATTATGCCGCGACGGGCCTGATGACATAGATTTCATTGCTGAGTGATATTCCATTGTACGTACGTACCACAACTTCTTTATCCATTTTTCACATTCTGGGATATTTAACTTGTACCGTAGACGAGGTTCTTGTAAACAGAGCCGTCCGACACTTTGGGGTGGCTGTGTGTTTTTGATTTTAATTTCCCTAAGCTATAGGACCATAAGTGGAAGTGCCGTAGGCTCCGTAGCTTTGTTTTTTCGGTGTTCCGGGAAACACCATACACTTCTCCAGGGTGGCTGTTGGCAATTTGCATCCCGCCCATCAGCATAACAAGGCTCCCTGTTCTCCATGGCCTGTGCTGCCTTTCTGGATTTTACACTTTTTTCAGATGGCCCTTTAGACCGGGGGGCAGTGAGACTTCATTGTAGTGCAGATTTCTTTAACATGCTTGCTTGGTTGGCCAAAAAGTGCGTATGCGTTTTTTCCTGAATATATTCAGGAAAAAACGCATACGCCCTTTTTGGCCAAGAGCATCATTGTCGACTTTCTGCCTCTTTTCCTATGCTTTAAATGCAATTCCCGTCTACCCCCTGAAATCGTTCTCCTGCAATTCTGCCCCACTTACAAGTAGTCTTCGCAGCCTTCCTTCAATATATTTTTGGACGATAGCTGTCATTTATATAGCTCTGCAGGTTTGTGAGTTACAGTGCCCCTGAGCTCATTTCTTCAACTCGCTATCTTGTGAGCTGGCTGCAAACCCACAGGATTGCCTCAGGCCCTAATCTGGTTCCGGCACGGCATGCTGAGCCTTTGGTTAATTCCTCTTCCTGGTGGGAAATGAGCGTTAAATTTGCCCGTGCAGACACCTAGAGCTAGTCTCTCATTGGTTCTCCCTATTCCTTTTCATCTTGCGCAGAAATTGCAAACTGTGCCCAACAGGAGGTTAAAGGCACTGACTCTCCAAGTGGGGAGAGTGTTCGTAAAGGGTCTGGAATGGTGAACCCGAGTAAAAGGGGACGAAAACTGAGATGCATTTGAAAACGTTTGCCAGTCACACGGTGCACCATACTGTGGGTTTCCCATGCATGTTTTAGCTGAAGGAAGAATCCCTTAAACTTGGAGAGTTGGGACCCATGGAATGGGTACCATGCTGTATGACTTCAAAGGGTCTGCATTTGCTCATCGAACCTCACCAATGCTATCAGCCCGAAATGCACAACCTTATGTCTCACTCAGCTCTGGGTGTAGATGTGGTAAATCCAGGTTGCATCACAAGCCCTGAATGAATTATTTAAGAATTGCTCTCTATTTCACTGTCCTTGGGTTTTGTTTGTGTAATTCATTTTGATAATGGGATTTATCGGATTTTCTCTGCTGCATTCATGCCGCTGTACACACGCTTCATTCTCTTACGGAGACATATAAATCCATGGGTTTGAAGATTCTTACTAGTCAGGTGTATTCCTAGGCGTTGAATATGGGGTGTTTAGTCCATTTCGTTGAGCAAGGGGTAGGTCTTGACTATTACATATTTGGCTTATGGAAAGGTATCTGTGCTAATTTCTATCTCTGGTTTTATGCAGCACCCCAACTCACCTTTCCCCTTAAGCAAGCATAAGTTGGTTTTCTAAATTTGAGACCCTGTTCTGTTTTGTAATTCAGTTCATGTGTAGCCAAGTTTACATTCCGTGTAGTAGTGATATCTTATGATGTTTCATTTTCTGTGTGACTTATTTCACTTAGAATCATCGTACCTGAATCCACTCATTATGCCGCGACGGGCCTGATGACATAGATTTCATTGCTGAGTGATATTCCATTGTACGTACGTACCACAACTTCTTTATCCATTTTTCACATTCTGGGATATTTAACTTGTACCGTAGACGAGGTTCTTGTAAACAGAGCCGTCCGACACTTTGGGGTGGCTGTGTGTTTTTGATTTTAATTTCCCTAAGCTATAGGACCATAAGTGGAAGTGCCGTAGGCTCCGTAGCTTTGTTTTTTCGGTGTTCCGGGAAACACCATACACTTCTCCAGAGTGGCTGTTGGCAATTTACATCCCGCCCATCAGCATAACAAGGCTCCCTGTTCTCCGTGGCCTGTGTTGCCTTTCTGGATTTTACACTTTTTTCAGATGGACCTTTTGACCGGGGGGCAGTGAGACTTCATTGTAGTGCAGATTTCTTTAACATGCTTGCTTGGTTGGCCAAAAAGGGCGTATGCGTTTTTTCCTGAATATATTCAGGAGAAAACGCATACGCCCTTTTTGGCCAAGAGCATCATTGTCGACGTTCTGCCTCTTTTCCTATGCTTTAAATGCAATTCCCGTCTACCCCTTGAAATCGTTTTCCTGCGATTCTGCCCCACTTACAAGTCGTCTTCGCAGCCTTCCTTCAATATATTTTTGGACGATAGCTGTCATTTATAACTCTGCAGGTTTGTGAGTTACAGTGCCCCTGAGCTCATTTCTTCAACTCGTTATCTTGTGAGCTGGCCGCAAACCCACAGGATTGCCTCAGGCCCTAATCTGGTTCAGGCACGGCATGCTGAGCCTTTGGTTAATTCCTCTTCCTGGTGGGAAATGAGCGTTAAATTTGCCCGTGCAGACACCTAGAGCTAGTCTCTCATTCGTTCTCCTTATTCCTTTTCATCTTGCGCAGAAATTGCAAACTGTGCCCAACAGGAGGTTAAAGGCACTGACTCTCCAAGTGGGGAGAGTGTTCGTAAAGGGTCTGGAATGGTGAACCCGAGTAAAAGGGGACGAAAACTGAGATGCATTTGAAAACGTTTGCCAGTCACACGGTGCACCGTACTGTGGGTTTCCCATGCATGTTTTAGCTGAAGGAAGAATCCCTTAAACTTGGAGAGTTGGGACCCATGGAATGGGTACCATGCTGTATGACTTCAAAGGGTCTGCATTTGCTCATCGAACCTCACCAATGCTATCAGCCCGAAGTGCCCAACCGTATGTCTCACTCAGCTCTGGGTGTAGATGTGGTAAATCCAGGTTGCATCACAAGCCCTGAATGAATTATTTAAGAATTGCTCTCTATTTCACTGTCCTTGGGTTTTGTTTGTGTAATTCATTTTGATAATGGGATTTATCGGATTTTCTCTGCTGCATTCATGCCGCTGTACACACGCTTCATTCTCTTACGGAGACATATAAATCCATGGGTTTGAAGATTCTTACTAGTCAGGTGTATTCCTAGGCGTTGAATATGAGGTGTTTAGTCCATTTCGTTGAGCAAGTGGTAGGTCTTGACTATTATATATTTGGCTTATGGAAAGGTATCTGTGCTAATTTCTATCTCTGGTTTTATGCAGCACCCCAACTCACCTTTCCCCTTAAGCAAGCATAAGTTGGTTTTCTAAATTTGAGACCCTGTTCTGTTTTGTAATTCAGTTCATGTGTAGCCAAGTTTACATTCCGTGTATTAGTGATATCTTATGATGTTTCATTTTCTGTGTGACTTATTTCACTTAGAATCATCGTACCTGAATCCACTCATTATGCCGCGACGGGCCTGATGACATAGATTTCATTGCTGTGTGATATTCCATTGTACGTACGTACCACAACTTCTTTATCCATTTTTCACATTCTGGGATATTTAACTTGTACCGTAGACGAGGTTCTTGTAAACAGAGCCGCCCGAGACTTTTGGGTGGCTGTGTGTTTTTGATTTTAATTTTCCTAAGCTATAGGACCATAAGGGGAAGTGCCATAGGCTCCGTTGCTTTGTTTTTTAGATGTTCCAGGAAACACCATACATTTTTCCAGACTGGCTGTTGGCAATTTACATCCCGCCCATCAGCATAACAAGGCTCGCTGTTCTCCATGGCCTGTGCTGCCTTTCTGGATTTTACAATTTTTTCAGATGGCCCTTTTGACCGGGGGGCAGTGAGACTTCATTGTAGTGCAGATTTCTTTAACATGCTTGCTTGGTTGGCCAAAAAGGGCGTATGCGTTTTTTCCTTAATATGTTCAGGAAAAAACGCATACGCCCTTTTTGGCCAAGTGCATCATTGTCGACGTTCTGCCTCTTTTCCTATGCTTTAAATGCAATTCCAGTCTACCCCCTGAAATCGTTTTCCTGCAATTCTGCCCCGCTTTCAAGTCCTCTTCGCAGCCTTCCTTCAATATATTTTTGGACGATAGCTGTCATTTATAACTCTGCAGGTTTCTGAATTACAGTGACCCTGAGCTCCTTTCTTCAAATTACTTTCATTTGAGCTATCCGAAAAGCCGCAGGATTGCTTCAGGCCCTAATCTTGTTCTGGCACGGCATGCTGAGCCTTTGGTTAATTCCTCTTCCTGGTGGGAAATGAGCGTTAAATTTGCCCGTGCAGACACCTACAGGTAGTCTTTCATTGGTTCTCCCTCTTCCTGTTCATCTTGCGCAGAAATTGCACACTGTGCCAAACAGGAGGTTAAAGGCACTGACTCTCCAAGTGGGGAGAGTGTTCGTAAAGAGTCTGGAATGGTGAACCCGAGTAAAAGAGGACGAAACCTGAGATGCATTTGAAAACGTTTCCCGGTCACACGGTGCACCATACTGTGGGTTCCCATGCATGTTTTAGCTGAAGGAAGAATCCCTTAAACTTGGAGAGTTGGGACCCATGGAATGGGTACCATGCTGTATGACTTCAAAGGGTCTGCATTTGCTCATCGAACCTCACCAATGCTATCAGCCCAAAGTGCCCAACCTTATGTCTCACTCAGCTCTGGGTGTAGATGTGGTAAATCCAGGTTGCATCACAAGCCCTGAATGAATTATTTAAGAATTGCTCTCTATTTCACTGTCCTTGGGTTTTGTTTGTGTAATTCATTTTGATAATGGGATTTATCGGATTTTCTCTGCTGCATTCATGCCGCTGTACACACGCTTCATTCTCTTACGGAGACATATAAATCCATGGGTTTGAAGATTCTTACTAGTCAGGTGTATTCCTAGGCGTTGAATATGGGGTGTTTAGTCCATTTCGTTGAGCAAGGGGTAGGTCTTGACTATTACATATTTGGCTTATGGAAAGGTATCTGTGCTAATTTCTATCTCTGGTTTTATGCAGCACCCCAACTCACCTTTCCCCTTAAGCAAGCATAAGTTGGTTTTCTAAATTTGAGACCCTGTTCTGTTTTGTAATTCAGTTCATGTGTAGCCAAGTTTACATTCCGTGTAGTAGTGATATCTTATGATGTTTCATTTTCTGTGTGACTTATTTCACTTAGAATCATCGTACCTGAATCCACTCATTATGCCGCGACGGGCCTGATGACATAGATTTCATTGCTGAGTGATATTCCATTGTACGTACGTACCACAACTTCTTTATCCATTTTTCACATTCTGGGATATTTAACTTGTACCGTAGACGAGGTTCTTGTAAACAGAGCCGTCCGACACTTTGGGGTGGCTGTGTGTTTTTGATTTTAATTTCCCTAAGCTATAGGACCATAAGTGGAAGTGCCGTAGGCACTGTAGCTTTGTTTTTTCGGTGTTCCGGGAAACACCATACACTTCTCCAGAGTGGCTGTTGGCAATTTACATCCCGCCCATCAGCATAACAAGGCTCCCTGTTCTCCATGGCCTGTGCTGCCTTTCTGGATTTTACACTTTTTTCAGATGGCCCTTTTGACCGGGGGGCAGTGAGACTTCATTGAAGTGCACATTTCTTTAACATGCATGCTTGGTTGGCCAAAAAGGGCGTATGCGTTTTTTCCTGAATATATTCAGGAAAAAACGCATACGCCCTTTTTGGCCAAGAGCATCATTGTCGATGTTCTGCCTCTTTTCCTATGCTTTAAATGCAATTCCCGTCTACCCCCTGAAATCGTTTTCCTGCAAATCTGTCCCGCTTACACGTCGTCTTCTCAGCCTTCCTTCAATATATTTTTGGACGATAGCTGTCATTTATAACTCTGCAGGTTTGTGAGTTACAGTGCCCCTGAGCTCATTTCTTCAACTCGCTCTCTTGTGAGCTGGCCGCAAACCCACAGGATTGCTTCAAGCCCTAATCTGGTTCTGGCACGGCATGCTGAGCCTTTGGTTAATTCCTCTTCCTGGTGGGAAATGAGCGTTAAATTTGCCCGTGCAGACACCTAGAGCTAGTCTCTCATTCGTTCTCCTTATTCCTTTTCATCTTGCGCAGAAATTGCAAACTGTGCCCAACAGGAGGTTAAAGGCACTGACTCTCCAAGTGGGGAGAGTGTTCGTAAAGGGTCTGGAATGGTGAACCCGAGTAAAAGGGGACGAAAACTGAGATGCATTTGAAAACGTTTGCCAGTCACACGGTGCACCGTACTGTGGGTTTCCCATGCATGTTTTAGCTGAAGGAAGAATCCCTTAAACTTGGAGAGTTGGGACCCATGGAATGGGTACCATGCTGTATGACTTCAAAGGGTCTGCATTTGCTCATCGAACCTCACCAATGCTATCAGCCCGAAGTGCCCAACCGTATGTCTCACTCAGCTCTGGGTGTAGATGTGGTAAATCCAGGTTGCATCACAAGCCCTGAATGAATTATTTAAGAATTGCTCTCTATTTCACTGTCCTTGGGTTTTGTTTGTGTAATTCATTTTGATAATGGGATTTATCGGATTTTCTCTGCTGCATTCATGCCGCTGTACACACGCTTCATTCTCTTACGGAGACATATAAATCCATGGGTTTGAAGATTCTTACTAGTCAGGTGTATTCCTAGGCGTTGAATATGAGGTGTTTAGTCCATTTCGTTGAGCAAGGGGTAGGTCTTGACTATTATATATTTGGCTTATGGAAAGGTATCTGTGCTAATTTCTATCTCTGGTTTTATGCAGCACCCCAACTCACCTTTCCCCATAAGCAAGCATAAGTTGGTTTTCTAAATTTGAGACCCTCTTCTGTTTTGTAATTCAGTTCATGTGTAGCCAAGTTTACATTCCGTGTATTAGTGATATCTTATGATGTTTCATTTTCTGTGTGACTTATTTCACTTAGAATCATCGTACCTGAATCCACTCATTATGCCGCGACGGGCCTGATGACATAGATTTCATTGCTGTGTGATATTCCATTGTACGTACGTACCACAACTTCTTTATCCATTTTTCACATTCTGGGATATTTAACTTGTACCGTAGACGAGGTTCTTGTAAACAGAGCCGCCCGAGACTTTTGGGTGGCTGTGTGTTTTTGATTTTAATTTTCCTAAGCTATAGGACCATAAGGGGAAGTGCCATAGGCTCCGTTGCTTTGTTTTTTAGATGTTCCGGGAAACACCATACATTTTTCCAGACTGGCTGTTGGCAATTTACATCCCGCCCATCAGCATAACAAGGCTCGCTGTTCTCCATGGCCTGTGCTGCCTTTCTGGATTTTACAATTTTTTCAGATGGCCCTTTTGACCGGGGGGCAGTGAGACTTCATTGTAGTGCAGATTTCTTTAACATGCTTGCTTGGTTGGCCAAAAATGGCGTATGCGTTTTTTCCTTAATATGTTCAGGAAAAAACGCATACGCCCTTTTTGGCCAAGTGCATCATTGTCGACGTTCTGCCTCTTTTCCTATGCTTTAAATGCAATTCCAGTCTACCCCCTGAAATCGTTTTCCTGCAATTCTGCCCCGCTTTCAAGTCCTCTTCGCAGCCTTCCTTCAATATATTTTTGGACGATAGCTGTCATTTATAACTCTGCAGGTTTCTGAATTACAGTGACCCTGAGCTCCTTTCTTCAAATTACTTTCATTTGAGCTGGCCGAAAAGCCGCAGGATTGCTTCAGGCCCTAATCTTGTTCTGGCACGGCATGCTGAGCCTTTGGTTAATTCCTCTTCCTGGTGGGAAATGAGCGTTAAATTTGCCCGTGCAGACACCTACAGGTAGTCTTTCATTGGTTCTCCCTCTTCCTGTTCATCTTGCGCAGAAATTGCACACTGTGCCAAACAGGAGGTTAAAGGCACTGACTCTCCAAGTGGGGAGAGTGTTCGTAAAGAGTCTGGAATGGTGAACCCGAGTAAAAGAGGACAAAACCTGAGATGCATTTGAAAACGTTTCCCGGTCACACGGTGCACCATACTGTGGGTTTCCCATGCATGTTTTAGCTGAAGGAAGAATCCCTTAAACTTGGAGAGTTGGGACCCATGGAATGGGTACCATGCTGTATGACTTCAAAGGGTCTGCATTTGCTCATCGAACCTCACCAATGCTATCATCCCAAAGTGCCCAACCTTATGTCTCACTCAGCTCTGGGTGTAGATGTGGTAAATCCAGGTTGCATCACAAGCCCTGAATGAATTATTTAAGAATTGCTCTCTATTTCACTGTCCTTGGGTTTTGTTTGTGTAATTCATTTTGATAATGGGATTTATCGGATTTTCTCTGCTGCATTCATGCCGCTGTACACACGCTTCATTCTCTTACGGAGACATATAAATCCATGGGTTTGAAGATTCTTACTAGTCAGGTGTATTCCTAGGCGTTGAATATGGGGTGTTTAGTCCATTTCGTTGAGCAAGGGGTAGGTCTTGACTATTACATATTTGGCTTATGGAAAGGTATCTGTGCTAATTTCTATCTCTGGTTTTATGCAGCACCCCAACTCACCTTTCCCCTTAAGCAAGCATAAGTTGGTTTTCTAAATTTGAGACCCTGTTCTGTTTTGTAATTCAGTTCATGTGTAGCCAAGTTTACATTCCGTGTAGTAGTGATATCTTATGATGTTTCATTTTCTGTGTGACTTATTTCACTTAGAATCATCGTACCTGAATCCACTCATTATGCCGCGACGGGCCTGATGACATAGATTTCATTGCTGAGTGATATTCCATTGTACGTACGTACCACAACTTCTTTATCCATTTTTCACATTCTGGGATATTTAACTTGTACCGTAGACGAGGTTCTTGTAAACAGAGCCGTCCGACACTTTGGGGTGGCTGTGTGTTTTTGATTTTAATTTCCATAAGCTATAGGACCATAAGTGGAAGTGCCGTAGGCTCCGTAGCTTTGTTTTTTCGGTGTTCCGGGAAACACCATACACTTCTCCAGAGTGGCTGTTGGCAATTTACATCCCGCCCATCAGCATAACAAGGCTCCCTGTTCTCCATGGCCTGTGCTGCCTTTCTGGATTTTACACTTTTTTCAGATGGCCCTTTTGACCGGGGGGCAGTGAGACTTCATTGAAGTGCACATTTCTTTAACATGCATGCTTGGTTGGCCAAAAAGGGCGTATGCGTTTTTTCCTGAATATATTCAGGAAAAAACGCATACGCCCTTTTTGGCCAAGAGCATCATTGTCGATGTTCTGCCTCTTTTCCTATGCTTTAAATGCAATTCCCGTCTACCCCCTGAAATCGTTTTCCTGCAAATCTGTCCCGCTTACACGTCGTCTTCTCAGCCTTCCTTCAATATATTTTTGGACGATAGCTGTCATTTATAACTCTGCAGGTTTGTGAGTTACAGTGCCCCTGAGCTCCTTTCTTCAACTCGCTATCATGTGAGCTGGCCGCAAACCCACATGATTGCTTCAGGCCCTAATCTGGTTCCGGCTCGGCATGCTGAGCCTTTGGTTAATTCCTCTTCCTGGTGGGAAATGAGCGTTAAATTTGCCCGTGCAGACACCTAGAGTTAGTCTCTCATTCGTTCTCCCTATTCCTTTTCATCTTGCGCAGAAATTGCAAACTGTGCCCAACAGGAGGTTAAAGGCACTGACTCTCCAAGTGGGGAGAGTGTTCGTAAAGGGTCTGGAATGGTGAACCCGAGTAAAAGGGGACGAAAACTGAGATGCATTTGAAAACGTTTGCCAGTCACACGGTGCACCATACTGTGGGTTTCCCATGCATGTTTTAGCTGAAGGAAGAATCCCTTAAACTTGGAGAGTTGGGATCCATGGAATGGGTACCATGCTGTATGACTTCATAGGGTCTGCATTTGCTCATCGAACCTCACCAATGCTATCAGCCCGAAGTGCCCAACCTTATGTCTCACTCAGCTCTGGGTGTAGATGTGGTAAATCCAGGTTGCATCACAAGCCCTGAATGAATTATTTAAGAATTGCTCTGTATTTCACTGTCCTTGGGTTTTGTTTGTTTAATTCATTTTGATAATGGGATTTATCGGATTTTCTCTGCTGCATTCATGCCGCTGTACACACGCTTCATTCTCTTACGGAGACATATAAATCCATGGGTTTGAAGATTCTTACTAGTCAGGTGTATTCCTAGGCGTTGAATATGGGGTGTTTAGTCCATTTCGTTGAGCAAGGGGTAGGTCTTGACTATTACATATTTGGCTTATGGAAAGGTATCTGTGCTAATTTCTATCTCTGGTTTTATGCAGCACCCCAACTCACCTTTCCCCTTAAGCAAGCATAAGTTGGTTTTCTAAATTTCAGACCCTGTTCTGTTTTGTAATTCAGTTCATGTGTAGCCAAGTTTACATTCCGTGTAGTAGTGATATCTTATGATGTTTCATTTTCTGTGTGACTTATTTCACTTAGAATCATCGTACCTGAATCCACTCATTATGCCGCGACGGGCCTGATGACATAGATTTCATTGCTGAGTGATATTCCATTGTACGTACGTACCACAACTTCTTTATCCATTTTTCACATTCTGGGATATTAAACTTGTACCGTAGACGAGGTTCTTGTAAACAGAGCCGCCCGAGACTTTTGGGTGGCTGTGTGTTTTTGATTTTAATTTCCCTAAGCTATAGGACCATAAGTGGAAGTGCCGTAGGCTCCGTAGCTTTGTTTTTTTGGTGTTCCGGGAAACACCATACACTTCTCCAGAGTGGCTGTTGGCAATTTACATCCCGCCCATCAGCATAACAAGGCTCCCTGTTCTCCATGGCCTGTGTTGCCTTTCTGGATTTTACACTTTTTTCAGATGGCCCTTTTGACCGGGGGGCAGTGAGACTTCATTCTAGTGCAGATTTCTTTAACATGCTTGCTTGGTTGGCCAAAAAGGGCGTATGCGTTTTTTCCTGAATATATTCAGGAAAAAACGCATACGCCCTTTTTGGCCAAGAGCATCATTGTCGACGTTCTGCCTCTTTTCCTATGCTTTAAATGCAATTCCCGTGTCCCCCCTGAAATCGTTTTCCTGCAAATCTGTCCCGCTTACAAGTCGTCTTCGCAGCCTTCCTTCAATATATTTTTGGACGATAGCTGCCATTCATAACTCTGCAGGTTTTTGAATTACAGTGCCCCTGAGCTCCTTTCTTCAACTCGCTTTCTTGTGAGCTGGCCGCAAAACCGCAGGATTGCTTCAGGCCCTAATCTGTTTCCAGAAGGGCACGCTGAGCCTTTGGTTAATTCCTCTTCCTGGTGGGAAATGAGCATTCCATTTGCCCGTGCAGGCACCTACAGCTAGTCTCTCAATGGTTCTCCCTATTCCTGTTCATCTTGCGCAGAAATTGCAAACTGTGCCCAACAGGAGGTTAAAGGCACTGACTCTCCAAGTGGGGAGAGTGTTAGTAAAGCGTCTGAAACGGTGAAACCGAGTACCAGGGGATGAAACATGAGATTCATTTTAAAACGTTTCCTGGTCACATGTTGGACCATACTCTGGGTTACCCATGCATATTTTAGATGAAAGAAGAATCCTTTAAACCTGGAGAGTTGCGATCATTCAAATGGGTACCATGCAGTATGACTTCAAAGTGTCTGCATTTGCTCAACGAACCTCACCAATGCTATCAGCCCGAAGTGTCCAGCCTTATGTCTCACCCAGCTCTGGGTGTAGATGTGGTAAATCCAGGTTGCATCACAAGCCCTGAATGAATTATTTAAGAATTGCTCTCTATTTCACTGTCATTGTGTTTTGTTTTTGAAATTTATTTTGATAATGGGATATATCTTATTTTCACTGCTGCGTTCATGCCATTGTACACACACTTGATTCTCTTATGAAGACATATAAATCCATGGGTTTTAATATTCTTACTAGTCAGGTATATTCCTAGGCGTTGAATATGGGGTTCTGAGTCCATTTTGTTGAGCAAGCAGTAGGTCTTGACTATTACATATTTGGCTTATGGAACAGTATCTGTGCTAATTTCAATCTCTGGTTTTATGCAGCACCCCAACTCACCTTTATCCTTAAGCAAGAATAAGTTGGTTTTCTATATTTGAGACCCTGTTCTGTTTTGTAATTCAGTTCTTGTGTAGCCAAGCTTACATTCCATGTATTAGTGATATAGTATGTCTTTTTCTTTTTGAATTCTGTGACTTTGAATGATCATACGTAACTCCTCTGGAGTTGTTACAAGTGGCCATATTGCATTGATTTCCAGGCTGAGTCATATTCCACTCTACATAAGCACCACATCTGTATCCATTTTTTCCCTCCAGAGACATTTAAGTTATATCCTGGTCGAGGATCTTTTAAACAATTAGGCGGTATACATTGGGGTGCCTGTGTCCTCTCGATTTTTGTTTTTCCCAAGATATACGTCCATGGGTGCAAGTGCCCTGTGCTCTGTAGCTCATTTTTCAGATGCTTTATTAAACACAATACACTTCTCCAGAGTGACCGTTGGCAATATACATTTCCACTATAAGCCTCACAGGGCTCCCTTTTCTCCTTGCCCTGTCCTGCATTTCTGGTGTTTACACTTTATGAGGATGGCTCTTCTGACTGATGCGAAGTGATATGTTTTGTAGTATTGATTTCCAGTGCCCACCTGTTTGGTTGGCTAAAAAAGTGTATGCCCTTTTCTTGAATATATACAGAAAAAGACGCATACACCCTTTTTGGCCAACTGCAAGTTTGGCAATGTTCAGCCCCTTTTCTTGTGCTTAATGGCGAGTCCTTTCTACCTCTTCCAATCCCTTTCCTGCCATTCTCCGTTGCTTACAAGTCCTTTTCTCTGACTTTCCTCAAGACAATTTTCAGTGATAGATATTTTCAACTCTGCAGTTTCGTGAATTTTAGTGCCACTGAGCTCCATTTTTCAACTTGTGTTTATGGGAACTGGCCACAAAGCAGCGGGATTTCCTCAAGCCCTATTCTGTTTCCATGGGCAACCCTAGCCTTTGGTCAATTCGTCTTCCTGATTGGAAATTAGAGTGACATGTGCCTGTCCGAACACCTAGGACTTGTCTCTCATTGTTCCTCCTCCTTCTGCTTCATCCTCTGGACAAATTCCAAACTGTATGCAACAGGATGTTGACAGTGCTGACATCTCCAAGTGGGGAGACTGTTAGTAAAGACGCTGGAAGGGTGAACCCGAGCACCAGGAAATGAGGAGATGAGATGCCTTTTCCAAACTCTTCCCGATCAGACGGTATACCATCCTCTGGGTGTGACAGGCATGCTTTAGCTGTAGGAAGGGTCCCATTCATGTGAGGAGAACACCAGGGCTTTTTCAAAATCAGTGTCTCTCCGCTACCCAAACTGGGGAATTTTTTAAGCTACGGCTACACATATGTTCACTAAGGACCTTGGGAAGTAGACAGAGTCCAAACTTTAGATGATTGAATTCTTCCTGGTCAGAAGCACTCACCACCGGCTTCCCTTAGGTTCCATTTTAACTGTCATTGATAGATGATGTCAATAAAAATATCTATTCTTTTTCAGATTATTTCCCCTTATAGGTTATTGCAAAATATTGAGTGTAGTTCCCTGTGCTATACAGCAGTTCCTTGTTGATGATCGATTTTATACATAGCAGTGTGTATGTGTTAATCCCAAACTGTTAATTTATCCCTCCTCTCACCTTTCCCCTTTGGTAATAATAAATTATAAGACTTTATACTTCTCAGAAATGGGGGAGCTGAAAGAGAGGTATCATTTTCAATGGAAAAGCATTTAAAACAAGATTGAAGCCTTAACCAAGATTATTAGATGTACATCCTTGGAAAGAAATCACTTCATTTCTCTAATATTGACCTGACAAATAAGACAAACCTTTTCACTGAACTTGCTTATAATAAAGTGATGGAAATATCAAATGGAAGTGTTAGAAACATCTTATTTTACCCGAGCCTTATACACTGTTCTATGTTAATTACAGTTTGGCTCACACATCTGTTCATTGAAGTTACAATGTTCTCAATTTCTGTTATTGATCCTCCAGAGTGGACCCCAACAAGTGTCCCCCTGCCCAGTGTCATTGGAGCCAACAGATCGAGTCTGAGTTTGGTTCAGAAGCAAAGGAAACTTTATATTTTGATCAGAGAATGCAGAGGTGAGAGCATGTGCTACCCCGTGGGCTGTGGGCTGGGCTGCTGTGTAGAGATCCTGTCAGAGTCAGTCAGAGGGAGGGGGGGAGCTCTTGAGGGCCCGGTTGGCTGCAGCTCAGGCTCTATATCACGGAGTGTGCACTGTGCCCCAGGAGCTGAGGTGTCGACCCAGCCATTCTGCACTAGAAAATCTGGTCTGAAGTGCCGGGTGTGGAACCTCTGTATGCGGGACCCTAGGAGCACGTGAAATTAGACAAAGCACAAAGGATAAAACAGGTTAGACTTTATTTTATTGCCCAGATTCTATTTTTATCTCCCAGGGATTTTTAAGGGGCTTTGCCTGGGACAAGCCCCTCTTCTGCCTTTTGTCCCCTTCCTCATTCTTGGAGTGCTGGGGGTGCAGACCCTTCTTCTGTAACTGCTGAGTGCTGAGTTAGGAGCCCTCATACCCGTGGGCGAGGGTCAGAACTTCTCCCCAGCAGCCTCCAGGTGACGTTGATTGTCCCCAGGCCTCCTGCCTTCCTGCTAGTCTGCCTGAGCACCAGTATTGGAAGTGTTATAGATTCTAATGACCTTTAAGGGTCCAGGAAGGAGATGTGCAGTGATGCTGTGAGGTCCAGTTTCACCCCGCCCCGCATTTGTTCGGCCACCTTAGGCTGACCGTTTCTGCCAGCCTAGATGCTCTGACCAGTAGTCTGCACTTTCTTCAATTAGGCCCCTGAATTAATGTAAAAAGAGCACCAGGTGTCAGGACCCTGTCCGCTCAACTCCCAGACAGTCCAGGGTCATGGGTGATGAAGGACCATGATGGCCACTGAGTCAACAGCCTTTTGAAGTAAACAGGAGTCCAGCCGGTCTTATTGGCCAACATTATCACAGTGTCTGTAGGCTTTTCTATGGTGACAGCGTGATATACGGTTCCCCCGCCAGGATTATTAGGTCCGCTCTGGGGGCAGTAAGTCCTGCAAGCAGTAGTCTACTCTTTTGGGACACACTCTTGTTGTTTTATGAGAGAAACTCCAGGTCAAGTGATGGTCACTTGAGTCGTCATGGTGCCCCGTTGCCCCCGGTTATCTCTCTGGAGTTTGGAGTTGGAAGGCCTCCTCACTCGAGGTCAGTGTGCCCACAGAGCAAACCCTGCAACTTCAGGGCATCATTGGGTGTTAGGAACACCACTTGGGGTCCTTTTCCCTTAGGAGGGAGGTGGCCTTTTGGGCTGCTGATTTCCAGGATTTTAGATACCGCCAGTATCTTGGCCAGATGTGGCAGTGGGCCAAGCCCCTTGGTGACCGTAGTTTATCCTACCTGGATGGCATTCTTG
This sequence comes from Delphinapterus leucas, assembly GCF_059928025.1. Lineage (NCBI taxonomy): Eukaryota > Metazoa > Chordata > Mammalia > Artiodactyla > Monodontidae > Delphinapterus > Delphinapterus leucas. Next base: position 3,222,227 of record NW_028322248.1, read on the forward strand.
CATTGTTCCATTTCAAGTGGTCCCAGTTTTTGCACTAATACTCCAATGGCGATTCACCGTTCACCAGGAATGTAAAGGTCAAAGGGTTTAGCTAAATTAGGGAGTTCCAGGGCAAGGGTCTGAATTGACTGCTCTTTCCATTCTTGAAAGGCCACTTCTGGATTCTATTCAAAAGGATCATCATCTTTTCCTTTCAGTGTTTCATATAGAGGCCCAGCTAGTAGACTGTAGTTAGGGATCCAGAAGCAGCAAACCGTGGCCTCCCCAGGAACCCCTAAGCTGTCTTCTAGTTTTAGATATGGGTAAGGCTGTAAATTGTTTCTTCCCTTTCCTGGGATGGGCTTCTCCGACCTTCTGTGAGAATGAAGCCCAGGCAGGTCACCGTAGTCTGTGATATTTGAGCTTTTTCTTGGACAACTTGTATCCTTTATTGGCTTGGTAGTTCAGAGGTCTCCTTAGTAGGGCTGGTGTTCAGAATGTCGTCTGCATATTGAAGGAGTGTTTCTTTTTCCAGTGGTAGGACTTTTAGGTCTTTAGCTGAGCTTTCCCCAAAGATGGTGTGGGAATTTTTGAACCCTTGGGGCAAGACGGCCCAGAAGTATTGTTTTAGTTGTATGTTGAGACCTGCCACTCACAAGCCAAAATTTCTTGTGACTCTGACACTAATGGAATACAAAAGAAGGCATCATTGAAGACTAATACAGAATACCATGTCCTGGTGGTTGGTAGAATGACCAGCAGGGTGTAGGATTTAGGAACTACTGGAGGTCTATCCTCGGTGGCTTCACTGACTGTCCTGACATCTTTTACCAGGATTCCAGCAGCCCATGGGGCTCTCGATATCAGGCCAATCCCAGGATATGGAGATCACCTGAGCAGGGACCCTACCCCCCACTCCAGACCACGGGGCTCTCGTGGTCAGGCCCCTCTCAGGATACAGAGCTACCCTTGCAGTTACCGTGGCAGGGCTGGGCACACAGGAACCGTGCACATCGCCCTCATTGCAGAGCACTCCCAGCTCACCTGTCACTCAGATCTGACACAGAGCACCTCAGAGCAGGACTTGAACTAACAAACAGCAGCTCTGACAGGTCTGTGACCCTGGGCATCACTCTGTGTGGCCTCCCTCCACCTGGTCTTCCAGAGACTTCCACTGCACCCGGGGAACCAGGCCTCTGTCTCCACCCACCACACACCCCTCCTCTCCCTGACTCCTGGGTTCCTCTCATTAGGAGAGGGTTTTCTTGAAGTTGTCTCCCACTCATGGGCCAGATAATATAATTAGAAAACAAGCCAGAGCTGCAGTCCCTTGTCTATCCTGACTCTCAGGAGCCCACACCTGTTCCTTGGACCTGGCCGATTCAGCAAGTTCCAGTTTCTGCAACTGTGAGCCCCTGAGGGGTGATTATTGGCTGGCCTGGGAAGCCTGACCGTGCCGGCCAGTCCTCCCCAGGTGTGCCTGGGTTGAGATCAATATAAACACCGCTCCAGGCAGCAAGAGCCCCTGCAGCTGTGCCTGAGGCCATTTTCTCTGCCCAGTCAGCAGTCTCGGGGCTGGGCTGGTGGGAGGGAGTGAGAGGCCACGGCTTTGTGGGTGGCCCAGTGTGAGTGGGGCTCTGCTGGACTTTCTGCAGCAGTTGCCAAGATGCCACCTGCTAAAGAAGAGGATGTGTCACCCATACCTGCTGCTGGAATTTCTCCCTGGGCAGAGGTGAGGAAGGAAGAAATCAGTGGGGGCCGGGACAGCAGGGGTATCTCAGGCAGGGAAATGGAAAGCTTCCAGAAGAGTACCCAGGGCCAGGACCATCCTGGCTGGCCTGCAGGCACCAAGTCGGCTGGCATGCTGTCGCTCATGTGGCTCCATGGCCCTTCCTCTAGGCTTTCAAATCCTTGTACGTATTCAGGTGTTTTACCTGTGAAAGGTGGGAACATTTCTGCAGCAGCTGGCCTGGGGCTCGGCCCACGTTTACTCACAGATGCCTCGGCACGGTCCCTCAACTTTGCAATGAGGATGCTTGTTGCGTGTGGCCTGCTGGCTGAATGGGAGATGATTCCCCACCACTGACCAACTTCAGAATTGTTTACAACTGGAGCAAGTGCCCTGATACGGTTTTCCTCTGTGTAACTTGTGGGTTCTGTATTTTTTTTCTTTTTTTCATTTTTGGTTCAAGGTAGATTTTATTCCTCTTTTTTGTATTTACAGATATAAGCATGGAAATAATTTATTCATATAAATACATGTATGTGAATGGAAGAATATTTTTTCTGTTTTACTTTTTTTAATTTTGAATTTTATTTTAATTTTTTATACAGCAGGTTCTTGTTGGTTATCTATTTTATACATATAAATGTATACATGCCAATCCCAATCTCTCAACTCCTCCCACCACCACCCCCTAACAGCTTTCCCCCCTTGGTGTCCATACGTTTGTTGTCTACATCTGTTGCTCTATTTCTGCCTTGCAAAACGGTTCATCTGTACAATTTTTCTAGGTTCCACATATATGCATTAATATACAAGATTTGTTTTTCCATTTCTGACTTACTTCACTCTGTATGACAGTCTCTAGATCCATCAACGTCTCTACAAATGACCCAATTTCATTCCTTTTTATGGCTTAGTAATATTCCATTTTATATATGTACCTCATCTTTATGCATTCGTCTGTCTGTGGGCATTTAGGTTGCTTCCATTACCTGGATATTGTAAATAGTGATGCAATGAACATTGCAGTGAATGTCTCTTTTTGATTTATGGTTTTGTCTGGGTATATGCCCAGTAGTGGGATTGCTGTATCATATGGTAATTCTATTCTTAGTTTTATAAGAAACTCCATAATGTTCTCCACAGTGACTGTATCAATTTACATTCCCAACAATAGTGGAAGAGGGTTCCTTATCTCCACACCCTTTCCAGCATTTGTTGTTTGTAGATTTTCTGATGATGCCCATTCTAACAGGTGTGAGGTGATACATCTTGGATGAGTCTATTTCATTGAGCAAAGAGTAGGTCTTGTCTATTACATATTTGACTTATGGAACGGTATGTGTGCTCATTTCAATCTCTGGTTTGATACAGCACCCCAACTCAACTTTCCCCTTAAGCAAGCATAAGTTTTTATCTAAATGTGAGACTCTGTTCGGTTTTGTAATTCAGTTTATGTGTAGCCAAGTTTACACTCTCTCTATTAGTGATATCTTATGATAATTATCTTACTCTGTGTGACATATTTCTCTTAGAATCATCATACTTAAATCCACTCAATTTGCTGCTACAGTCCTGATGACATTGATTTCATTGCTGAGTGATATTCCGTTGTACGTAAGTAGCACAACTCCTTTATCCATTTTTTTCTTTCTGGGATATTTAATTTGTACTGGACTCGAGGTTCTTGTATACACAGCAGCCCTAAATTTTGTGTTGGCTGTGTCTTCTTGATTTTAATTTTCCAAAGCTATAGGGCCAAAAGTGGAAGTGCCCTAGGGTCTGTAGCTTTGTTTGTCAGATGTTCCAGGATACACCATAAACATCTCCAGAGTGTCTGTTGGCAATTTACATCCCACCCATCAGCATAACAAGGCTCCCTTTATTCCATGGCCTGTCCTGTGTTTCTGGTTTTTACACTTTTTTCAGATGGCCCTTTTGACGAATGGGAAATAAGACTTCATTGTAGTGCGGATTTCCATTGCTCGAGTGCTTGGTTGGCCAAAAAGGGCATATGCGTTTTTTCCTGAATATATTCAGGAAAAAATGTATATGCACTTTTGTCCAAGTGCATCATTGTCGAAGATCTGCCGCATTTCACATGCTTTAAATGCAATTCCAATCTACCTCCTGAAATATGATTCCTGCAATTCTGCCTCGTTTTCAAGTCCTCTTTGCAGACTTACTTCAATATATTTTTGCCAATAGCTGTCATTTATACCTCTGCAGGTTTGTGAATTACAGTGCCCGTGATTTCCTTTCTTAACTCGTTTCCTTGAAAGCTGGCCACAGAACCGCAGGTTTGCTTCAGGCCATAATCAGGGTCCGGCACGGCACTCTGAGCCTTTGGTTAATTCCTCTTCCTGGTGGGAAATTAGAGTTAAATGTGCCCCTCCAGACACCTGCCTCACTCCCAGCCCCTTGGTGATGTGTGTCCTCTGGTTTGAGGCCACATGTGCTGGATTCCTCACCTTTGGCTGATGTGGCCCCACTGGTGTGAGGACACTCCTGCTTGGTTCCCATCTCCTTGGTGATGTGGGCCCTCCGGTGAGAGTCTGATCCTGGTTGTGTTACTCACACTTCTGTGAGGTAGGCCCTCTTCTCTGAGGTCAGTCCTGCCTAGCTGGCACACCCCGCCTTGGTGACGTCGGCCATCTGGTGGGAGTTGGTGCCTGCTGGGAGTCTCCTCCCCTTGGTAATGAGGGCCCTCTGGCATCAGGCCCTAACTCCTGGGCTCCCAAAATTTTCTGATGTGCGCCCTGTGGTGCGAGTACATTCCTGCCAAGTTCACAACCCCATGGGAATGTGGGCCTTCTGCTCTGAGGTCCCAACGGTGGGTTGCTCAGTTTCATGATGAGGGCCCTCTGGTGTGAGTTCACTCCGGCCTGGATCCCATAGCCATGCTGCTCCTGGCCACCTGCTGGGACGTTACAACTGCGGGATTCCTCACCTTTTTTCTTCTATGGGCCCTCTTTTTTGAGACTCCTCCTGCCTGCCTCACTCCCAGCCCCTTGGTGATGTGTGTCCTCTGGTTTGAGGCCACGTGTGCTGGGTCCCTCACCTTTTGATGATGTGGCCCCAATGGTGTGAGGACACTCCTGCCTGGTTCCTATCCCCTTGATGATGTGGGCCCTCTGGTGAGAGTCTGATCCTGTTTGGGTTCCTCACCCTTCTGTGAGGTGGGTCCTCTGCTGTGAGGTCACTCCTGCCTGGTTGGCATACCCCGCCTGGGCAACATCGGCCCTCTTGTGGCAGTTGTAGCCTGCTGGGAGCTTCCTCCCCTCGGTGATGAGGGCCCTCTTGCGTCAGGCCCTAACTGCTGGGTACCCACATTTTCTGATACGTGCTAAGTGGTGCGAGGGCACTCCTGCGAGGTTCCCATCCCCATGGGGATGTGGGCCTTCTGCTCTGAGGTCCCAATGTCTGGGTTGCTCACAGTTTCATGATGTGGGCCCTCTGCTGTGAGTTCACTGCAGCCTGGATCGCATAGACTTGGTGCTCTGGGCCGCCTGCTGGGAGGTTCACACTGCAAGTTTCCTCAGCTTTTTTATCCTATGGTCCCTGTGTTGTGAGGCTCCTCCTGCCTGCCTCACTCCGAGCCCCTTGGAGATGTGGGTCCTCTGGTTTAGGCCACATGTGCTGGGTTCCTCACCTTTCTATGATGTGGCCACACTGGTGTGAAGACAGTCCTGCCTGTTTCTGATCCCATTGGTGATGTGGGCCCTCTGGTGAGAGTCTTATCCTGGCTGGGTTCCTCACCCTTCTGTGAGGTAGGCCCTCTGCTGTGAGGTCACTCCTGCCTGGCTGTCACACGTCCCCTTGGCGACATGGGCCCTCAGTTGGGAGTTGGTGCCTGCTTGGAGTCTCCTCCCCTTGGTAATGAGGGCCCTCTGGCGTCAGGCCCTAACTTCTGGGCTTCCAAAATTCTCTGATGTGTGCCCTGTGGTGCGAGTACACTTATGCCATGTTCCCAGCCACATGGGAATGTGGGCCTTCTGCTCTGAGGTCCCAACGGCTGGGTTGCTCACAGTTTCATGATGAGGGCACTCTGTTTTGAGTTCAGTCAGGTCTGGATCCCATAGCCTCACTGCTCCTGGCCGCCTGCTAGGAGGTTCCAACTGCGGGATACCTCACCATTTTTATTCTATGGTCCCTATGTTTTGAGGCTCCTCCTGCCTGCCTCACTCCCAGCCCCTTGGTGATATGTGTCCTCTGGTTTGAAGCCACGTGTGCTGGGTCACTCACATTTCGGTGATGAGGCCCCACTGGTGTGAGGACACTCCAGCCTGGTTCCCATTCCCTTGGTGATGTGGGCCCTGTGGTGAGAGTCTGATCCTCTTTGGGTTCCTCACACTTTTGTGTGGTGGGCCCTCTGCTCTGAGGTCACTCCTGCCTGGCTGGCACATCCCGCATTGGCGATGGCGGCCCTCTGGTAGCAGTTGGAGCCTGCTGGGAGCCTCCTCTCCTCGGTGATGAGAGCCCTCTGGCGTCAGGCCCTAACTGCTGGGCTCCCCACATTTTCTGATGTGTGCCCACTGGTGTGATGACACTCCTGCTTGGTTCCCTTCCCCATGGGGATGTGGGCCTTGTGCTCTGAGGTCACAACGGCTGGTTTGCTCACAGTTTCATGATGAGGGACCTCTGTTGTGAGTTCATCACTGCCTGGATCCCATAGCCCTGGTGCTCTGGGACGCCTGCTGGGATGTTCCAACTGCTGGATTCCTCACCTTTTTTATACAATGGGCCATGTGTTGTGAGGTTAATCCTGCCTGCCTCGCTCTGAGACCCATGGTGATGTGGGTCCTCTGGTTTGAGGCCACATTTCCTGGGTACCTCAACCTTTGATGATGTGGCCCCATGGGTGTGATGACACTCCTGTCTGGTTCACAGCCCCTTGCTTATGTGGGCACTCTGGTGAGAGTCTGATCCTGGCTGGGTTCCTTACCCTTCTGTGAGGTGGGCCCTCTGATGTGAGGTCACTCCTGCCTGGCTGGCTCACATCGCCTTGGCGATGTGGGCCCTCTGTTGGCCACGAAAGCATGCTGGGAGCCCCCTACCCTCTTTAATGAGGGCCCTGAAAAAACTCATATGCACTTTTTGACCAAGTGCATCATTGTCGAGAATCTGCCTCTTCTCCTATGCTTTCAGAGCACTTCCCGTCTACCTCCTGAAATCATATTACTGGAATTCTGCCCCACTTTCAAGTCCTCTTCGCAGCCTTACTTCAATATATTTTTGTTTGATACCTGCCATTTATAACTCTGCAGGTTTGTTAATTACAGTGTCCCTGAGCTCCTTTCTTCAACTAGCTTTCTTGTGAGCTGGCCGCAAAACCGCAGGATTGCTTCAGGCCCTAATCTGGTTTCCGCACAGCATGCTGAGCGTTTGGAAAATTCCTTTTTCTGGTGGGAAATGAGCGTTAAATTTGCCCGTGCAGACAACTACAGCTAGTCTCTCATTGGTTCTCCCTATTCCTGTTCATCTTGCGCAGATATTGCAAACTGTGCCCAACAGGAGGTTAAAGGCACTGACTCTCCAAGTGGGGAGAGAGTTAGTAAAGCGTCTGGAATGGTGAACCTGAGTACCAAGGGACGAAACCTGAGAGGCATTTAAAATCGCTTCCCAGTCACATGGTGGACCATACTCTGGGATTCAGGTGCATGATTTAGGTGAAGGAAGAATCCTGTAAACCTGGAAAGTTGGGACCCATGGAATGGGTACCATGCAGTATGACTTCAAAGGGTCTGCGTTTGCTCATCGAACCTCACCAATGCTATCAGCACGAAGTGTCCAACCTTATGTCTCACTCAGCTCTGGGTGTAGATGTGGTAAATCCAGGGTGCATTACAAGCCCTGAATGAATTATTTAAGAATTGCTCTCTATTTCAGTGTCATTGTGTTTTGTTTTTGTAATTCATTTTGATAATGGGATTTATCGGATTTTCTCTGCTGCATTCATGCAGTTGTACACACGCTTGATTCTCTTATGCAGACATATAAATCCATGGGTTTGAAGATTCTTACTAGTCAGGTGTATTCCTAGGCGTTGAATATGGGGTGTTTAGTCCATTTCGTTGAGCAAGGTGTAGGTTTTGACTATGACATATTTGGCTTATGGAAAGGTATCTGTGCTAATTTCTATCTCTGGTTTGATGCACCACCCCAACTCACCTTTCCCCTTAAGCAAGCATAAGTTGGTTTTCTAAATTTGAGACCCTGTTCTGTTTTGTAATTCAGTTCATGTGTAGCCAAGTTTACATTCCGTGTATTAGTGATATCTTATGATGTTTCATTTTCTGTGTGACTTATTTCACTTAGAATCATCGTACCTGAATCCACTCATTATGCCGCGACGGGCCTGATGACCTAGATTTCATTGCTGAGTGATATTATATTGTACGTACGTACCACAACTTCTTTATCCATTTTTAACGTTCTGGGATATTTAACTTGTTCCGCAGACGGTGTTCTTGTAAACAGAGCCGTCCGAAACTTTGGGGTGGCTGTGTGTTTTTGATTTTAATTCCGTAAGCTATAGGACCATAAGTGGAAGTGCCGTAGGCTCCGTTGCTTTGCTTTTTAGGTGTTTCAGGAAACACCATACACTTCTCCAGAGTGGCGGTTGGCAATTTATATCCCGTCCATCAGCATAACAAGTCTCCCTGTTCTCCATGGCCTGTCCTGCCTTTCTGGATTTTACACTTTTTTCAGAAGGCCCTTTTGACCGGGGGGCAGTGAGACTTCATTGTAGTGCAGATTTCCTTTACACGCTTGCTTGGTTGGCCAAAAAGTGCGTATGCGTTATTTCCTGAATATATTCAGTTAAAAACGCATACGCCCTTTTTGGCCAAGTGCATCATTGTCGACGTTATGACTCTTTTCTATGCTTTAAATGCAATTCCAGTCTACCCCCTGAAATCGTTTTCCAGCAATTCTGCCCCGCTGTCAAGTCCTCTTCGCAGCCTTCTTCAATGTATTTCTGGACGATAGTTGGCATTTATAACTCTGCAGGTTTGTGAATGTCAGTGCCCCTGAGCTCCTTTCTTCAACTCGTTTCCTTGTGAGCTGGCCGCAAAACCGCAGGATTGCTTCAGGCCATAATCTGGTTCCGGCCCGGCATGCTGAGCCTTTGGTTAATTCCACTTCCTGGAGGGAAATGAGCATAAATTTGCCCGTGCAGACACCTACAGCTAGTCTCTCATTGTTTCTCCCTATTCCTTTTCATCTTGCGCAGAAATTGCATACTGTGTCAAACAGGAGGTTAAAGGCACTGACTCTCCAAGCGGGGAGAGTGTTATTATACCGTCCGGAATGGTCAACCCGAGTATCAGGGGACGAAAACTTACATGCATTTAAAAATGTTGCGCAGTCACAGGGACCATACTCTGGGTTTCCCATGCATGTTTTAGCTAAAGGAAGAATCCCTTAAACCTGGAGAGTTGGGACCCATGGAATGGGTATCATGCAGTATGACTTCAAAGGGTCTGCATTTGCTCACCGAACCTCACCAATGCTATCAGCTCAAAGTGTCCAGCCTTATGTCTCACCCAGCTCTGTGTGTAGATATGGTAAATCCAGGTTGCATCACAAGTCCTGAATGAATTATTTAAGAATTGCTTTCTATTTCACTGTCATTGTGTTTTGTTTTTATAATTCATTTTGATAATGGGATTTATCGGATTTTCACTGCTGCGTTTATACCGCTGTACACACGCTTGATTGTCTTATGGAGACATATAAATCCATGGGTTTTAAGATTCTTACTAGTCAGGTATATTCCTAGGCGTTGAATTTGGGGTGTTGAGTCCATTTTATTGAGCAAGGAGTAGGTCTTGACTATTGCATATTTGACTTATGGAACGGTATCTGTGCTAATTTCAATCTCTGGTTTTATGTAGCACCCCAACTCACCTTTCGCCTTAAGCAAGCATTGATTGGTTTGCTAAATTTGAGACCCTGTTCTGTTTTGTAATTCAGTTCATGTGTAGCCAAGTTTACATTCCGTGTATTAGTGGTATCTTATGATGTTTCTTTCTCTGTGTGACTAATTTCACTTAGAGTCTTCATACCTGAATCCACTCGTTATGCCGCGACGGGCCTGAAGACATAGATTTCATTGCTGTGTGATATTCCATTGTACGTTCGTAGCACAACTTCTTTATCCATTTTCCGCTTTCTGGGATATTTAACTTGTACCATAGATGAGTATATTGTAAACAGAGCCATTCGAAAATTTGGGGTGGCTGCGTCTTTTTTATTTTAATTTCCCTAAACTATAGGACCATAAGTGGAAGTGCCGTAGGCGCCGTTGCTTTTTTTTTTAGGTGTTTGAGGAAACACCATACACTTCTCCAGAGTGGCTGTTGGCAATTTACATCCCGCCCATCAGCATAAGAAGGCTTCCTGTTCTCCATGGCCTGTGCTGCCTTCCTGGATTTTACACTTTTTTCAGATGGCCCTTTTGACCATGGGGGAGATGAGACTTCATTGTAGTGCAGATTACTTTAACATGCTTGCTTGGTTGGCCAAAAAGGCCGTATGCGTATTTTCCTGAATATATTCAGGAAAAAACGCACACGCTCTTTTTGCCCAAGAGCATCATTGTCGACGTTCTGCCTCTTTTCCTATGCTTTAAATGCAATTCCAGTCTACCCCCTGAAATCGTTTTCCTGCAATTCTGCCCCGCTTTCAAGTATCTTCGCAGCCTAACTTCAATATATTTTTGGACGATAGCTGTCAATTATAACTCTGCAGGTTTGTGAATTATAGTGTCCCTGAGCTCCTTTCTTCAACTCGCTATCTTGTGAGCTGGCCGCAAACCCGCAGGATTGCTTCAGGCCCTAATCTGGTTCCGGCACGGCATGCTGAGCCTTTGGTTAATTCCTCTTCCTGGTGGGAAATGAGCGTTAAATTTGCCCGTGCAGACACATACAGCTAGTCTCTCATTGGTTCTCCCTATTCCTGTTCATCTTGTGCAGAAATTGCAAACTCTGCCAAACAGGAGGTTAAAGGCACTGACTCTCCAAGTGGGGAGAGTGTTCGTAAAGGGTCTGGAATGGTGAACCCGAGTAAAAGGGGACGAAAACTGAGATGCATTTGAAAACGTTTCCCGTTCACACGGTGCACCATACTGTGGGTTTCCCATGCATGTTTTAGCTGAAGGAAGAATCCCTTAAACTTGGAGAGTTGGGATCCATGGAATGGGTACCATGCTGTATGACTTCATAGGGTCTGCATTTGCTCATCGAACCTCACCAATGCTATCAGCCCAAAGTGCCCAACCTTATGTCTCACTCAGCTCTGGGTGTAGATGTGGTAAATCCAGGTTGCATCACAAGCCCTGAATGAATTATTTAAGAATTGCTCTCTATTTCACTGTCCTTGGGTTTTGTTTGTGTAATTCATTTTGATAATGGGATTTATCGGATTTTCTCTGCTGCATTCATGCCACTGTACACACGCTTCATTCTCTTACGGAGACATATAAATCCATGGGTTTGAAGATTCTTACTAGTCAGGTGTATTCCTAGGCGTTGAATATGGGGTGTTTAGTCCATTTCGTTGAGCAAGGGGTAGGTCTTGACTATTACATATTTGGCTTATGGAAAGGTATCTGTGCTAATTTCTATCTCTGGTTTTATGCAGCACCCCAACTCACCTTTCCCCTTAAGCAAGCATAAGTTGGTTTTCTAAATTTGAGACCCTGTTCTGTTTTGTAATTCAGTTCATGTGTAGCCAAGTTTACATTCCGTGTATTAGTGATATCTTATGATGTTTCATTTTCTGTGTGACTTATTTCACTTAGAATCATCGTACCTGAATCCACTCATTATGCCGCGACGGGCCTGATGACATAGATTTCATTGCTGAGTGATATTCCATTGTACGTACGTACCACAACTTCCTTATCCATTTTTCACATTCTGGGATATTTAACTTGTACCGTAGACGAGGTTCTTGTAAACAGAGCCGTCCGACACGTTGGGGTGGCTGTGTGTTTTCGATTTTAATTTCCCTAAGCTATAGGACCATAAGTGGAAGTGCCGTAGGCTCCGTAGCTTTGTTTTTTCGGTGTTCCGGGAAACACCATACACTTCTCCAGAGTGGCTGTTGGCAATTTACATCCCGCCCATCAGCATAACAAGGCTCCCTCTTCTCCATGGCCTGTGCTGCCTTTCTGGATTTTACACTTTTTTCAGATGGCCCTTTTGACCGGGGGGCAGTGAGACTTCATTGTAGTGCAGATTTCTTTAACATGCTTGCTTGGTTGGCCAAAAAGGGCGTATGCGTTTATTCCTGAATATATTCAGGAAAAAACGCATACGCCCTTTTTGGCCAAGAGCATCATTGTCGACGTTCTGCCTCTTTTCCTATGCTTTAAATGCAATTCCCGTGTACCCCCTGAAATCGTTTTCCTGCAATTCTGCCCCACTTACAAGTCGTCTTCGCAGCCTTCCTTCAATATATTTTTGGACGATAGCTGTCATTTATAACTCTGCAGGTTTGTGAGTTACAGTGCCCCTGAGCTCATTTATTCAACTCGCTATCTTGTGAGCTGGCCGCAAACCCACAGGATTGCCTCAGGCCCTAATCTGGTTCCTGTAAGGCATGCTGAGCCTTTGGTTAATTCCTCTTCCTGGTGGGAAATGAGCGTTAAATTTGCCCGTGCAGACACCTAGAGCTAGTCTCTCATTGGTTCTCCCTATTCCTTTTCATCTTGCGCAGAAATTGCAAACTGTGCCCAACAGGAGGTTAAAGGCACTGACTCTCCAAGTGGGGAGAGTGTTCGTAAAGGGTCTGGAATGGTGAACCCGAGTAAAAGGGGACGAAAACTGAGATGCATTTGAAAACGTTTGCCAGTCACACGGTGCACCATACTGTGGGTTTCCCATGTATGTTTTAGCTGAAGGAAGGATCGCTTTAACCTGCAGAGTTGGGACACATGGAATTTTTTACCATGCAGTATGACTTCAAATGGTCTGCATTTGCTCATCGAACCTCACCAATGCTATCAGCCCGAAGTGTCCAAACTTATGTCTCACTCAGTTCTGGGTGTAGATGAGGTAAATCCAGGTTGCATCACAAGCCCTGAATGAATTATTTAAGAATTGCTCTCTATTTCACTGTCAATGTGTTTTGTTTTTGTAATTCATTTTGATAATGGGATTTATCGGATTTTCTCTGCTGCCTTCATGCAGCTGTACACACGCTTGATTCTCTTATGGAGACATATAAATCCATGGGTTTGAAGATTCTTACTAGTCAGGTGTATTCCTAGGCGTTGAATATAGGGTGTTTAGCCCATTTCGTTGCGCAAAGGGTAGGTCTTCACTATTATATATTTGACTTATGGAATGGTATCTGTGCTAATTTCTATCTCTGGTTATATGCAGCACCCCAACTCACTTTCCCCTTAAGCAAACATAAGTTGGTTTTCTAAATTTGAGACCCTGTTCTGTTTTGTAATTCAGTTCATATGTAGCCAAGATTACATTCCGTGTATTAGTGATATCTTATGATGTTTCATTTTCTGTGTGACTTTTTCACTTAGAATCATCGTACCTGAATCCATTCATTATGCCACGATGGGCCTGATGACATAGATTTCATTGGTGAGTGATATTCCATTGTACGTACGTACCACAATTTCTTTATCCATTTTTCGCATTCTGGGATATTTAACTTGTACAGTAGAAGAGGTTCTTGTAAACAGAGCCGTCTGAAACTTTGGGGTGGCTGTGTGTTTTGGATTTTAATTTCCCTAACCTATAGGGCCATAAGTGGAAGTGCCGTAGGCTCCGTTGCTTTGTTTTTTAGGTGTTTCGGGAAACACCATACACTTCTCCAGAGTGGCTCTTGGCAATTTATATCCCGCCCATCAACATAACAGGGCTCCCTGTTCTCCATGGCCTGTGCTGCATTTCTGGATTTTACACTTTTTTCAGATGACCCTTTTGACCGGGGGGCAGTGAGACGTCATTGTAGTGCAGATTTCTTTAACATGCTTGCTTGGTTGGCCAAAAAGTGCGTATGCGATTTTTCCTGAATATATTCAGGAAAAAACGCATACGCCCTTTTTGGCCAAGTGCATCACTGTCGACGTTCTGCCTCTTTTCCTATGCTTTAAGTGAAATTCCAGTCTACCCCCTGAAATCGTTTTCCTGCAATTCTGCCCCGCTTTCAAGTCCTCTTCGCAGCCTTCCTTCAATATATTTTTGGACGATAGCTGTCATTTATAACTCTGCAGGTTTGTGAATTACAGTGCCCCTGAGCTCCTTTCTTAAAATCACTTTCTTTTGACCTGGCAGCAAACCTGCAGGATTGCTTCAGGCCCAATCATGTTCTGGCATGACATGCTGAGCCTTTGGTTAATTCCTCTTCCTGGTGGGAAATGAGCGTTAAATTTGCCCCTGCAGACACCTACAGCTAGTCTCTCATTGGTTCTCCCTATTCCTGTTCATCTTGCGCAGAAATTGCAAACTGTGCCAAACAGGAGGTTAAAGGCACTGACTCTCCAAGTGGAGTGAGTGTTAGTAAAGGGTCTGGAATTGTGAATCCGAGTAAAAGGGGACCAAAACTGAGATGCATTTGAAAACGTTTCCGGTCACACGGTACACCATACTGTGGGTTTCCCATGCATGCTTTAACTGAAGGAAGAATCCCTTAAACCTGGAGAGTTGGGACCCATGGAATGGGTACCATGCAGTATGACTTCAAATGGTCTGCATTTGCTCATCGAACCTCACCAATGCTATCAGCGCCAAGTGTCCAACCTTATGTCTCACTCAGCTCTGCGTGTAGGTGAGGTAAATCCAGGTTGCATCACAAGCCCTGAATGAATTATTTAAGAATTGCTCTCTATTTCACTGTCATTGTGTTTTGTTTTTGTAATTCATTTTGATAATGGGATTTATCGGATTTTCTCTCCTGCTTTCATGCAGCTGTACACATGCTTGATTCTCTTATGGAGACATATAAATCCATGGGTTTGAACATTCATTCTAGTCAGGTGTATACTTAGGCGTTGAATATAGGGTGTTTAGCCCATTTCGTAGAGCAAGGGGTAGGTCTTGACTATTACATATTTGACGTATGGAATGGTATGTGTGCTAATTTCTATCTCTGGTTTTATGCAGCACCCCAACTCACCTTTCCCCTTAAGCAAACATAAGTTGGTTTTCTAAATTTGAGACCCTGTTCTGTTTTGTAATTCAGTTCATGTGTAGCCAAGATTACATTCCGTGTATTAGTGATATCTTATGATGTTTCATTTTCTGTGTGACTTATTTCACTTAGAATCATCGTACCTGAATCCACTCATTATGCCACGACGGGCCAGATGACATAGATTTCATTGGTGAGTGATATTCCATTTTACGTACGTACCGCAACTTCTTTATCCATTTTTCGCTTTCTGGGATATTTAACTTGTACCATAGATGAGGTTCTTGTAAACAGAGCCGTCTGAAACTTTGGGGTGGCTGTGTGTTGTGGATTTTAATTTCCCTAATCTATAGGACCATAAGTGGAAGTGCCATAGGCTCCGTTGCTTTGTTTTTTAGGTGTTTCAGGAAACACCATACACTTCTCCAGAGTGGCTGTTGGCAATTTACATCCCACCCATCAGCATAACAAGGCTCCCTGTTCTCCATGGCCTGTGCTGCATTTCTGGATTTTACACTTTTTTCAGATGGCCCTTTTGACCGGGGGGCAGTGAGACTTCATTGTAGTGCAGATTTCTTTAACATGCTTGCTTCGTTGTCCAAAAAGTGCGTATGCGTTTTTTCCTGAATATATTCAGGAAAAAACGCATACGCCCTTTTTGGCCAAGTGCATCATTGTCGACGTTCTGCCTCTTTTCCTATGCTTTAAATGCAATTCCAGTCCACCACCTGAAATTGTTTTCCTGCAATTCTGCCCCGCTTTCAAGTCCTCTTCGCAGCCTTCCTTCAATATATTTTTGGACGATAGCTGTCATTTATAACTCTGCAGGTTTGTGAATTACAGTGCCCCTGAGCTCCTTTCTTCAAATTGCTTTCTTTTGAGCTGGCAGCAAACCTGCAGGCTTGCTTGAGGCCCAATCTTGTTCCGGCACGGCATGCTGAGCCTTTGGTTAATTCGTCTTCCTGGTTGGAAATGAGCGTTAAATTTGCCCGTGCACACACCTACAGCTAGTCTCTCATTGGTTCTCCCTATTCCTGTTCATCTTGCGCAGAAATTGCAAACTGTGCCAAACAGCAGGTTAAAGGCACTGACTCTCCAAGTGGGGAGAGTGTTAGTAAAGGGTCTGGAATTGTGAACCCGAGTAAAAGGGGACGAAATCTGAGATGCATTTGAAAACGTTTCCCGGTCACAAGGTGCACCATACTGTGGGTTTCCCATGCATGTTTTAGCTGAAGGAAGAATCACTTAAACCTGGAGAGTTGGGACCCATGGAATGGGTACCATGCAGTATGACTTCAAATGGTCTGCATTTGCTCATCGAACCTCACCAATGCTATCAGCCCGAAGTGTCCAACTTTATGTCTCACTCAGCTCTGGGTGTAGATGAGGTAAATCCAGGTTGCATCACAAGCCCTGAATGAATGATTTAAGAATTGCTCTCTATTTCACTGTCATTGTGTTTTGTTTTTGTAATTCATTTTGATAATAGGATTTATCGGATTTGCTCTGCTGCCTTCATGCAGCTGTACACACGCTTGATTCTCTTATGGAGATATATAAATCCATGGGTTTGAAGATTCTTACTAGTCAGGTGTATTCCTAGGCGTTGAATATAGGGTGCTTAGCCCATTTCGTTGAGCAAGGGGTAGGTCTTGACTATTACATATTTGACGTATGGAATGGTATCTGTGCTAATTTCTATCTCTGGTTTTATGCAGCACCCCAACTCACCTTTCCCCTTAAGCAAACATAAGTTGGTTTTCTAAATTTGAGACCCTGTTCTGTTTTGTAATTCAGTTCATGTGTAGCCAAGATTACATTCGGTGTATTAGTGATATCTTATGATGTTTCATTTTCTGTGTGACTTATTTCACTTAGAATCATCGTACCTGAATCCACTCATTATGCCACGACGGGCCAGATGACATAGATTTCATTGGTGAGTGATATTCCATTGTACGTACGTACCACAACTTCTTTCTCCATTTTTCGCTTTCGGGGATATTTTACTTGTACCGTAGACGAGGTTCTTGTATACAGAGCCGTCTGAAACTTTGGGGTGGCTGTGTGTTTTTGATTTTAATTTCCCTAAGCTATAGGACCATAAGTGGAAGTGCCGTAGGCTCCGTTGCTTTGTTTTTTAGGTGTTTCAGGAAACACCATACACTTCTCCAGAGTGGCTCTTGGCAATTTATATCCCACCCATCAGCATAACAAGGCACCCTGTTCTCCATGGCCTGTTCTGCATTTCTGGATTTTACACTTTTTTCAGATGGCCCTTTTCACAGTGGGGCAGTGAGACTTCATTGTAGTGCAGATTTCTTTAACATGCTTGCTTGGTTGGCCAAAAGGGCCGTATGCGTTTTTTCCTGAATATATTCAGGAAAAAACGCATACGGCCCTTTTGGGCCAAGTGCATCATTGTCGACGTTCTGCCTCTTTTCCTATTCTTTAAATGCAATTCCAGTCTACCCTCTGAAATCGTTTTCTTGCAATTCTGACCGCTTTCAAGTCCTCTTCGCAGCCTTCCTTCAATATGTTTTTGGACGATAGCTGTCATTTATAACTCTGCAGGTTTGTGAATTACAGTGCCCCTGAGCTCCTTTCTTCAAATCGCTTTCTTGTGAGCTGGCCGCAAACCCGCAGGATTGCTTCAGGCCCTAATCTGGTTCTGGCACGGCATGCTGCGCCTTTGGTTAATTCGTCTTTCTGGTGGGAAATGACCGTTAAATTTGCCCGGGCAGACACCTACAGCTAGTCTCTCATTGGATCTCCCTATTCCTGTTCATCTTGTGCAGAAATTGCAAACTGTGCCAAACAGGAGGTTAAAGGCACTGACTCTCCAAGTGGGGAGAGTGTTAGAAAAGGGTCTGGAATTGTGAACCCGAGTAAAAGGGGACGGAAACTGAGATGCCTTTGAAAACGTTTCCTGGTCACACGGTGCACCATACTGTGGGCTTCCCATGCATGCTTTAGCTGAAGGAAGAATCGCTTAAACCTGGAGAGTTGGGACTCATGGAATGGTTACCATGCAGTATGACTTCAAATGGTCTGCATTTCCTCATCGAACCTCACCAGTGGTATCAGCCCGAAGTGTCCAACCTTATATCTCACTCAGCTCTGGGTGTAGATGAGGTAAATCCAGGTTGCATCACAAGCCCTGAATGAATTATTTAAGAATTGCTCTCTATTTCACTGTCATTGTGTTTTGTTTTTGTAATTCATTTTGATAATAGGATTTATCGGATTTTCTCTGCTGCCTTCATGCAGCTGTACACATGCTTGATTCTCTTATGGAGACATATAAATCCATGGGTTTGAAGATTCTTACTAGTCAGGTGTAGTCCTAGGCGTTGAATATAGGGTGTTTAGCCCATTTCGTTGAGCAAGGGGTAGGTCTTGACTATTACATATTTTTTTTTTTTCCTGTACACGGACCTCTCAGTGTTGTGGCCTCTCCCGTTGCGGAGCACAGGCTCCGGACGCGCAGGCTCAACGGCCATGACTCACGGGGCCAATAGCTCCGCTGCATGTGGTATCCTCTCGGACCGGGGCACGAACCCGCGTCCCCTGCATCGGCAGGCGGACTCTCAACCAGTGCGCCACCAGGGAAGCCCCCTTGACTATTACATATATGATGTATGGAATGGTATCTGTGCTAATTTCTATCTCTGGTTTTATGCAGCACCCCAACTCACCTTTCCCCTTAAGCAAACATAAGTTGGTTTTCTAAATTTGAGACCCTGTTCTGTTTTGTAATTCAGTTCATGTGTAGCCAAGATTACATTCGGTGTATTAGTGATATCTTATGATGTTTCATTTTCTGTGTGACTTATTTCACTTAGAATCATCGTACCTGAATCCACTCATTATGCCACGACGGGCCAGATGACATAGATTTCATTGGTGAGTGATATTCCATTGTACGTACGTACCACAACTTCTTTATTCATTTTTCGCTTTCTGGGATATTTAACTTGTACCGTAGACGAGGTTCTTGTAAACAGAGCCGTCTGAAACTTTGGGGTGGCTGTGTGTTTTTGATTTTAATTTCCCTAAGCTATAGGACCATAAGTGGAAGTGCCGTAGGCTCCGTAGCTTTGTTTTTTCGGTGTTCCGGGAAAAACCATACACTTCTCCAGAGTGGCTGTTGGCAATTTACATCCCACCCATCAGCATAACAAGGCTCCCTGTTCTCCATGGCCTGTGCTGCATTTCTGGATTTTACACTTTTTTCAGATGGCCCTTTTGACCGGGGGGCAGTGAGACTTCATTGTAGTGCAGATTTCTTTAACATGCTTGCTTGGTTGGCCAAGAAGGACGTATGCGTTTTTTACTGAATATATTCAGGAAAAAACGCATACGCCCTTTCTGGCCAAGTGCATCATTGTCGACGTTCTGCCACTTTTCCTATGCTTTAAATGAAATTCCAGTGTACCCCCTGAAATCGTTTTCCTGCAATTCTGCCCCGCTTTCAAGTCCTCTTCGCAGCCTTCCTTCAATATATTTTTGGACGATAGCTGTCATTTATAACTCTGCATGTTTGTGAATTACAGTGCCCCTGAGCTCCTTTCTTCAAATCGCTTTCTTGTGAGCTGGCCG
This sequence comes from Delphinapterus leucas, assembly GCF_059928025.1. Classification (NCBI taxonomy): domain Eukaryota; kingdom Metazoa; phylum Chordata; class Mammalia; order Artiodactyla; family Monodontidae; genus Delphinapterus; species Delphinapterus leucas. Next base: position 3,241,698 of record NW_028322248.1, read on the forward strand.
CAAACCCGCAGGATTGCTTCAGGCCCTAATCTTGTTCCGGCACGGCATGCTGAGCGTTTGGTTAATTGCTGTTCCTGGTTGGAAATGAGCGTTAAATTTGCCCGTGCAGACACCTACAGCTAGTCTCTCATTGGTTCTCCCTATTCCTGTTCATCTTGCGCAGAAATTGCAAACTGTGCCAAACAGGAGGTTAAAGGCCCTGACTCTCCAAGTGGGGAGAGTGTTAGTTAAGGTTCTGGAATTGTGAACCCGAGTTAAAGAGGACGGAAACTGAGATGCATTAGAAAACGTTTCCCGGTCACACGGTGCACCATACTGTGGGTTTCCCATGCATGCTTTAGCTGAAGGAAGGATCGCTTAAACCTGCGGAGTTGGGACCCATGGAAATTTTTACCATGCAGTATGACTTCAAATGGTCTGCATTTGCTCATCGAACCTCACCAATGCTATCAGCCCGAAGTGTCCAGCCTTATGTCTCACCCATCTCTGGGTGTAGATGTGGTAAATCCAGGTTGCATCACAAGCCCTGAATGAATTATTTAAGAATTGCTCTCTATTTCACTGTCATTGTGTTTTGTTTTTGAAATTTATTTTGATAATGGGATTTAGCTGATTTTCACTGCTGCGTTTATGTCACTGTACACACGCTTGATTCTCTTATTGAGACATATAAATCCATAAGTATTAAGACTCTTACTCGTCCCGTATATTCCTAGGTGCTGAATATGGGGTGTTGAGTCCATTTCGTTGGCCAGGGAGTAGGTTTTTTCTATTACATATTTGGCTTATGGAACGGTATCTGTGCTAATTTCAATCTCTGGTTTTATGCAGCACCCCAACTCTCCTTTATCCTTAAGCATGCATAAGTTGGTTTTCTAAATCTGAGACCCCGTTCTGTTTTGTAATTCAGTTCATTTGTAGCCTCGTTTATATTCCATGTATTAGTAGTATCGTATGTCTTTTTCTTTTTGAATTATGTGACTTCGAATGATCTTACGTAACTCCTCTGGGGTTGTTACAGCTGGCCATATTTCATTGATTTTCAGGCTGAGTAATATTCCACTATACATAAGTGCCACATCTCTATCCATTTTTTCCCTCCACAGACATATAAATTATATCCTAGTCGAGGATCTTTTAAACAGAGAGGCGGTAAACATTGGGGTGCCTGTGTCCTCTCCATTTTTGTTTTTCCCAAGATATACATCCATGAGTGCAAGTGCCCTGTAGCTCATTTTTTAGATTCTTTAATAAACACAATACACTTATCAAGAGTGACCATTGGCAATATATATTTTCACTCTAAGCCTCACAGGGCTCCCTTTTCTCCTTGCCCTGTCCTGCATTTCTGGTGTTTACACTTTACGAGGAAGGCTCTTCTGACTGATGCGAAGTGATATGTTTTGTAGTATTGATTTCCAGTGCCCACCTGTTTGGTTGGCTAAAAAAGTGTATGCCCTTTTCTTGAATATATACAGAAAAAGACGCATACACCCTTTTTGGCCAACTGCAATGTTGGCAATGTTCAGCCCCTTTTCTTGTGCTTAATGGCGAGTCCTTTCTACTTCTTCCAATCCCTTTCCTGCCATTCTCTGTTGCTTACAAGTCCTTTTCTCTGACTTTCCCCAAGACATTTTTCAGTGATAGATATTTTCAACTCTGCAGTTTCGTGAATTTTAGTGTCCCTGAGTTCCGTTTTTCAACTTCTGTTTATGGGAACTGGCCACAAAGCAGTGGGATTTCCTCAAGCCCTATTCTGTTTCCATGGGCAACCCTAGCCTTTGGTCAATTCGTCTTCCTGATTGGAAATTAGAGTGACATGTGCCTGTCCGAACACCTAGGACTTGTCACTCATTGTTCCTCCTCCTTCTGCTTCATCCTCTGGACAAATTCCAAACAGGATGTTGACAGTGCTGACATCTCCAAGTGAGGAGACTCTTCGTAAAGACACTGGAGGGGTGAACCCGAGCACCAGGAGATGAGGAGATGAGATGCCTTTTCCAAACTCTTACCGATCAGACGGTATACCATCCTCTGGGTGTGACAGGCATGTTTTAGGTGTAGGAAGTGTCCCATTCATGTGAGGAGAACACCAGGGCTTTTTCAAAATCAGTGTCTCTCCACAACCCAAACTGGGGAATTTTTTAAGCTACGGCTACACATAGGTTCATTAAGGGCCTTGGGAAGTAGGCAGAGCCCAAACTTTAGATGATTGAAGTCTTCAGGGTCAGAAGCACTCACCACTGGCTTCCCTTAGGTTCCATTTTAACTGTCATTAATAGATGATGTCAATAAAAACATCTATTCTTTTTCAGATTATTTCCCCTTATAGGTTATTGCAAAATATTGAGTGTAGTTCCCTGTGCTATACAGTAGTTCCTTGTTGATGATCGATTTTATACATAGCAGTGTGTATGTGTTAATCCCAAACTGTTAATTTATCCCTCCTCCCACCTTTCCCATTTGGTCTTAATAAATTATAAGATTTTATACTTCTCAGAAATGGGGGAGCTGAAAGAGAGGTATAATTTTCAATGGAAAAGCATTTAAAACAAGATTGAAGCTTTAACCAAGATTATTAGATGTACATCCTTGGAAAGAAATCACTTCGTTTCTCTAGTATTGACCTGACAAATAAGACCTTTTCACTGAACTTGCTTATAATAAAGTGATGGAAATATCAAATGGAAGTGTTAGAAACATCTTATTTTGCCCGAGCCTTATACACTGTTCTATGTTAATTACAGTTTGGCTCACACATCTGTTCATTGAAGTTACAATGTTCTCAATTTCTGTTACTGATCCTCCAGAGTGGACCCCAACAAGTGTCCCCCTGCCCAGTGTCATTGGAGCCAACAGATTGAGACTGAGTTTGGTTCAGAAGCAAAGGAAACTTTATATTTTGATCAGAGAATGGAGAGGTGAGAGCATGTGCTACCCCGTGGGCTGTAGGCTGGGCTGCTGTCTAGAGATCCTGTCAGAGTCAGTGGGAGGGAGGGGGCGGAGCTCTCGAGGGCCCAGTTGGCTGCAGCTCAGGCTCTATATCGCAGAGTCTGCACCGTGCCCCAGGAGCTGAGGTGTTGACCCAGCCATTCTGCACTAGGAAATCTGGTCTGAAGTGCCGGCTGTTGAACCTCTGCATGTGGGACCCTAGGAGCACGTGAAATTAGACAAAGCACAAAGGATAAAAAAGGTTAGACTTTATTTTATTGCCCAGATTCTATTTTTATCTCCCAGGGATTTTTAAGGGGCTTTGCCTGGGACAAACCCCTCTTCTGCATTTTGTCCCCTTCCTCATTCTTAGAGTGCTGAGGGTGCAGACCCTTCATCTGTAACTGCTGAGTGCTGAGTTAGGAGCCCTCATACCCGTGGGCGAGGGTCAGAACTTCTCCCCAGCAGCCTCCAGGTGACGTTGATTGTCCGCAGGCCTCCTGCCTCCCTGCTCGTCCGCCTGAGCACAAGTATTGGTAGTGTTATAGATTCTAATGACCTTTAAGGGTCCAGGAAGGAGATGTGCAGTGACGCTGTGAGGTCCAGTTTCACCCCGCCCCACATTTGTTCGGCCACCTTAGGCTGACCGTTTCTGCCAGCCTAGATGCTCTGACCAGTAGTCTGCGCTTTCTTCAATTAGGCCCCTGAATTAACGTAAAAACAGCACCAGGTGTCAGGACCCTGCCTGCTCAACTCCCAGACAGTCCAGGGTCAGTGGTGATGAAGGACCATGATGGCCACTGAGTCAACAGCCTTTTGAAGTAAACAGGAGTCCAGCCGGTCTTATTGGCCACCATCATCACAGTGTCTGTAGGCTCTTCTATGGTGACAGCGTGATATACGGTTCCCCCGCCAAGATTATTACCTCCCCTCTGGGTGCAGTAAGTCCTGCAAGCAGTAGTCTACTCTTTTGGGACACACTCTTGTTGTTTTATGAGAGAAACTCCAGGTCAAGTGATGGTCACACGAGTCGTCATGGTGCCCCTTTGCCCCGGTTATCTCTCTGGAGGTTGGAGTTGGAGGGCCTCCTCACTCAAGGTCAGTGTGCCCACGGAGCAAACCCTGCAACTTCAGGGCATGGTTGGGGGTTAGGATCACCACGTGGGGTCCTTTTCCCTTAGGAGGGAGGTGGCCTTTTGGGCTGCTGATTTCCAGGTTTTCAGATACTGCCAGTATCTTGGCCAGATGTGGCGGTGGGCCAAGCCCCTTGGTGACCGTAGTTTATCCTACCTGGATGGCATTCTTGCATTGTTCCATTTCAAGTGGTCCCAGGTTTTGCACTAATACTCCAATGGCGATTCACCGTTCACCAGGAATGTAAAGGTCAAAGGGTTTAGCTAAATTAGGGAGTTCCAGGGCAAGGGTCTGAATTGACTGCTCTTTCCATTCTTGAAAGGCCACTTCTGGATTCTATTCAAAAGGATCATCATCTTTTCCTTTCAGTGTTTCATATAGAGACCCAGCTAGTAGACTGTAGTTAGGGATCCAGAAGCAGCAAACCCTGGCCTCCCCAGGAACCCCTAAGCTGTCTTCTAGTTTTAGAAATGGGTAAGGCTGTAAATTGTTTCTTCCCTTTCCTGGGATGGGCTTCTCCGACCTTCTGTGAGAATGAAGCCCAGGCAGGTCACCGTAGTCTGTGATATTTGAGCTCTTTCTTGGACAACTTGTATCCTTTATTGGCTTGGTAGTTCAGAGGTCTCCTTAGTAGGGCTGGTGTTCAGAATGTCGTCTGCATATTGAAGGAGTGTTTCCTTTTCCAGAGGTAGAACTTTTAGGTCTTTAGCTGAGCTTTCCCCAAAGATGGTGTGGGAATTTTTGAACCCTTGGGGCAACACGGCCCGGAAGTATTGTTTTAGGTGTATGTTGAGTCCTGCCACTCACAAGCCAAAATTTCTTGTGACTCTGGGACTACTAGAATACAAAAGAAGGCATCATTGAAGACTAATACAGAATACCATGTCCTGGTGGTTGGTAGAATGACCAACAGGGTGTAGGATTTAGGAACTACTGGAGGTCTATCCTCGGTGGCTTCACTGACTGTCCTGACATCCTTTACCAGGACTCCAGCAGCCCATGGGGCTCTCGAGGTCAGGCCAATCCCAGGATATGGAGCTCACCTGGGCAGGTACCTCACCCCCACCCCAGCCCACGGGGCTCTCGTGTCCAGGCCCCTCCCAGGATATGGGGATCCCTGGGCAGGTTCCCCTGCAGCCCATAGGGCTCTCGTGGTCAGACCCCTCCCCGGATACAGAGCTACACTTGCAGGTACTGTGGCAGGGCTGGGCACACAGGAACCATGCACATCGCCCTCATTGCAGAGCACTCCCAGCTCACCTGTCACTCAGATCTGACACAGAGCACCTCAGAGCAGGACTTGAACTAAGAAACGGCAGCTCCGACAGGTCTGTGACCCTGGGCATCACTCTGTGTGGCCTCCCTCCACCTGGTCTTCCAGAGACTTCCACTGCACCCGGGGCACCAGGCCTCTGTCTCCACCCACCACCCACCCCTCCTCTCCCTGACACCTGGGTTCCTCTCATTAGGAGAGGGTTTTCTTGAAGTTGTCTCCCACTCATGGGCCAGATAATATAATTAGAAAACAAGCCAGAGCTGCAGCCCCTTGTCTATCCTGACTCTCAGGAGCCCACACCTGTTCCTTGGACCTGGCCGATTCAGCAAGTTCCAGTTTCTGCAACTGTGAGCCCCTGAGGGGTGATTATTGGCTGGCCTGGGAAGCCTGACCGTGCCGGCCAGCCCTCCCCAGGTGTGCCTGGGTTGAGATCAATATAAACACCGCTCCAGGCAGCAAGAGCCCCTGCAGCTGTGCCTGACGCCATTTTCTCTGCCCTGTCAGCAGTCTCGGGGCTGGACTGGTGGGAGGGAGTGAGAGGCCATGGCTTTGTGGGTGGCCCAGTGTGAGTGGGGCTCTGCTGGACTTTCTGCAGCAGTTGCCAAGATGCCACCTGCTAAAGAAGAGGATGTGTCACCCATACCTGCCGCTGGAATTTCTCCCTGGGCAGAGGTGAGTGAGGAAGAAAGCAGTGGGGGCCGGGACAGCAGGGGTATCTCAGGCAGGGAAATGGAAAGCTTCCAGAAGAGCACCCAGGGCCAGGACCATCCTGGCTGACCTGCAGGCACCAAGTCGGCTGGCATGCTGGTGCTCATGTGGCTCCATGGCCCTTCCTCTAGGCTTTCAAGTCCTTGTACATATTCAGGTGTTTTACCTGGGAAGGGTGGGAACATTTCAGCAGCAGCTGGCCTGGGGCTCAGCCCACGTTTACTCACAGATGCCTCGGCACGGTCCCCCAGCTTTGCAATGAGGACGCTTGTTGTGTGGGGCCTGCTGGCTGAATGGGAGATGATTCCCCACCACTGACCAACTTCAGAATTGTTTACAACTGGAGCAAGTGCCCTGATACGGTTTTCCTCTGTGTAAATGGTGAGTTCTGTTTTGTTTTCTTTCTTTCGTTTTTGGTTCAAGGTAGATTTTATTCCTCTTTTTTGTATTTACAGATATAAGCATGGAAATAATTTATTCATATAAATACATGTATGTGAAGGGAAGAATATTTTGTCTGTTTTACTTTTTGTAATTTGGAATTTTATTTTATTTTTTTATACAGCAGGTTCTTTTTGGTTTTCGATTTTATACATATAAATGTATACATGCCAATCCCAATCTCTCAACTCCTCCCACCACCACCCCCCAACAGCTTTCCCCCGTTGGTGTCCATACGTTTGTTGTCTACATCTGTTGCTCTATTTCTGCCTTGCAAAACGGTTCATCTGTACAATTTTTCTAGGTTCCACATATATGCATTAATATACAAGATTTGTTTTTCTATTTCTGACTTACTTCACTCTGTATGACAGTCTCTAGATCCATCAACGTCTCTACAAATGACCCAATTTCATTCCTTTTTATGGCTTAGTGATATTCCATTTTATATATGTACCACATCTTTATGCATTCGTCTGTCTGTGGGCATTTAGGTTGCTTCCATTACCTGGATATTGTAAATAGTGATGCAGTGAACATTGCGGTGAATGTCTCTTTTTGATTTATGGTTTTGTCTGGGTATATGCCCAGTAGTGGCATTGCTGTATCATATGGTAATTCTATTCTTAGTTTTATAAGAAACTCCATAATGTTCTCCACAGTGACTGTATCAATTTACATTCCCAACAATAGTGGAAGAGGGTTCCTTATCTCCACACCCTTTCCAGCATCTGTTGTTTGTAGATTTTCTGATGATGCCCATTCTAACAGGTGTGAGGTGATACACCATGGATGAGTCTATTTCGTTGAGCAAAGAGTAGGTCTTGTCTATTACATATTTGGCTTATGGAACGGTATGTGTGCTAATTACAATCTCTGGTTTTATACAGCACCCCAACTCAACTTTCCCCTTAAGCAAGCATAAGTTTTTATCTAAATGTGAGACTCTGTTCGGTTTTGTAATTCAGTTTATGTGTAGCCAAGTTTACACTCTCTCTATTAGTGATATCTTATGATAATTATCTTACTCTGTGACATATTTCTCTATTTCTCTTAGAATCATCATACTTAAATCCACTCAATTTGCTGCTACAGGCCTGATGACATTGATTTCATTGCTGAGTGATATTCCGTTGTACGTAAGTAGCACAACTCCTTTATCCATTTTTTTCTTTCTGGGATATTTAACTTGTACTGGATTCGAGGTTCTTGTAAACACAGCAGCCCTAAATTTTGTGTTGGCTGTGTCTTGTTGATTTTAATTTTCCTAAGCTATAGGGCCAAAAGTGGAAGTGCCCTAGGGTCTGTAGCTTTGTTTTTCAGATGTTTCAGGATACACCATAAACATCTCCACAGTGTCTGTTGGCAATTTACATCCCGCCCATCAGCATAACAAGGCTCCCTGTTCTCCATGGCCTGTCCTGTGTATCTGGTTTTTACACTTTTTTCAGATGGCCCTTTTGACGAATGGGAAATGAGACTTCATTGTAGTGCGGATTTCCATTGCTCGAGTGCTTGGTTGGCCAAAAAGGGCATATGCGTTTTTTCCTGAATATATTCAGGAAAAAATGTATACGCCCTTTTGTCCAAGTGCATCACTGTCAAAGATCTGCCGCTTTTCACATACTTTAAATGCAATTCCAATCTACCTCCTGAAATATGATTCCTGCAATTCTGCCTCGTTTTCAAGTCCTCTTTGCAGACTTACTTCAATATATTTTTGCCAATAGCTGTCATTTATAACTCTGCAGGTTTGTGAATTACAGTGCCCGTGATTTCCTTTAAAACTCGTTTCCTTGAAAGCTGGCCACAGAACCGCAGGTTTGCTTCAGGCCGTAATCAGGGTCCAGCACGTCACTCTGAGCCTTTGGTTAATTCCTCTTCCTGGTGGGAAATTAGAGTTAAATGTGCCCCTCCAGACACCTGCCTCACTCCCAGCCCCTTGGTGATGTGTGTCCTCTGGTTTGAGGCCACATGTGCTGGGTTCCTCACCTTTGGCTGATGTGGCCCCACTGGTGTGAGGACACTCCTGCCTGGTTCCCATCCTCTTGGTGATGTGGGCCCTCCGGTGAGAGTCAGATCCTGGTTGGGTTACTCACACTTCTGTGAGGTGGGACCTCTTCTCTGAGGTCACTCCTGCCTGGCTGACACACCCCGCCTTGGCGACGTCGGCCCTCTGGTGGGAGTTGGTGCCTGCTGGGAGTCTCCTCCCCTCGGTAATGAGGGCCCTCTGGTGTCAGGCCGTAACTCCTGGGCTCCAAAAATTTTCTGATGTGCGCCCTGTGGCGCGAGTACACTCCTGCCAGTTTCCCAACCCCATGGGAATGTGGGCCTTCTGCTCTGAGGTCCCAACGTTGGGTTGCTCAGTTTCATGATGAGGGCCCTCAGGTGTGAGTTCACTCCGGCCTGGATTCCATAGCCTCGCTGCTCCTGGCCACCTGCTGGGAGGTTCCAACTGCAGGATTCCTCACCTTTTTTCTTCTATGGGCCCTCTGTTTTGAGACTCCTCCTGCCTGCCTCACTCCCAGCCCCTTGGTGATGTATGTCCTCTTGTTTGAGGCCACGTGTGCTGGGTCCCTCAGCTTTCGATGATGTGGCCCCACTGGTGTGAGGACACTCCTGCCTGGTTCCTATCCCTTTGATGATGTGGGCCCTCTGGTGAGAGTCTGATCCTGGCTGGGTTCCTCACCCTTCTGTGAGGTGGGCCCTCTGCTGTGAGGTCACTCCTGCCTGGCTGGCACACCCCGCCAGGGCAACATCGGCCCTCTTGTGGCAGTTGGAGCCTGCTGGGAGCCTCCTCCCCTCGGTGATGACGGCCCTCTTGCATCAGGCCCTAACTGCTGGGTACCCACATTTTCTGATACGTGCTAAGTGGTGTGAGGACACTCCTGCGAGGTTCCCATCCCCATGGGGATGTGGGCCTTCTGCTCTGAGGTCCCAATGTCTGGGTTGCTCACAGTTTCATGATATGGGCCCTCTGCTGTGAGTTCACTGCAGCCTGGATCGCATAGACTCGGTGCTCTGGGCCGCCTGCTGGGAGGTTCCCACTGCAGGATTCCTCAGCTTTTTTATTCTATGGGCCCTGTGTTTTGAGGCTCCTCCTGCCTGCCTCACTCCGAGCCCCTTGGAGATGTGGGTCTTCTGGTTTAGGCCACATGTGCTGGGTTCCTCACCTTTCTATGATGTGGCCACACTGGTGTGAAGACAGTCCTGCCTGTTTCTGATCCCCTTGGTGATGTGGGCCCTCTGGTGAGAGTCTTATCCTGGCTGGGTTCCTCACCCTTCTGTGAGGTAGGCCCTCTGCTGTGAGGTCACTCCTGCCTGGCTGTCACACGTCCCCTTGGCGACATGGGCCCTCAGTTGGGAGTTGGTGCCTGCTTGGAGTCTCCTCCCCTTGGTAATGAGGGCCCTCTGGCATCAGGCCCTAACTTCTGAGCTCCCAAAATTCTCTGATGTGTGCCCTGTGGTGCGGGTACACTTATGCCATGTTCCCAACCACATGGGAATGTGGGCCTTCTGCTCTGAGGTCCCAAAGGCTGGGTTGCTCAGAGTTTCATGATGAGGGCCCTCTGTTTTGAGTTCAGTCAGGTCTGGATCCCATAGCCTCGCTGCTCCTGGACGCCTGCTGGGAGGTTCCAGCTGCTGGATTCCTCACCATTTTTATTCCATGGGCCCTATGTTTTGAGGCTCCTCCTGCCTGCCTCACTCCCAGCCCCTTGGTGATGTGTGTCCTCTGGTTTGAGGCCACGTGTGCTGGGTCACTCACATTTCGGTGATGACGCCTCACTGGTGTGAGGACACTCCAGCCTGGTTCCCATTCCCTTGGTGATGTGGGCCCTGTGGTGAGAGTCTGATCCTCTTTGGGTTCCTCACACTTTTGTGAGGTGGGCCCTCTGCTCTGAGGTCACTCCTGCCTGGCTGGCACATCCCGCATTGGTGATGGCGGCCCTCTGGTAGCAGTTGGAGCCTGCTGGGAGCCTCCTCTCCTCGGTGATGAGAGCCCTCTGGCGTCAGGCCCTAACTGCTGGGCTCCCCACATTTTCTGATGTGTGCCCACTGGTGCGATGACACTCCTGCTTGGTTCCCTTCCCCATGGGGATGTGGGCCTTGTGCTCTGAGGTCACAACGGCTGGTTTCCTCACAGTTTCATGATGAGGGCCCTCTGTTGTGAGTTCATCACTGCCTGGATCCCATAGCCTCGGTGCTCTGGGCCGCCTGCTGGGATGTTCCAACTGCTGGGTTCCTCAACTTTTTTATACAATGGGCCATGTGTTGTGAGGTTAATCCTGCCTGCCTCGCTCCGAAACTCATGGTGATGTGGGTCCTCTGGTTTGAGGCCACATTTTTTGTGTACCTCAACTTTTGATGATGTGGCCCCACGGGTGTGATGATACTCCTGCGTGGTTCACAGCCCCTTGCTGATGTGGGCACTCTGGTGAGAGTCTGATCCTGGCTGGGTTCCTTACCCTTCTGTGAGGTGGGCCCTCTGATGTGAGGTCACTCCTGCCTGGCTGGCTCACATCGCCTTGGCGATGTGGGCCCACTGTTGGCCACGAAAGCATGCTGGGAGCCTCCTACCTTCTTTAATGAGGGCCCTGAAAAAACGCATATGCACTTTTTGACCAAGTGCATCATTGTCGAGGATCGGCCTCTTCTCCTATGCTTTCAGAGCGCTGCCCATCTACCTCCTGAAATCATATTCCTGGAATTCTGCCCCGTTTCAAGCCCTCTTCGCAGCCTTACTTCAATATATTTTTGTATGATACCTGTCATTTATAACTCTGCAGGTTTGTTAATTACAGTGTCCCTGAGCTCCTTTCTTCAACTAGCTTTCTTGTGAGCTGGCCGCAAACCCACAGGATTGCTTCAGGCCCTAAAATGGTTTCAGCACGGCACGCTGAGACTTTGGTAAATTCCTCTTTCTAGTGGGAAATGAACATTTAAGTTGCCCGTGCAGACCCTAAAGCTAGTCTCTCATTGGTTCTCCCTATTCCTGTTCATCTTGCGCAGAAATTGCAAACTGTGCCAAACAGGAGGTTAAAGGCACTGACTCTCCAAGTGGGTAGAGAGTTAGTAAAGCGTCTGGAATGGTGAACCCAAGTACCAGGGAACGAAACCTGAGAAGCATTTAAAATCGTTTCCCAGTCACACGGCAGACCATACTCTGGGATTCCCAAGCATGTTTAAGCTGAAGGAAGAATTCCTTAAACCTGGAGAGTTGGGACCCATGGAATGGGTACCATGCAGTATGACTTCAAAGGGTCTGCATTTGCTCACTGAACCTCACCAATACTATCAGTCAGAAGTGTCCAGCCTTATGTCTCACCCAGCTCTGGGTGTAGATGTGGTAAATCCAGGTTGCATCACAAGCCCTGAATGAATTATTTAAGAATTGCTCTCTATTTCACTGTCCTTGGGTTTTGTTTTTGTAATTTAGTTTGATAACGGGATTTATCGGATTTTCACTGCTGCTTTTATGCCGCTGTACACACGCTTGATTCTCTTACAGAGACATATAAATCCATTGGTTTGAAGATTCTTACTAGTCAGGTGTATTCCTAGGCGTTGAATATGCGGTGTTGAGTCCATGTCGTTGAGCAAGGAGTAGGTCTTGACTATTATATATTTGGCTTATGGAACGGTATCTGTGCTAATTTCAATCTCTGGTTTTATGCAGCACCCCTACTCACCTTTGCCCTTAAGCAAGCATTGGTTGCTTTTCTAAATTTGAGTCCCTGTTCTGTTTTGTAATTCAGTTCATGTGTAGCCAAGTTTACATTCCGTGTATTAGTGATATCTTATGATGTTTCTTGTTTTGTGTGACTTATTTCACTTAGAATCATCGTACCTGAATCCACTCATTATGCCGCGACGGGCCTGATGACATAGATTTCATTGCTGAGTGATATTCCATTGTACGTACGTACCACAACTTCTTTATCCATTTTTCACATTCTGGGATATTTAACTTGTACCGTAGACGAGGTTCTTGTAAACAGAGCCGTCCGACACTTTGGGGTGGCTGTGTGTTTTTGATTTTAATTTCCCTAAGCTATAGGACCATAAGTGGAAGTGCCGTAGGCTCCGTAGCTTTGTTTTTTCGGTGTTCCGGGAAACACCATACACTTCTCCAGAGTGGCTGTTGGCAATTTACATCCCGCCCATCAGCATAACAAGGCTCCCTGTTCTCCATGGCCTGTGCTGCCTTTCTGGATTTTACACTTTTTTCAGATGGCCCTTTTGACCGGGGGGCAGTGAGACTTCATTGTAGTGCAGATTTCTTTATCATGCTTGCTTGCTTGGCCAAAAATGGCGTATGCGTTTTTTCCTGAATATATTCAGGAAAAAAGGCATACGCCCTTTTGGACCAAGTGCATCATTGTCGACGTTCTGCCTCTTTTCCTATGCTTTAAATGCAATTCCCGTCTACCCCCTGAAATCGTTTTCCTGCAAATCTGTCCCGCTTACAAGTCGTCTTCGCAGCCTTCCTTCAATATATTTTTGGACGATAGCTGTCATTTATAACTCTGCAGGTTTGTGAGTTACAGTGCCCCTGAGCTCCTTTCTTCAACTCGCTATCTTGTGAGCTGGCCGCAAACCCACAGGATTGCTTCAGGCCCTAATCTGGTTCCGGCACGCATGCTGAGCCTTTGGTTAATTCCTCTTCCTGGTGGGAAATGAGCATTAAATTTGTCCGTGCAGACACCTAGAGCTAGTCTCTCATTGGTTCTCCCTATTCCTTTTCATCTTGCGCAGAAATTGCAAACTGTGCCCAACAGGAGGTTAAAGGCACTGACTCTCCAAGTGGGGAGA